>NC_139234.1:73008523-73316636 GCF_977018435.1 Lepisma saccharinum | reverse complement strand
AGTGCATGTGGACGCTGCACCAAGCTTATTCGCGATTCCAGCAACAACATTGGTCATGCCGAGGTCAATCTTACGCAACTGTTAAAAAAGAGAGACTGCAAAACCATAACAAGACGAGATGACGTCACGAGTCTTCTAGAGTGTGTAATCTCTCTCTGGAACCCGGTCACTAAGGTGGACCCCCCACAATTGTTGTCGTCACAGGCACGTGACCAAAGGCCGGAGATGATCGAGAGTCAAGTTGAGTTGTTACTTCACAGTGTACGCAGTGCACGACCGAAGGGAGGTGCAACCTGTGTTCAAGCAGTGACAGTTGAAGATCGACTCGAGAGTGGCCCGACCAGGTAAGGGAACGTTACGTTTCTCCCCTCTTTTTTCGATGAGTGTTGATAACACGTGTTTCTGTTGGTGGCGATGTGTTGAAACCTGTATTGGACGACAGGTTAGATGGAGCAATCGACAAGAAATATGTAAAAAATGCGTGATTTTTAGACATGATATTGAAGCGCTGTTTTTAAAAAGTGGGCGATACCGTATGCATGAGTGTTAAATTGATTCTTGTTGTTTAGCGTCGCTTTTCTGTAACTTTTTGCTAATCGCGACGGTGAACGTGAGTGATGATATGATGGAAGTGTTGGACACTCACAAAGAACACCCATGCACAGGCCGGGATTCGAACCCGGGAACACTGACGTCACGGCGCATTGTTCTAATCACTCCGCTACGGAGGTGGACTCCAGGTGGCATATCTTTTCTTAAACATCGAGTTAGGAATAATGTCAGTTCTTTTATGTCCACTTTATAATCGAGCCGGCCTCCCGGGCGGAGTGGTTAGCGCATCACGCTACGACGCCAGGGGTCTCGGGTTCGAAACCCGGCCTGTTAATCACGAATCTGAAGTTAAAATTTGTCGGAACCATCTAGAAATTGCAAAATAAGATAAATAAGGCGTTAGTTTTCGGAATGGAAACTGTCGATTTTCGCAATTTTTTTTTTTTGTTTCACAACCAAATATATATATTCCTGATACTACCACAACACCAAATTTGAACTATGTTTGCCTAACCTAACCGAACTAATCTAACCACGTGAGGCTAGCGTCAATGGTTCGCAATTTCAAGACGTGACCGACAAATTTTAACTTCAGATTGGTGATTAGGAGGCCTCAATTAGTGAGTATGCCAAATATGAAGAAAATCGGAGAGGGGTCCGGTCATCTCAAGTCATACCGCTTCATCTTATCATCACTCATTCTCTTCGTCGCGGTTAGCCAAAGGTATCAGAAAAAATGACGTAATAATAATACTCATTGAAATGAGTCTAGTAATTATATGTGCCAATTGAAACTTGCAAACCTGACGGTCCGCCTTGGAACTCTTTTCAGTGAACAAAGACAGAGAACATTCGCACTTGTATTTTTTGTTATTTTTATGTCGCTTTTGTGCCTCTTGAGGTTGACTGTGACGATGGGGAATTGGTGAAAGCAAAGGTTCTGGCTTCGAATTCTGGTCCAGGGACAAGTTACGTTCTTGAGTGCCTTTTAAAAATATATTTCATAATCTTCATTCATCCTCATCGTCGAGATAAGCCAAAAGTATGAAAAACGCAATGAAACGCTCATTTCTTTTCCGAGATTTGAACCCAAGACATCTGATTTTGTAGCGCGCAAGCAAACTTATCTTGTACAGAGACTGACAAGAGATATAACGATCCATTGGCAATTGTCTTGCTCGATCCTCCTCGGTAGGTTCCGATAAATGCCGGGAAAGTACCTTTATCTAAGATACGTCCTTCTTACCATTCCCACACATCTCGCAAGCACCTCCCCGTAGTGGCAGAAATAAGCGAAGTAATTTAAATCCAGCAACTGACCAAAGTATAATTCACTTCCGTGGCTATCGTCAAACTTTGTAATCAAAGGGTCATGGATTCCCATTCTTGCAGAAACGTAGATATAGTTTTTTTTTTCGGTTTTGGACCCAACTTTCGTTAAGTTGTTGGGGAAAATAATAGTGAAATGACAACTTACAATGTAACTGTCAGTATTGACTACTGTATTCATTCAGTTTGTTTTTCAAGTCAACTTAATGCACATATATTATTATGGACTGGACCTACATTTTAAAGTAGGATTCGATCCGCTATGTGTCTCCACTGGGTATGGAACCAGAGACCCTTGCGATGCAAGACTGTGACGTAGCTTCTACGTCAACGGGTAGACACTACTATTGTATTCGTAAAATACAACTTTTGACAAAATGTTATCTAACATATACAACTCACGTGGAAGAAAAATGTTACGATTTTCGCAGCGTTTTCCTAAGAATGTGGAGAAATTCACGAGAAACACTAAGAAATGCTAAATTTACGTTCATACTAATTGTTGTTGTTGAGTTGAGGTTTTAAGTCCACTTTATGCACAGTAAGGCTAATCGGGACTAGACCTACAGTCTAAAGTGGGATCCGAACCACTTGTGCCTCCACCGGGTATCGACCCCGGGACCCCTTGATTACAATGCAATGACGCTACCACTGCGCCATTGGGGAGGCTCTACGTTCATACTAAGACTTAGTATGAATGAAGAAATGTGTTTAGCATATCATTTTAAGAATTTATAAACAATAATCGACGTGCTCTGGGTTACAATTAAAAGTTATTTGGTTTTATGGTGATTGCGAAAAATAAGATTACTCCATATAGAATAAAACGTTATTGACTTGTAATAAAGGGATCACGGGTTTGATTCCCGGAGGAGACACATACCCCAGTACTCAGTAGCTCACTTGAAGCTTCAGGGAAGCTTCATCTCTAGTCCCTATTAGCCTAACTGAGGTCAAGTGTACTTTAAACAAACTTTGACATACTTTTGACATAGAGGATGCGGTACAACGTTATCAAGTGCTCTTAGTTATGCTGCCTTGCATAATATGGAAACAAGGAAGAGCTAACCAACAAAATATAAAAACAATGGCAACTTTTATTTCTGCAAAGCAGTGTAAATAAGCAACATTTGGGGAGGGGCCCGAGCCCACTAACCTCACGACTGGCTACGCCAATGAATCCTGGATAAGGCACGTACAGTCACGGACACTTCTGGGTTGTAATAATCCCATTGACTTTCAATAGGATCATTACAACCCAGAAGTGTATGTGACTGTCCGTCTATTTGTGTTTTCGTTGTTATAAAAATCATAAAATAGCTATTTATCGGACCTTCTCGATGTCGTAGAAGCAACACTGTCGCCTTGTTATCGAGAGGTCCCGGGCTCGATCGCGGCGGAGACAGGGGTGTCCATCGCCCCCACCAAGGCCTATGACGACCTCCCCCCATCCTTTATGCCAAATTATTTACTCAAATTATTTTGGACAGACAAAATTTGCGGAACAATATAATACAGACATATTTAAACAATATAATAGGCACTTTAGGCTTTCATGTTTGCTAACATGAAACGCTCACTGACATTTTTAGTGTACTGAACCTTATTCTTAACAGTTTATCTGCTTGTCTAATCTTGTATTAATGCGAACAGCATGTCCCCCCTCCTCCCCTTCCAAACCGATTCTAAAGGCATAAGAGGTGGTCTTTCATTTCAACCCCATCACCGTGATCACCCACAGGTGGGTAGAAAAACTGTACATAGTAACAATAACTAAAATTCAATAACAGGTGAAAGAAACGACCCCCCCCCCCCATTTTTTGTGTGAAGATATATAGAATTGGTATACAATCTTGTTCCCCCCAAAAATTGCCATGACGCAGGCGCATGAATCCCCTCTGTGCCCACCCCTAGGCGAAGGTACATAGTGGTTCGGATCCTACTTGAAACTGTAGGTCCAGTATTTTGCAGACTAACGAGGCTCTGGTGCCTGGATTCACAGCCATTACAATCCTCTGTGGGGTCTGTGTTGTGTCCTGTCCATGTGTGTTTCATTTTACCACCATTCACTCATCTTCGCAATTAGCCAAAAGTGGTAGAAAAGCGAAGGGAAATAAACCAATTCAATCCATCAGTCAAAGCAAGTGCAGTGACGGCACCAGAGGGAGGGGAAGGAGCACCACCCCCCGGTATATCAATCCTCCCCCTTCGCCCGTCACTCTCTCAGAAAGCAAGAAAACCATATACCTAAACAAATGTTCTTTTAGATCAAATATTCATGTTTGTATGGTATGTATGTGTATTCTAAATGTGATTGACCCAGAAAATATCTCCGTCCTTGGCACCCTACTGTTTTCATTGAGACAGGGTTGTTAATGGTCCAGGAACGCATACATAATAATGGTTTCTATTGGTTTCCGCTGCAGGACCGGAACCTTTTATCTCGCACAATTTAAATTCGGTCCAATATGCGTATTGTTTCATTTAGAAAAGGTTCCTGGACCGTATTTAAATTCAGCCGAAAAAAAAATGTTCCTGAACCGTATTTAAATTGATCCGGAAAAAAGGTTCCTGGACCGAATTGCAATACGTTTCACATTAAAAGGTTCTTTACGATCCAGAACCCATTTACGTTTGCTGATTTTCTCTCCTGGACCGGAATTGAACTTATTTAAAATTCCTGGACCTTTTACAACCTTGCCTTTCTTGGTGCCTGAATAAGTCACAGAATAAAGTAATTTCTATTTACTCCAAAATTTCGTACACCTTACATTCTCTTTTATTAAATCTCGGTCTCGTCTGGCTTTTATAGTCGGTTATCTCGTTCTCGGTCAAGGCTCTTATCTCGGTCTTCTCGTTGTCTAACAATACCCCTTGTAATCAAGGTGTCCTGGGTTCGATACCCAGCGGAGGTACATAGTGGTTCGGATCCAACTTAAACCGTGGACCCAATTACGATTGACCTGTCTGAACAAAGCATACTTTCTCGTTCTCGTCTCCATTTTAAAGTGGAAGTCTCTGTACCAAATGTAAGCCGATGGATTTGAAACTCAAACCCAATCACTAGACCAAGAAATTTAATTTTCCCCTGGTGTATTTACTCGCGGCTAAATGCTACATTAGTTGTCCTTCTGTGACATTTGCATAGTGCCTAGTGACCCAAATTGTTCGGTGATGTATAGACGTAAAAATGAATCACACATACGTACTGGATTCGATCGTGGTACCCGTTTCTAGTTTGTCGGTCAAGGATGTGACGTATCTTAAGCTTCTACAGTCTACGCCTCAGGTTATACAAGCAGGGTCAGATTTAGGCCCAGGCTTGTAGGGGTGCACGAATTTAAGGCAGCAAAATTGCACTTCCTTTCGCTTTAAAAAAAAACAACTGTTCTCTGAGAGAACGAAGTCGTCCACGTGAACAAATACGCGTGGCTTTTGTCAAATCTTATTGGTTGTTCCAATGACAGCTGTGCAGAAATCTTGCGCGTGGGCGTATAATGTATGTAATAAAACCACATCACTCGGTTGCTGTATTGAAGTTGTGAAACCTATACAGCTACAACCAAAATGGACAAAATAACATACGAAAGGAACTGTTTCTCATACGTCACGAGGTTCTGTTTACATTACCTTCGTTCTTGCAGTGGATGAAGAATACATATTTCGAGAAAGCAAAGGTTGTGATTCAGATTGTAGATTGAAAGTTCCATATGCTCTCGAACGAACAGTAGTACTCACTACAAACTTTAGGAGAAAATTAACAATCAAAAAAGAACTGTTTACTATTCAATATTATGTCCGCTGGGGCTTGCCACTGCCGTTTTGAGAAATTGTAGCAATCCATCCATATTTTTATATGACGGATTTCAAAAACATATTTTAGACAAGAATAGGAAACGTGACCCTGAAATGAATTGAATGTGTCAACATGGCTCCTACTGGGTAAGAGAAGAGAAAGTATTTTGAGTGAAAGTTTTGATCAGCAAAAAGTATCAAATGTAAATTTTAAAAAAAAAGTATTACATGAAGCAGGGAAGAGATTACTGATTAGGTACCGTGCGCCATTGGGGTAGATGTCAGTATGTATGGCAAATAGGAAAAAATCGAAAACAGGAGAAAACGAAAATGCGCCAAATTCTAACAGCGACTAAAGGTATGTATTAGCAAAATTGGCACATCACAATTTGCAACGCCTTCGCATATACAATTGTGAGATAGGCGGAATTTTCACATTGGCTTACGGTGGTGACATATTAAATAGCCCTAGCTACAAGATCATATCACCTTCTTCTGTCATGTGTGGATTGAAAGCAGGGTGCACAAACGAGATATACTTTACTGGAACAATATCGTAAACACACGCAAAGAACGAACAACAAGGAGCCTCATCTGTAAGGACACTGAACCCAGCAATCCCCAGAACGCAGAAATCAGTCAGACTTGCTATTTCTTCTCCATGTCTCATCACCTTTCGTCAGCTACCGCAAAGTATATAAATATATAAATAAAACAAATAATAGCATTTAGATGTGAATTTTACATAGGAAACTATTATCTTCTTAATGTCTCTTTAACTTTTGCCTCCCCCCTCTCCTAGTCACGGAAATCACTGTTCACAACAGTGGTAGTATGATAAAATCTTCAATTTGCAATTGAATGAAGGTCAGACCATATATATATGTTCCCCTGTACGCTCGTATAGGCTAATCGGGACTGGGTCTACAGTTAAAAAAGGGATTCGAACCGCTTAACATGTGGTTTAGTGTGCGATTTTTTTCAGACACAGTAAGAAGGGCTGATTATTTAGTGCGCAAAAACAATGTCTAACAAGTAGGTTTTTTTTAAAAAAAAATCGTTTTTGTATCTGCTATTTGGGGACAGAGAAAAGAGTGAGTCTAGATTTAGATATCGATAAAAGTTCGAGAACGAGATATGCTCGAGCAATCAAGCTCGTAACGTTCGTTCCGTTCTTTCATTAATCTGGAGCATTGGGATTCTAATTTAACCACTCTGAAACTTCTTAAGTTAGAAAAGGTCCTAAATAAATCTTGGGAAAAGGTTTATTTCTCCGTTATGTTGTATTTCCAGAATTACAAATGCAGTTACAATTATTTTTATAATTTCCTTTTTGAATAGACTGCCTGACTGCAGCCAGAATGATGTCCGGCCTGGTAGATGCATGCATATTTCGTTTTTGACGAAAACACGAAATGTGAAATAACACATTGTAATGTTAATTTGTCATGTTTGTGAAAGGTGTGATGTCCATTTTCCTACCCTGTTTTGTCACGAGATAATGCGAAATGAACTGCAAAATGCGAAATAGACTCTTAAACACGAAATTTAGAGTTTATTTACCGACGTGACACTTTCTGAAGTCAGAATTATCCTGTGAGTTATGCAATTCACGGAAAATTGATCAATTCTGCTGTAAATATTTGAGAAGCAAAAATGGACCCCTTTACATAGGAATAGGCTTAATACTCTGGTAACTACATAGATGTGCATTTAGAAGGGATGTGTTTATTTTGTGTAGGATAATAGGTGCAGTTGTCAAATCAAATTTAGGATTTTATTCACATTTTTTAAAACCAAAATGTCATTTTATATAATGCTTTTTCACCGCCATAACAGCGAAATTTTATTTTATTTACCGCTTTTGAACCCGAAATTGACTCAGTTTTTGTACCGAAATTTGGCTTTTTTATTTACCAAAAATATGTGCCTAGTTATTGGTCGATCGCTACGGAAATGTTGACCCGTCGTTTTAAGATACTCAACTTCTTTATTTCAAGATGAAGATTGTGGGGTTGTCACAACGAGGTGACTATATATTGCTGCAGATTCTCTCTTACAAGAATTCCATCATCCAGATAAAGATTATGACGTAAGGTAAATAGGTGATCATCGTGCATGTAGGTAGAACCGTGCCATGAAGGCACACTTAGACGGTGTGGGGAGTAGGGCCCACTCGATCTCTGTCATCTTGAAGGTTATGTGATTAGCACCACGCTCCGGCCGTCTTTACCCCCAGGTACAGTGGGATGCACAAGTATTACGAAGCGAATTGTCCATCACCATGTTAATGTTCTTTGTTTTACCCAATGAGAGTTTCCAAGAATTGAAACAAAACTCAAAACAATCTTCTAACAGCTTCTGCACCAACATAGTTAAAAATGTATTCCTTAAAGACACGTAAGATGCAAGAGAAAATTTAATTACAATATTTATGGACAATTTGCCGAGCAATACTCACTGTACCCATTGATTTGACCCTGGATGAGATTATGACGTATTCTTAGATGTGTATGCGAATGTAATAGACAGTTTACCATCTAATTCTAGCTGTCTATGATCTCAAATCTCAGTGTTAAAAATGCAACTTTCTAGCAGTTTTTAACGAACTTAAATGCAACTTGGTTGTCAACTTTCTTCCTGGTAAATACTTTCACTCTTGTTTACTTTAGTCAAAAGGTGAACATTGCAAGCTCTGTAGCCAACCAGCCCTTGTCGACCTGTGAAAGGTAACGGAATAAGGTATGGTCACATTGCGTTCGGTTTCGACTGAACTTTTCCACAGGCGTACCTGGAGAAAAGGCAGAACAGGCAACATCATGTGAATAAGTGGGGGTCACATTGACGCCGAGGTACTCTGGCGTGTTTCGCCGACCACCAAAAGGAATCAATTTTTTTTTTTTTTGGGCTGAATTCGCCAAAAAAAAAATGTAATGCCTTGCGCTGTTTCTACATAACGTATTGAGTGGGTTATTTGGATGACTATAGTGGATAACAAAGGTTTGATAACTTAATTAACGAAAGCAAACCGTTAGAGACACTGGAAGCAAGAACACTATCACAATCAAGAGCCAGAGCTAACTACGATTTATCGTATTTAAAAATACAGGGTTTTCCAAAAGTCCTTCCCACATTTAAATTCACTATAACTTTGTAACGAACAGAGATATTTCAGTGAAATAAAGTTTGTACTTCACAGCAGTCTTTCAAGTTTTACGAGAAAACACTACATGTCCGTCATCTTCGTCTCCACATTTCCAACTGGGCACAATTCACACACATTCGTGCATTACTGCAATCTCGTACTCAATACGAAATGCCCCGAGATGACTGTAGATATCTTTGCTTTGATGTCATCCAGATCTCTTGGCTTTTCTGGGGACACTATCGTCTTGACATATTCCCACAGCGAAAAGGACGCCATCTTGTAATCACCTGATCGCTCGCAGTCACGTGATCCTCTCAATGCGCGGCGTTGCCAGGTAAAACTTTAAAGACTGCTGTGCAGTATAAACTTTGTTTCACTGAAATACAAAGTTTGTTACAAAGTTGAAGTGATTTTAGATGTGGGAAGGACTTTTTCGAAAACCTTATACAAATAACAAAAATCTTCCATAATCTCATGAACTCACTCCTTTCACTCCCTCAAAAATTTGTTTTCAATAC
Source organism: Lepisma saccharinum (assembly GCF_977018435.1). Classification (NCBI taxonomy): domain Eukaryota; kingdom Metazoa; phylum Arthropoda; class Insecta; order Zygentoma; family Lepismatidae; genus Lepisma; species Lepisma saccharinum. The sequence goes on along the minus strand of NC_139234.1, from coordinate 73,307,294 downwards.
AGGGTTTTTCAACAGTAACATTTCGGTGCCATTTCGATACATTCTGGACATCAAACTCCACCAGAACATTAACGATATTCGTTACGCAATGTGACCACCACATCGCCAGAATGTTATTAATGTTATTAATCAGTCGAACTCTGCAGAACACGCAGTGTAAAGTTAGGTTGAAACCGAATCCAACGTGAACTTTCCTTAAGAACCAATGAGGATCACGCTGACAAATTTAATGCTAGCTATCACATAATCTAAACAGAATAATCTACTTTCCAAGAGAAAACAAATGAAAAACGGTCACAAGTACACAGGCACTCACAGCTACACGAATACGGATTTATTCATGTCTGGTTGCTTCGGTATAATCCACTGACCGCATATATTAACCACGGATCTGGTGTGATGTATTAGACTTCACGTACGTCCTGTACGGTCGTGAGAAAGTGAACCTGTTTTCAACGGCGACATCAGAATCGAACACGTCAGCAAGAAGAATGAGTAATTTGAAACATCGCAGTGACAAAGGAGGTTAAAAAATCAGGTTTGCAGGAGCGATCGCGAATAGTGCTATCTGGATGTTTCAGCGAATGCTTCATTAGCGACTGGTGGCTCCGCCCTCGTGGACAGATCTATTCTTCGCGAAGATGAGTTTTCATCGCATTTCGGGCCTCCCCGATGGCGCAACGGTAGCGTTGTCGCCTTGTATTCGAGGGATCCCGGCAGTGATGTGCGTCTACGTGTAAACAGCGATAGTCTACATTCTACACGTAGACTATTTTATACACGTAGATAACGTAATCTGTGTAAACAACATGACGAAAGGTGAAAACTTAGCTAAGGGCGCAGTAGAAGTAAAACAAAATTATAATGCTACCAGTTGCTAGTGTGTGAGAAAAACCTTTCATACCCTTCCTTTCAATTTCGAACAATTTCTCACTTTGGAAAAGAGCCTAACATAAAATAATTTTAGGTTTTGTGGAAAAAGGACTACTTTTGTCTCACGACTGCCATCTGTTGTCTTTTTTTTTTGCATAAGATTTATTTTCTTTCGAGAAGAGAGACATTTTGTTGTAAATAGGATTCCCGTCAGTTCGTTAAGAACAAATATAGTTGGAAATGTCACTTTCCTTTTATGAAAGCCTTCAAAATTATTTTTTTGTACTTTACATTGTCTACGTAGTCTATGTAAACTACAACTAAATGTAATCTACGCAGTCTATGTAAACTACAACTAAATGTAATCTACGCGTAGATTACGTGTAGACAACGCATGTAGACGTAAACTTATAGTTTACGGCACATCACTGGATCCCGGTGGAGGCACATAGTGGTTCGGATCCCACTTAAACTGTAGGTCCAGACCCGAATAACCTTACTGTGCATAAAGTGGACTTAAAACAACAACTCAATCAATCATCGCATTTTACTATGGAATACATATTGTGATATTTTATTATAAATATATTTTCGGCATCATATAACTAACTCCCCGTGTACTCTCGAGAATTTCTTGATTTCATGTTATTCATTGCTATCATATTTACTCAGTGCCCTCACCTTTCTAATGTACTTTCACTTTTCAATCACATTTTACTTATCTGTCTTGTTAATTTTATTTCATGTATATCTCCATCCCCCCCAATTCGACATTTTCTTTAATTTTTTTTTACTATTTCTTTTATTTCTACTCCATATTGGACCTTTTTTCATTTTCCGTTACCACGTTACCCTTTTCTAATTTGACATATTTTCCTACATTTCTGTTTCTTTGCTTCCATTTATTTGTTTATATTTTATTATCTTTCTTTTTTCACTTTTCCTTTCCTATTTTTATTCCTTCGTCTTTTCCAATCTCCTACTTACCGTGCTATTTTTCTTGTTTTTTTTCTATTCTTGCCTTTCTTTCATTACATCTTAGCTTTAGCGTATTTTATTTCCCTAATTTTCTTTCTGGTTTTCCTTATTATTACATTTCATTTTGTCCTTTCTCTTCTTTTCCTTTTGAAAAATACTTTCTTCTGTTTGAATTATTACATCCATATTCCTTCTCTTTTCAATTATTGTTTTCATTTTTCTTTCTCCTATAATTTTATTTTTAATATGTTTGAATATGCTTCTGGCTCCTTCCTTAATATTTGTTTATATTTTCTTAAGAGATAATTTGGTTAATGGAAATAAAGCGGGTCATGTTCCGACTGAAATTTGTGTGGTTTTGACTGAAAGCTTGGCGTCTGGCAAAATCTTCATACTTTGAGCGAAATGTTCATGTTTTCAATGAAGTTTTCATGTGGGTGAAATTTTCACGTTCAGACTGCAATTTTTTCTTGTTCCGAGTGAAATTTTGATTGGGTCTGCAAAAAGTTTCACGTGACAACGCTGCTTCCTAGCAAATTAAAAATTCTAATTCTCGAAACGTAGGAAGACCGGAGTTACGAGGAAATTGATTACGTCACAGGGAGTTCAAAGTAAACTTTCTAAATCCCTCCAAACAACAGGCTGCCCGTGTTCTCTGCCAGCATTTCAGGAGCCATATATGGAACGGTAGACATGGCTGCCTTTGATTTAGAGCTTGGGAAAGAAGATTAGAAAACAACACTAGCCATTAGCGTGTTGTCGCTGTAGCACTGAAGAAATGTTATAAGGAAAGCAATCTCTCTTTTTTTATTTATTTAAATCGCATTGTTGCGTTTCTTGTTAGCTGGGCGGACATGCATTGTTGCTGTCTGCGCTTGTGTAGGCTTGGTGCACTCTGGGCGTATATCTGTTACAGGCCTTTTTGCCTCAATGAAGTAATATCGTTCCAGGAAGAGTAATATTGATTAGTGTTGTTCTTGTTGATTGACTGATTGAATTTGAAATTTTTGGTTGCGTCAGCACTTAGGCTGTTTTGCACCCGTCACATTCTCATATAACATGACTGTAATGTCTGAGGACTAAAATATTCTTACTTGGGTTAAAGCTGAGGCTGTACAAGGGCAGTCAGCACACATAAGGACAAAACACAGTGCAACAAACACACGCAGCCCTACGAGCATTACCCTAGCCGTAGGTCCATACACCACAGCCTACTTGGTTTGCAAAATAAGGTCCAGGCTGTACTACGTGGGGGTGAGGTTGACAATTGGATGTAGTACGTGGAAGGGCACCAACCCCTTACACCCCTGTGTTCTTGTCTCGAGTCTATGAGCAACATATACATGTCGCCACACAAAATTCCACAGCGTGTGGAAGTCGTTAAGAGATGTTGCAAAGCGAAAGACGGAAAACGACACGTGTTACTTGGAAGCAAACGTTCAGAAATGAATCAACAATCAACTTTTCTTTATATTTTTTCATTTAACGCCTCGTGTCGACGCTACGAGCCCTTGAAAAACGGAATTTTATCCTGCCTGTACTCGGCCACATTGTCACGTCCATGTTTGCCACTACAGAGCAACAACAAACAAAAGAACCTTCGCGCACCTTCCCCTCCATCCGTTCAGTTCGGACCATAAGGAAGCCTGCTCCACTCTACACCTCCCCTCCATGCGCGAGTACGATGCACAGGACACCAGTTCTGCGCAATCTCTTTTGCCATTGGATCAATTTTGCAATTATTTGACACATATATGTGTGTGTGTGTGCATGATCGTGAATGTGTGGAGCATTTATGATCCCTCATGGTGTGTTGCAATGTGCAGAAGCCTTTACTTTTTGCATATATTAATTCACCATAGATCTAGCACGACATATGAACACTATTGAAAGCATAACGCTGAATCCTTGAAGCTTCCTCGCTGAGTGCATGTGAATGGATCATTGCCTCTCAAAAGCTGACGTCATTTGGCACTCTGAAGCGTCAACTAAGCCTCAAGTGGCCAAGTGGTTCATAAACTGGCTTCGTTTTCGCCAAGGTGTTTACATACAGGCGAGGCAGTTAGTTACTGGCGGCGTAGCAAAATAATTTCGTTCAGTGGTCATGTGAATAAGATTCTTTCCCCCTCCTCTCTCTCTCTCCTTCTTTCCCCATTTTGTCTCCTGTCTGTTTCTTTACCTTTTCTTCATTCTCCGTTTCCCTATTTATAGCTTCTTTCCCTTTATTTCCCTTTACTTTTTCCATTCTTCACTTATTTCTCTGATTTTTCTCTTACTTCTTCGTCCCTGTCTGTATTACTTTTGTTCTCTTTCTTTTTACGTGTATTTCTCTTTCCCGCCATCTTTCTTCGTTGCCGTTTTCCTCTCTCTCTCTTTCCGTGTGTTTTATATCTGTTTCTCTCTGCCCCCGTCTCTCAAACGCACTTTTATCTTGCTTTTCTTCCTTTTTCTTTATCAATTTCTCTATGCACCGCTTCTTTCTTTCTTCGTCTGTTTTTTCTAGTATATCTGTCCATTTGTTTCCCAATCCGCTTTTTCATTCTTTTTCTTTCCCTCGATTTCTATATCTTTCCCACAGTATTATTTTCCTTCCTTTTCTTCCAGGAACAATTGTTTATATTCGAGCACTGTTACTCGACTTCTGAAAACAGAGTTATGATGTAAGAATGTATTTAAACGCTAGAAACTCCTTTCTTCTACCTTCTTTCATGAAATAAGGAACTAAAAGGGTTTGACATGTTTAATTTTGCTGTTATCACAATATTAAGAATTTTAATTCTGCCCCGGGCATTCAGGGTCTCATTTTTGAGCGAAGCCCCTAGACTTGCGGCCCCTAGGATAGCCTAGTGGTAAATCTTATTAGGTCAAATCTTTGGCCTAATACGTTCACTGGAGTAATGTCCAAATTGCATAAATAGACGAAACGAAATTAGAATGTGTGTGTGTGTGTATATATATATATAAGGTTAACCAGACGGTATACGAGGGTATACCACCGTATACCTTCGACTACAGCCCTTCCTACAGTTTAAGTGGGATCCGAATCACTGTGTGATTTGCCTCCAACCCGAAACTCCTTGATTACAAGGCGACAACGATTCGAACTGAATCATTTTGTAAGTCCACTTTCATGCACAGGAAGGCTAATCGGGACTGGACCTACAGTTTAAAGTGAGATCGAAACCACTGTGTGACTCCATCCTCTTATTGACTCGTTGTTTGAACCCATGCCATTATAGAGATACGTCAGTTAAGAAGTACAAGGATAAACGTGCCAATAATAATAATAATAATAATAATATTTACATTATTATTATTATTATTATTATTATTATTATTATTATTATTGACATTTTATCCTGGTATTTTTTCAACACGTTCAATTTCACATTAGCTAATAATGGAAAACAAATACAGAAACTGTATTTTTGAAACACAAAAATGACGAATATAATTATTTTTGTACACATGACATGTGTAATTTTCGTGTAGAACATATGTTTTTCACATATGCAACATGCAGAAACGTAATATAAGAAAATACTACAACATGCTAAGACTAAATTGTGTAGCTACGTATATTATTTAAATTCATTACATAATCAATTCATCCACCTAATAACAAACCAACAGCAAAACTGATATACATTCTCTAACATGTGTGCGCTTCTTTTCCTCAAAACAATTGTTCATATATTTAAAACAAAACTGTGTAGCAGCAACAGTCTGAAGTACGTATTTGGTCTTACTTCTCTTTCTGGTAATTTACAGTGTATTACAGAAAACAATGATTTTGCGAGCGAAGCGAGCAAGAACATTCTTAGATCCAATTTTTGCAAACTGAAGACAATATTGATTTAATAGGGCGCAAATAAATTCACGCGCGCCATGGCACTCTCTTTCTCAATTTTTCATTTAGATCGTTCAGTGCCCAGGTCCGACTCCTCCTGCACCCTAGCTATGGCTCTGAACTAGATCAGACTGTAAGAAAAGCATGTATTGTGAGTGAAGCGAGCAAGAAAATTTTTGAAACGTATTTTTATTTGCATAAAATTTAAAATCGAGAGGGGGAAATTGACCCTCTGTGCCTCCCTGCAGGTGCTCTTGGCCATCTGGAGAAAAATGCAAGAAAAAAATGAAAATTAATTCCAGCTTGAGTATCATTTTGTCCTACTATTCTTAGATTCTGTTAGCCTTGCTTTTCTTTACTTCAAGGTTTGCCCCCCCTTGTCCCCCCTAGTGTTGGTTTCCGTCCAAGGTTGGGTGTAATGCCCCCCTGTGGTTGTGCCACTGTTTATGATTGATTTATTTAACTTCGCTTATTGGCTAATAGCGAAGATGAGAATGAATGGTGAAGACATGAGATCAAAGTGACGAAAGAAAAAGTCATGAGTACAGGACACAAACTTCTCAAGGATGATAGTGGCTACCGGTCCAGCCGCCGAAACCTCGTTAGCCTCCAAGAATGCTTCGTGGAAGAGGAGGTCATAATGTTACACCTCGAAAAGAAACGTTACTTCCATTCCATAATCTCTGCGGAGGACCATGTCGTATCTTGTGCTAATGGTGCCTCTTCTCAGTTGGGAGCGCTATCATCTGCAAATAGGAGAACTACCAAGGTGGTGCAGGTAGCTGTTGCTGGAAAGCCCCACAACGCCGTCAACGTCTCTACCATCTGATGGGGCCTCTTTTGTTTACAGTTGGAGAGGGACGCAAGGCCGCTTGCACCGTACGGCCTTGCGCCGGAGAACCAACTATGTCCTTATTTGAAGGTCATGGGTTTAAATCCCGGAAAAGCATGTGTGTTTCATATCTCAAAATGTGTTCACCATCCACCCTCGTTGTCACAGAGAATCAGGGTAAAAGATAGAAAATGTGAAATCATAAAATACAGGGTGTTCCAAATTTAGCTTTACAACGTTGACCCTCCATAAAATCTAAACGAATTAAGATAGATTTTTTTTGTTTCTTATACATGTAATGGTATACCCCCTGTACTAGTCACTTTGTGTTCGTGAGTGTCTTGATGATACCATTCCTGGCAGATAGATTGGATGGGATGGTCCAATTCGTTGGCCTCCAACTTCACCGGACCTTCCGCTACTCTTGTTTCTAAAAGTGGGGTTAAGAATGTTGGGCACGGCACATTTAGATGAGCTGAAGTACAGGATGACAGGGACATTGCGTGGAGAATATGTCCAATGGTGCTCCTCTGGTGCTTCTAAAAGCATCACCAACATAAAAAATTGGAACTTGTTGCCCATGAACAGAAAATTTCCATTTTTACCCTGTTCCGTTTCTGCTTTATTGGCTACAAGAGTTGTAAAGATAACTGTGGAACACCCTGTACCTTTTTGGTAGTAGAAGCAGCGTAAGAGAGGTAACGAATAAAAGTAATGGTGACGAATTTCTGTAATGTCCTTTTCATATTGAGGCAATAAGTATTAACATAGCGTATGTCAAAAGTCCTTTTTTTTAAAAAATAAAGTTTAACATCTTCATTCTTTCAACACATAAACAATTTTAATTTTTTGTTTCTAATCAAAACAATAATGCCACCTCTGGTATTTATTTTTCACCTTCATTCTTCTGTTTTCGTATTTCTGCCTTTTATACCTCTGCTTCTTGAATAACTTATTTTGAAACTCTAGCTTGAAGTTTCGTATCTATAAACAATCACTGTATTTGACGGCGTATAAGACGCACTTTTCCTTTAAAAATATAGGCCTGAGAAACAGGTACGGTGCGTCTTGTACGCCGATAGTCAAGAAGAGCCTTCACATTTCACAAGTTTGTGAATGGGTCAAAGCTTCATGGGATGCTGTGAAAATTAAGACTGGTTAAATCATTTAAGGAGTGTGGCATTAGTAATGCACTGGATGGTACAGGGGACAATTTGTTGTATGAGAGCCTCTCGAGAGAACTCAGATTCTGATTAAGAAGAGGTCTCAAGTGACTCTTCAGTTAGCTCTGGAGATGAATGTCTGGGTTTCCTAGTTAGATTCGGGCCCGTAGCCAGGCAGGGGCCAGAGGGGTTGAGCCCCCCCCCCCCCTGGAAATACTGTCAGCTCCCCCTGGCACTGAGGTCAGCCCCTTTGACATTAGGTAAAACAATTTTCTGTAATTTGTTTGCAGTGAAAAATGAAAAAGTAGACAGCAGATATTATTTTGCTCACAACTTTGCTGAAGGATAAATTCGCATAACATGAACAGCAGCTATTACATTGATTGATTGATGTAGTTTATTTTACTTCGCGTTTTGTGCCTATTGGCTAATTTGCAAAGATGGGGATGAGTGATGAAATGATGAAATTGATGAATGGACATTCACAAACAACCAAGCCCGAGAAGGATTCGAACCCGATACCCTTGGCGTCGCTGCGCGATGTGCTAACCACTTTTTTTTTCAGTTTTAAGGAATACCCCTATTCGGCAGTATCCCCCGTCATTCACACATTTTGACAATGTTTCACACATGTCAAGTTTCACTGTATTCACATTGGTTCTCATTACTCTCTTCAAGTGATATTTTAAATGATGTAGAAAAATGTAGTATTTGTGTGATATTTAGCCATTTAACACTTCAAGTGATATTTTAAATGATATAAGTAGAAACATGTAGTATTTGTGTGATATTTCTAAACTTCATGAAACTTAATGAACCCCTTCCCCACACACACACACACCTTCATTTAACACTCTTAAACTTTTGAAAAATGGACTTGATTTACAAAGCCCTCCCCTGATAACCCGTGAGTCCCCCCTGGAGATCAATTCTGGCTACGCGCCTGGTTAGATTACGTAAGTTATTTATGAAAGTAGAGCTGCCTTATATTTGAATCTACTGCAAATTACATTACATTACATGATAAAGCATTTTACTCAAAAATGTGTACAAGAAAGGGTCTTATGCACCGGCAAATACGATATGTTTCCAGAATTCTAACGTACTCGTGACGTCATTTGTTCTCATGTAATAATCATATTAACGACACTAATGAACCCACCATAGAGATTCGGACAATGGAATTTAATGGATTCTCAATAGATGGTAGCACTTACTAAATATTATATTTCTAACAAAAACACAATTTTGTACACAATAAGTTAACAAGCTCTGTACGCTTTTTAATACACATATATATTATTTAAAACATATTCATTAGAACCTAAAATTTTGGAGTTCTTTAGGTGTGTTAGCTAATTATTTTGCAACACCTGCAAGCAGTTTCTCTAGAATTCTTAATTAGTGGGTCAGGTTTTTGCACGACGTAATCCATTTTGCCTTGACTCATCTCACCCAACAGGTTAATAGTTACCAGGGTTTGCCCCGAGTTGATATTTTCCTGGAGATAAGGCCTTGCTCGAAAAAGTTTATTATTCACGACGTTATTTTTCACTCTTGGCCTCTGTTTTGAGCCTAAAGATTCTTTGGGTAGGTAAGGGTTGGCAAATTAACTATTAATCGAATAATGATCATCCAGAAGAAATAAATCCCCGAGCACATTTTCGAATTGTTCATAGCCTTTTTGCTATTTTCCCTTCGATCAGTTACTTACTCCTCTTGCCCTGCCTTTACATGCGTCATATTTCTTCGATATATATTTTCAAAAGGAAAACTGCATTCAATTGTTTTCTATAATGAGATTACGTATGAGAATCTCTCTAGTTCCCAAGGATATAATTCCATATAACTTATCATCTTTTCGGAAAAATTATCTTTAAATTGTAATGAAATGAGAATCAACCAACCAGCAGCTAATCATGTAGCAGCATTAACGGAGAATCTCGTCTCAGTGGCTGTTGCAAATGATCGCCACGCCATCTACTGCCCTGTAAATGAATTAATAATGCAACACCTCAGCAGCATAAGTGAAGGAATCTATGGGAGAGTGACTTTGTATCAATTGAGTCAATATCCTGCTACCTCAGAAAGGACAAAACGATGAGAAAGTTCTTTCAAATCCTGATTCAGCCATATTATAGTACTTTGAATCTCTCTGGCGTTTGTCCCGATTGCATAAAGTGTCCAGCTCCTAAATTGGACGACATAAACTGCATCGGTGCAGGCTAACAGGGTTAGACATCAAGATGGCCGCCGACCACGCGGGTGGCGTCAACGTGGTTTCCCCTTGGCCTGGCAACGATTGGTCATCACCATTTCCACGTTGCAAGCTGCAGTGGCCTTGTACCGACGGTGTTAAGTGACTTTTTGAGCCATAACTTTGTGGTATTGTTAACTCTGCAACAATTAAAGTTATGTGAAAACAAATGTCCCAGTTGTTTTCTTGGTGAAATTCTAGCCCATTTTGATATGTCGCACGACCCCCTTCCCATTTAAATTTGATTTCAAGATGGCGGACATCAAGATGGCTGCCGACCATGCGGGTGACGTCAATGTGGTTCCCCCTTGGCCAGGCAACGATTGGTCATCGCCATTTTCACGTTCCATGCCGCAGTGGCCTTGTACTGGGGGTGTTAAGTGACTTATTGAGTCACCCTGTACTAGTTTTTGTAAATGTTATGCGCAATTTTAAAAATTAATATTCACTGGAAGCACCTAAAAATTTATGCGATATCCACAATGTTGATTGATTGATTTGCTTTATTTTACTTCGCTTCTTTTGCCACTTTTGGCTAACTTGCGAAGATGGGGATGAGTGATGATGTGATGAAATTGAAGAATGGACACTCACAAACATCATGCCCATGCCAGGATTCGAACCTGGAACCCCTGGCGTCTTAGCGCGATGTGCTAACTACTCTGCCACGGGGGCCGGCGACACACCAGAATGTAATATAGCATGTGTTTTAAAAAAATATGAAATTAATATTTATGAAAGTGGTTGTTCATCATTGTGTACTGGCATGGTAATCAAGGGGTCCCGGGTTCGATTACCAGTGGAGACCCTTTGGACTGTGGTTCATAATATGTGCATGGCGCATACGCTTGAGTCAAGAGATTCTTGTTGTCGGCCCCACGGAGGACGAAAGCTTTCGCCAACATACCGGACCAGAATTGCATTTTTTTCACAACGTGGACCATAATATCATGTCTTCCCAGTATTATGGTACCACTTTTCGCAAAGAATTAAGTTACGATCGATTTAAATAGAAGCTTTTTTTGGACTCTTTTTCTATTTCGATCCATATTTCGGTTCCTGGACCGAATAGAAATACTTTGGAGAGGAAAAGGTTCTTTACGGTCGAGAACCAGATGCTTTAACAACCCTGCCAGCGACCTCTTGATTGCAAGGCAACGTTGTGTTTGAAAACGAGAGCAGTCTACCGCTCGCACTTCCACCTGGCGGATGGGAAACAACGAATCGGCGATCAGTTGAATTATCTTCGACTGACATCGGGCATTTTCGTGTCACAAGGCACCGAATGTTGCTGGCGGACGAAACAAATGAGCGTTGGATACACAACATACTCGTATTACCATACGTACTGTAAAATGGTGGAGAGTTGATCAGCGGCGTTACTGGATAAAAGTTGTACAAAAGTATACAAAAGCACAGAAAATTAGTACACAAAACACCCAAACACTGTACAAAGAAGCTAATAAAAACAACTGACAGAAACAGACAAACGGAAGAGCGATATTACCCCTACAGCTTTTACTATTCAAGTGAGGTCATTGTTGTTGTTCACGCTCATCGAGCTATGTAGCAAAAAGTAGGTAAGCCGCGAGTTGGGCCTGCGATCAGTATTTCTCCTAACGAGGTATCCATGTAACCAACAGGTCTCGTGTACTAATCCGGTAGAATCCTGTCTTTTGGATTTAACTTGAAACTGCAGGTCCGTCCAGTCCTTTAGCATACCCAAGCATAAATACCAGGTGGGAACATTTAAATTTGCAGTACTCTGAACCCTCTGATGCCCGTTCAAAGCAATATATTGACGTCGAGCTACTCTGGCATGTGTACACGAATCAATTTGTATTATTTTGATTTCATGTTTTAAGTCCACTTTATGCACAGAAACAGTGGCCCAACTACAGGGGGCATTGCGCCACAACCTTCGATGGAAGTCAATCCTAGGAGGGCAAGGGAGGGGGCAAACGTTAACGGCCAAGGGCACCTGCAGGTGGGTGCACAGAGGAGCAATTGCCCCTCTCGATTTCAAATTTTATGCTTCGCTCGCAATATCATTGTTTTCTGTACTGTATTTCAATAATATGTGTTGTACATATGTATTGAATAAACTTTGAATATGTACACAATTTAGTGTTACCATGTTGCATATGTATTTTCTTATTTTATGTCGCTCCATGCTGTATATGTCTAAAATATATCTTGTACATGAAAGTTATACATGTTATATGTACGAAAAGAATTATCTTCGGAATGCATTTATCATGCATTTCCTGCCATTCAGTTTGTGTGCTTGTTTTCCATTATTAGCTAATGTGAAATTTAACGTGTTGAAAAAAAATATTTCAAATCGTTTGTTCCAAATGAATGGTTTAGCATCGACTTCTATCCCCTTTTTGCGTAATTTATGAGGATAATCACGTCTTTGATACTACTACTACTACTACTACCACTAGAAATAATAATAATAATAATGCCATTATTATTATTATTATTATTATCATCATCATCATCATATCATTGATCATTATTATTTGGTCCGTTTATCCTGGTACTTGCACCCCCCAGACAAAAATTCGTGGTTGCGCCCCTGCCTTTCTAGCTTTTCCTTCATCTGTTTCCCTATCACCTTTTCCATTTGTTTTATTTTTGTAATTATACCTTTCTATGTTTTTGTCTTTCTCGGCTCGTCTGGAGTTGTGATTTCCCGTTTCGTTCTCGGTCTTGTCTCGTGTAAGCAACATGCAATGTGTTTGTTACTCACACAAACTTTTGAGATGTAATTGAGACTATCAAGTAAAGTTTTTCTGTTTGAAGCCACGTTTCGACGCTAAGAACCCTCCCATTGCCACCAATGGCTTGACTTCGTAATTGCAATCAACAATATATACGTCTATCTCTTAGAAATCATAATAAATTATAAATTAAATATTTTTACAATGTGAATTGAATATTCCCCAAGGAAAAACAATTATAGTGGCAACCCTGAATATTATCATCTGGTTGCCTACATACAGGATAAAATCTGCAGTGTTCGAGGGCTCGTAGCGTTAACAAGCAAGAAATTACCTAGAAGAGCTGTTCGTTTTGACTCCTACACAACCCTGTGAAAGTTGGTATTGTACGTCTACACCTTGTGTGTGTGTAAGGTTAAAACGTCAATGAAACGTTCTCAAATAATTTCATACAAGAATACTGTATTTGTGTGCCCCATCTTTTGCACTGAGTCACCTCTCCCGCTTCTAAAACTTGTCTGGCGTTACACGCGTAAACCTTTAAGTACTCGTAGGCACTTTCCGCTGCATGAAGTTGGAAACACTGACAACTGGAAACTGTTTATTGCCGAGAAGCAAACCTAGATTATATTTGAGTCATTCAGTTGGAAACACTGTGCAGCTGAACGGAGCAAACAGGTTGCTTGTTCCTGATAAGTCCAGTATGGGGAGAAAGAGGGGGTACGTGGACAATGGTAACATTCTTGCTACAGTGACTTCGTGACGTCACACTTCGCATGGAACCTATGTGATTGTTCCCAGGAGGTCTAAGTTACACTCGAAGCACATTGATCCAGTGTTTCCGGACTCACGCAAGGAATGCTGGGAGATAAATAACTATGATGTTCTCTGTCGCAAGGAAGGGGGGAGTGTCTCTGAAGAGCTTGGTCACAGGAAAGGAATGTTTGTTACTGTGCGCAAATATTTATATCACATACCGCTACTGAATCTCCATGTGTGAATTTGACATGATTTGTAACTGATCATATTTCTTCGAAATAGCCTCTCACCATTGTGCGAATGAAGCTTTTTGCTCGGGGGGGGGGCAGTCAGTGCCCTATTTGTGATTTCATTTCCGGAGGGTAAGTTACGAGTTAGTAAATTCGACTGTTGCTTTCGAGTTATAAATACATGTAGCTAGGTAGGACATTAAATCTTATGATAACATTTAGACGTAATTTAGAAACCAATATAGCCCAAACCCATACACAGTAACACTGAGAATACTTGACCAAATATCTATTGCGCACTCAACTCAATGACTGCGTGCGGCGAGAAATGTGATCTACGTACCTCCAACGAATAAGCCTGGCGAAATCAACTCTTCATTTCATGGCGGTATGCTACTCTGAGAGCTTTTTGTAAAATCTCTGCTCCACGCGACAACAAACAAATAAACAGCGAGGTTTTCTCGGGCAATCAGCTTGGTGATTTCCGATTCTCTGTTTTCCCTTTCTACTCCCTCGTTTACCATCCCTGCCACTTTTCATTTCTCCCTCTCTCATTCTCTCTCGTCGTCCTGCTGTTTCTCCCTCCTCTCTTCCTTCACTTGTCTGATGTTCTTCTTTCTCAATCATTGTACTTCTCTTTACTTTTCTCCATCTTGCTCTTTGTCTCACTTTGTGCTTCTCCATATGTGTATCTAGAATCTTTTTTCTGGTAGGGGCACAGATTATGTTGCAAGGATATGCCAGTTGCATATCGTAACGCTGGAAATATAAAGATGCTGCAAGAGTTATGCATCGTCAAGACTGAACCGTCTGCAAGTGTTATGCATCGTCAAGACTGAACCGTCTGTAAGTGTTATGCATCGTCAAGACTGAACAGTCTGCAAGTTTTATGCGTCGTCAAGACTGAACAGTCTGCAAGTTTTATGCGTCGTCAAGACTGAACAGTCTGCAAGTTTTATGCGTCGTCAAGACTGAACAGTCTGCAAGTGTTATGCGTCGTCAAGACTGAACAGTCTGCAAGTGTTATGCGTCGTCAAGACTGAACAGTCTGCAAGTGTTATGCGTCGTCAAGACTGAACAGTCTGCAAGTGTTATGTATCGTCAAGACTGAACAGTCTGCAAGTGTTATCCATCGTCAAGACTGAACAGTCTGCAAGTGTTATCCATCGTCAAGACTGAACAGTCTTCAAGTGTTATGCATCGTCAAGACTGAACAGTCTTCAAGTGTTATGCATCGTCAAGACTGAACAGTCTGCAAGTGTTATGCATCGTCAAGACTGAACAGTCTGCAAGTGTTATGCATCGTCAAGACTGAACCGTCTGCAAGTGTTATGAATCGTCAAGACTGAACAGTCTGCAAGTGTTATGCATCATCAAGACTGAACAGTCTGCAAGAGTTATACATCCTCAAGACTAAACAGGCTGCAAGAGTTATGCATCGTCAAGGGTAAATGGGCTTTAAAAGTTACCGAATGCATCGTCAAGACTGAACAAGCTAGAAAAGTTCATGTATGCATTATCAAGACTGAATAGTATGCAATAGTTATGCATCGTCAAGACTGAACAAGCTGCAAAAGTTGTATGCATTTCAAGACTGAACAGTCTGCAAGAGTTTTGCATCGTCAAGACTGGACAGGTTGCAAAAGTTGATGTATGCATCGTCAAGACTGAACAGTCTGCAAGGGTTATGCATCGTCAAGACTGAACAGGCTGCAAAATCATTCAATAAAACTGGACAGCCTACAAAGAAATCACACCCAAGTGAAGTGTACTTTCCTGAGCTGAGACCACATTCTTATGTTAGTATCGGGGACCCAACGTGAAGAGAAACTTTCTGCTTAGAAAAAAGAAGGCACAAAAACGCTTGTTGTTCCATCTTGCATTTTGTCCGGTCCTTATTTAACGAATTCTTAATTAGGAATTCAAAGATGGACCCGATAAAGCCCCCGCGGAAAATCTTCCGGCTACGCCCTTGCACGAACGCGCAAAGGATTTCGGGAAACGTTAAGAAAAGGTGTCCATATTTGATTGATGATAGGTTTCCAGTGTTACGAGACACAATAGTAATTATTGTTATGGCAACACTTCCCAACCTTCAGGCAAGACAAAGAAGTTGAGATCTTTATTCCTGAGCTGGCGGTGTAAGAAGTAAGAGTGAACAAAGATGAGTGGTGTCAGATGAATTGACAATAAAATAGTGCACCCAGACTCCGACTACGTATATGGCTTACGTGTTAAATTTTATTACAGTAATTGATATTTAGGCACCTGTAAATCTTGACTGGCTCGAATGTTTACAGCAGGTTTTGAAACCTCTGATTCGAACCCGAAGACCTTTGCTGAGAGTGATAGTGTTATACACGGATTCCTATGTAGACTGTAGAGTTTAGAATGACGTATCTATGAATTTTAACATGTTGCAAAGGAAAGCATAGTCGAAACTGTAAAATATAACTGTTTGAACACAGTAAGTGAAAAAATCGAGACTGAACAGTCTGTAAATGGAATATAATGCATCATCGGGGCTGAATAGTCTGTGAATAAAAAATTATGCACTTTTGAAACTGAACAACCAGCAAATGAAGTTCTGCAAGACTGAACAGGTCTGCAAAATAAAACTTCGGCGATATTGAATAGAGCTCCAAAATAAAACTTCGGCGAGAATGAACAAGGCTGCGAAATAAAACTTCGGGGAGAATGAACAAGGCTGCAAAATAAAAGTTCGCAGAGAATGAACAAAGCTGCAAAATAAAACTTCGGATAGAGTGAACAATGCTGCAAAATAGAACTTTGGTGAGACTGAAGAGGCCTGCAAAATAAACCTTTGGCGAGAATGAACAAGGCTGCAAAATAAAACTTCGGAGAGAATAAACAAGGCTGCAAAATAGAACTTCGGCGAGAATGAACAAGGCTGCAAAATAAAACTTCGGCGAGAATGAACAAGGCTGCAAAATAAAAGTTCGCAGAGAATGAACAAAGCTGCAAAATAAAACTTCGGAGAGAGTGAACAATGCTGCAAAATAGAACTTTGGTGAGACTGAAGAGGCCTGCAAAATAAAACTTTGGCGAGAATGAACAAGGCTGCAAAATAAAACTTCGGAGAGAGTGAACAATGCTGCAAAATAGAAATTCGGAGAGAGTGAACAATGCTGCAAAATAGAACTTTGGTGAGACTGAAGAGGCATGCAAAATAAAACTTTGGCGTGAATGAACAAGGCTGCAAAATAAAACTTCGGAGAGAATAAACAAGGCTGCAAAATAGAACTTCAGAGAGAATGAACAAGGCTGCAAAATAAAACCTTGGCAAGACAGAACAGGGCTGCAAAATAAATCTTCGGCGAAACTGAACAAGGCTACAAAACAAAAATAATCGACACTGAACATTCTGGAATTGCAAAATAAAGAAACAGCAAGACTGAACAGCACTGTAAATGCACAAAAATACTCTATCAAACCTGAACAAGCTGTAAAATCCAGCATTATTAAGACTCAACATACATTGAAATCAAACCTTTGGAAGACTGGTCAACCCAGAGAAAGACGCATCCTCGTGACAAATGACCATTCTGAACTTGAATTAACCCTGAACACCAAGCCATTTTCTCGCAAACCTACAAGCTAATGTAAGACCCAACTAAGAAGCATCACTGTCATGGCCCTAAGAAAGCTGTCCACCCAAATGTGGACGAGATTTGGATCTGAAGCTCCAACATTCTCCCACTTACATGTTATTAGGACATTGCAGGCAGAAGGACCCGTGACCGGGGATGATTTATCTTCCGATGAAGCCATTCTTCGAACTGAAGGCGTTTGTAGCGGACTGAATCCACATTAATTTATCTAACTTCAGAGAGATTAGGTTCGCTTATCTAAACAAATGGCACACAAGTTCCATCCGGAGGTGATCAATTATTTTGCGACAAGAGTCAACTTTCGTTTCGGGCCATCTGGTTGATTTGTCAACCGTATTTTTATTCTTTTGTCTTCTTTGCTTTGATTTGTCATTAATCCTATTATCTTCCTCGCTCTGTCCTCTTTTACCCCTCTCTGTTCAACCATTTTCTCTCACTCGTTCTATGTCTGCTACCTCAGTATCTCTCTTTCTAATACAATAACCAGATCTTTCTTTTTCTCATTTAATTTCATTCTTTATGTTTCCTTTTCTCATTTTCAGCCTCTAACTTCCCATTCACTTCCTTTTCTCTCTCTTTTTCCTTGTGTACCAACTCTAGTCCTCTATCTTGCCCACACTGTACATCTCCTGTTCACGTTCCTTCTGTCACATTATCTTGCTTTCCATTTCTACGTCTTCCTATCTTTTTGTTCTATCATTCTCTCCATCTGTTTCCTTGTTTTTCCTCTATCTTTATATTAGTTTGGCTCTGTTATTCTCTCTATACATTACCTGGTCTTTTTCTCTCTGTAGTTCGATCTCACACTCTATTCGTCATTCTCTCTATACTTTAGGGGTGTGAGGGATGACCCTGACTCAAGACACCCAAGTGTAAGCATCACTTCCACGTAGTACACTCTGGACTGCATTTTGCAGACTAATGAGGGTTTGGCATCTGGAGCCATGTCCAGTACGGGACTTGTGTTGTCAGTGTTTGTGATTGTCCCTTCATCTATTTCATCTTATCATTCATCTTCATCTTCGCAATTAGCCTCATCCATTCTCTCTGTGTTGTTCTAACTTACACTCTTCTGTATCTGTTATTCTACATCGTCTGTTTCTTTCCTTCACTATCTCGCTACTTTCTAAATCTCTATCTCTGATCCGATCTATCCCTCCTCTCTCTCTCTCTCTCTCCATGCGTCCGTTTGTCTCCTTTCTTTCCCCCTTCTTTCATTACCTTTCCATGTTTTTAGCTCTGTCCCTTTCAGCCTTTTTAACTCAACACACCTCTATTCTTTTTTTTCCCCAGTCTGCATCTAGTTTTATCTTCTTTCTTAGGCGAGTATCTCCTTTACTAGTCCCCATCCCTCCTTCTCTCTATCTGGAAGCAACCAAAACAAGATTTGTTCCTGCGAGGAAGAAATGCTGTTTACCCACGCTTTATCCATTTTCGTCAGTTGCCGCGGAGCGTTCCCGCTCCAAATTACAAATACCAATTAAACACCTTCGCACACCGGGGATTATCCGTGTCCCTCGCTGCCTGCGGGAAGAATCGTGGAGGTATGGAAATCCTTTAGGACGGTGTAATTTTCTCTCTTTTTCACCTACGTGCTCCCTGCACATCTGGACCGTGCACCTGCGTCGTTGCATAACTTGCTGCGGTGCATTGCGGATCTTTCCAGGAACTTTTAAATTTCTCTTGTCGCCAACGTGCGGTGAGATGATGGAAGTCGTGTTTGCTTTGTGGCCCTTTTGTTTCAAGTAGGTTGCTTTTGAAACTATTTACGTTGAACAGTAGTTGAAGGCGGGATTTCTCTCTTACCCTTTTTCATCTTTCTTTCTTATGATTTCTATCATGTTCTATCGTTACTTCTCTTTTTATTTGCACCTCTGGTTTCCGTCCCTCCGTTTTCCGCCTTATTCTGCTTTCTTCTCTCTGTGTGTTCCTTGTGTTGACCCTCGCTTGTACCTCCTATTTATTGCCTCTTTCTTTCTTTCCTTCTCTCTGATATCCTTTCTTTTTTATTTCTCTCTTTTCCCTTTCTTTGTTTTCTTTCCCCTGTTTTCCTTCGTATTACAGGGTGGGAAATAACCTTTTGCTAGGGGTCTGCTGGAAAAAGTAACAACAATTAAGAAATTATGGTAATACCAAATGTTTACTATGACAATTGTGGTTACAAAAACAAAATTAAAAGTTAGTTCACGACAAAGCACCTTCCTTCAAGACAAATGCTAAAACCAAGACCTTCTTCGGCGAAGTGGCATTTACTTCTTCAGCAGTTCTGAATGGCCGGGTGCATCACCGGACCTGAATGCAGCGGAGCACTTCGGGGCTATTCTGAAGGACGCAGTTGAGTCCTTGATGATAGTGGAACGTGGACCAGACCGCTATTGCCGGGCAACACTCCATCTGGAACAAGTCCTCCGTGACAAGGAATGGAATACGGACTTGTTTGCGAATCTTCTGAGCTCCTACCCTGATCGTCTTCGTGCTGTGAGGGAAGCAAGCGGCGGACATACTAACTTCTAATTTTGTTTTTGTAACCACATTTATCGTAGTAAATATTTTGTATTACCATAATTTCTTAATTGTTGTTACATTTTACTGTGGACCCCTAGCAAAAGGTTATTTCCCACCCTGTATATTTCTTTCCTTCTTTCTTTTCCCAGTTTTCCCTTCTCCTCTTCTTCTAATTCTTTTCTTCCTGCCTTTTGTATATCTTTCCTTTCCTCTGTTTTCTCTCTACCTCTTGGCCTCTCATTATCTGCTTCCTTACTTCTGTTAATTCCCCTGTCTCTTTCTCCGAATTCCCTATTTTCGTTTATTTTCCTTCTTTTGTTTTCCCTCGGTTCTGTCTCTTACCTTTTCATACGTTTCACTTTAGTTTTCAGTCTTCCCATTTCCTTATCTCTTTTTTGCTTCATTCCTATGCTTTTCCGCTTTCTCACCGTTTATTTTCCTCTGTATTCCGTGTCCTTTTTCTGTTCATTTCTCTCTAGTCTTTATTTTCTGTTTCTGCCCATATGATTTCCTTATTTCTTTCTTTGTATTTTTCTCGGAACCACCCCAATGTCGTAGTGTAATTAAACTACGATGCAATTACAATGTGGTTCGGATTCCCCTTTAACTGTAGGTGCAGTCTCGATTAGCTTATCCGCGGAAAAAAAAACTGGACTTGAAACTCAATGTTTCCTTCTTGATTTGTACATAATTTGGACCATGTTTATTAGAAAATACAAATTGCTTATTAAAAGTCATCAACTTTCCGATAAATGTAGGAGGTTGGTAACACTGAACTGGAGCATGCTCCAAGTGCAAAACAAGAGCCCCATCAAAGAGCTTTTTATCGCTGATTCAACTTATTACAATGCATTGCACGAGAAGCGAGCTTTTCATGCGAGCGACCAGCGCTGGGACAGACGGGACTCGCGATAGTGGAGTGGACGTTATTCATTTGTCACCAGCGCTTGTTTTTCGATTGTGCGTTGAATAAATTAATACTGGACGTATAATACCGTGTGATGAGTTGCTGGAAGTTCCAGTAGGTGAGTTTGCAACACTTCTTTATGAACAATGATATTGCAGTGGTTTTAATGTGCAAACAGGATTTTTTTTTGTTTTGGCATTTTTTTTAATTGTGGGGGTTGGTAAAACTTGTGAATTTATTAATTGGGTGCATTTCTTGAATCATGAGACTTTTGTCTTCGTGCCGCGTGATTTTGTTCCCGACCTGCATCATATACGGTAGTTGTTATATGTTGTTCTGGTAAACTAGAGGTTCTGACTTCGATCCCCGGATAGGCCGTGGCGTTACTAGACAATTTAGTTCGAGCAGTTGAGAAAAAAATATTTTTAGGTGTCCTCTGCTGCCAAGATTTTTCTTTCCTCTCCCTTTTCTCTGTTTATTTCTATCTTCCTCCTCTTTCTCTTCCTTTCGGGCCTCCCTGAATGCACCTTGTATTCAATGCGTCTTGGGTTTCATACTTGGCTATAGTAGTTCGGATGTCACTTTGAAATTGCAGGTCTAGTCCCGATTAACCTCTGTCTGCATAAACTGGAATTAAAAAGAAAACTCAACATTTTCTGCCTTCAAACGTTTTCCATGCGTTTCACAATTCATCATTACTCCACTTTCTGCTTCTGAAAGTATATTTTTGTCTTCTTGTTTTTCTATTTCGTTCTTTCTAATATCTCTAGCCCCGTTTCCCTCTCCCTCGCTCTATTATTGTTCTCTATACATTGGTTATTTCTACTACCTTTTTTTATCTCTTATTCTTCTGCCTCTTCTTTTTCTCTATTTCTTTCTTTCTACCTTTCTATCTCTTATTATCTCTATTTTCTTGTTTTCTCTATTTCTATTAAATATATTTCTCTATCTGTCTCTCCTTGTTTCTCTATTTCTTTCTTTCTATCTTTGTATCTACTTTTCTCTCTTCTTGATTTCTCTATTTCTTTCTTTCAGCCTTTCTATTTCTATTGCTCTGTGTGTATTCTTGTTTTCTCCTTCTCTCCTTCTGCGTGTTTTCTCTATTTCTTTTTTCTACCTTTCTATCTATTTCTCTATTTGTTTCTATCTTTATTCTTCTCCCTCTCTTTGTTTCCTTTCTTTCTACCTTTGTATCTGTATATCTCTCTCTCTCTCTCACTCCCTCTTTCTGTTTTGTGCTTTTCTTTCTTCTCTCCTTCTTTTCTTTCTCCTTCTGTGTGCCATTCTTGTTCTTCTCCAAATGATTCTGAAATTCTGTCATAGGTGGGTTAAAATTATTGCGCCGAATGGGAATATGGATGTGTAACATAATCCATCCACTTCACACTTTATCTTTCATCGACACGATATAATGTAATGCAATCAAGATGTTTTTTTTTGTTCAATTGGCGGTTGGTATTACTCCGATTGCTACAAACTAACAAAAGTTCAGTATGAGGTCGAAATACTTAATTATATTTTTCTCTGTTTTCAACAAGTAATTTCCCAACTTCTTTCTTTTCTGCATTTTATTTCTTGTCTTATGGTACATATTTTCTTTCAGTTTGTATCATCTATGTCCTTTCATTGCTGTTCTGTCCTCGTTCTAAGCCTCCCGTTCCCCCCTCTCTTTTACTTCAGTTGTTCTTTGAAGTTGCATTATAGTTATTTACATCATGTATTTTTACACCTTCTCCTGTATGTGTGTGTGTATATGACACACACTCTTATACATAGACACACACTATTTGGCTGTTTAGGAAACTACAAATGCCACAAGTGAAATTTTGAATAATGAATTCTTATGCTAATTAATAATGATATATCTTATCCTTATTATCAATTCGTTGGAAATCTAAACCAAAATATCTGGAAATGTGTCAATGTACTGATTAGACCATATCGTGGCGTGTGCATCTATTCGTGTATCTACCTCTCCCTCGCTATAGCTCTCTGCGTATTTACCTTTGTACTTCTCTTCTTCCTCTGCCCAATCGTCTCTCCCCTCCTCTCCATGATATCGTAGCAGTGGCAGCGATTAGGGGGCGAGGGGGACAGTTGCCCCCCCCCCAGTTTTGCACTTTGCCCCCCGGTTTTGGAACCCAACGCCGCCACTGTATCGTAGTTAAGGTTCTGCTGCTTTTGGATCATCCTGTATTATAACTTCTCTTTGAGCAATATTTTTTGCAAGGAAACCGCTAGCTGTCATTGCACAAACAAAACACGACCACCACAATGAATGTCGTAATCACCTGCGGAATGCACATGTGTTTATATTGTCACACTTGACTTCCCCTGTTGACCTCGGTGCTGTATGCTTTTAGCTTCGTCTGTTTTGTAAACAGCTCCTGACGATTCGCAATCCTTATCTGTGTGCAGATGTTCAAGCTGCTTATTTTCCAATATCAGAGCTCCTGAAAGCGCATGAACTATCATCGGTAAAAAGGATGGAGAGAGGAGAAAGCAAGATAAACAGATATGTGACAGAGAGAAGGAAAATAAAAATACAAAGAGGAATGAAAGTAACAGAGAGAGAGGGGGGAACGAAATAACGGAACGAAAAAAAGAAAAATGTTGGAGAGAGAGGCAGAAAGAAATAGGTACAGTCACCAGCATATAAAAATGGGACACCTATATCCTGAAATGCTCTCTTCCCTGTAAGGTGTTATGTGTGTTGCATGACTCTACGGGGATAAGTGGATTTTAATAGCAAATTTTCAATGGCAGCTTCTACCACCAGTATTTCAGGATATAGGTGTCCCATTATTATTGAAGGTGACTGTACATATGGACCTCCATCATGGCGTAGTGGTAACGTTGCCGTCTAAACAAGGATGCTCTTGTTCGATACCTGGTGAAGGCACATAGAGGTTCGGATCCCACTTTAAACTGTAGGTCAAGTTCCGATTGGCCTTTCTGTGCATAAAGTGGACTGATAATAAAAACTCAAAGAAATAGATTGATTGGGCTTATTTTACTTCGCTTTTCTGCACTTTCTGCACAATCACAAAGAGCACCTATGCCCAGGTTGGGATTCGAACCCGGGACCCCTGGCGTCGTAGCTCGATGCGATAACCACAAAGAAATAGGTATACAAGAAGAGAGAGAATGAGAAAAGAATATGACGTTAGCAGGGGAAAATAAAAGAGAAGTGATAGAAAAAAATAGGGAACTGAAAGAAACCGGAGAAAGAAACAAACGGAAAGTTAGGAATGTTAAAAAAAATATAAGAAACATTGGGTAGAGAAAGAAAGAAACGGTCACAGAAGGAGATATATGAAAATAGAGAAAGAGAGAAGGGGTTAACATGGAGAAAATAGAGGGGGATATGAAAGAGAAATAGAGACGAAATAGGAAAAACAGAATCGAGAAATGTGAAAATAAAAGAAAGGAGGAATGTGGGTAGAGGGGCAGTTATAAAAATAGAGATTGATAAAACGAAAAAGCAGAGAAAAATAATGCCCTAACTAAAAGAAGAGAGGTGGAGATAAGTAATTCGGGATGAAGATTCAACAGAGAGAACCTAACGATCAATGATGTCGCCGTAAACGCAGCTCTAACTTGTTTTGCTTCAAGGCTAACAATGATGACAATAGACTGTCATAATATCTTAATATAAACTTATCGTATTCTGTGAGCGAGACTCCTCTTAAGGCATTGTTTATCGTGTTCCTCTTTGATCCTGGTCGCCGTGCCTATACCGGGAACAAACAAGGTGTCTGGGACCTTTGTCAGCTCCTCCCTTTATCGCCTACGGAACTTCGGTTCGAGCCCCACCCATCGCTTCTTTATCCTTCCTCGGGCCTTTCTTCGTATTCAAGGACGACGGATTCCCGCTGGGATACATACCAGGAGCTCTTTTTGTTATAGCTACAACGGGTGAAGGAAAAAGATCTATTTCTGTGTTCGCTTTGTTTCTCTCTGTGTGTCTCTATAGCAATTGTTTATCTCACTTTCTCTCTTATACCCTCCCTTTGTTTCAGTTCCCTTTATCTTCCGGCATTCTTCTTCTTGACTCTCTCTCTCTCTTACCTTCCCTTTGTTTCAGTTCTCTTTATCTTCCGGCACCCTTCTTGACTCTCTCTTTTATACCTTCCCTTTGTTTCAGTTCTCTTTATCTTCCAGCACCCTTCTTGAGTCTCTATCTTACCTACCCTTTGTTTTAGTTCCCTTTATCTTCCGGCACTCTTCTTCTTGACTCTCTCTCTTATACCTTCTCTTTGTTTCAGTTCTCTCTTCCGGCAACCTTCTTGAGTCTCTCTTTTACCTTCCCTTTGTTTGTTCCCTTTATCTTCCGGCATCCTTCTTCAGTCTCTCTCTTACCTTCCCTTTGTTTCTGCTCTCTTTATCTTCTGGCACCCTTCTTGAGTCTCTCTTACCTTCCCTTTGTTTCAGTTCTCCATTCTTATCTCCAGTCATCTACTTTATATCTTCAACGTTCCCATTTTCTGCCGATCTCTCTCTCTCTCTCTTTCTCTCATCCGTTTTTTCCACTCGTTCTGTCTCACTTTTTTCTGCCTTCCTTTATTCTATATTTTTTATACTTTTACTATCCTACTTGTTCCTCGTGCTGTCTTGGATCTTTCTCTTTCTCTCCGAGCCCGCCATTTGCATCTATCTCTCTCTCACCATCTCCTCGAACTTTCCCATTGTTTCTCTCTTTCGTCTATCATTACTTTCATTTTCCAAATATATATATTGCCCTCTGTCAACACCTCTCTTTCTATCGTTTCTCTTTGCACATCCCTATTCCTTCCCTCTCTCTTTTTGTAATGTTTTATCTCAGTAGCCTTCATTCTCCTCTTAGTCGATCTCTGAGTCATTTTCCCTCCGTCTGTGTTTTTATTCTGTCTTGTGTCTGTACTTCTACCCTTTCTCCCCTCCTCTCTCTCTCTCTCTCTCTCTCTCTCTCTTTTTGTGATTCTTCTTTTCCTTCTCTACTCCCCCTTTTTCTCTTGATATATTGCCTGAAAGTTACTGCCGTCATAATGTTGATGATTGGTTTACTTAAACGTCCCCTCTCTCAATCCATGAATAGAACATTTCTATGGACAGAAGTCACCTTCCAAACGCCCCCCTACCACCCCGTAGGAAAATAACTAAAAGCTTGTTGAAGCCACTGAACTCAGTTTGAGGAGATTACTACTACCCTTTTGATAACATGCGAGAGAGAGAGAGAGGGGGGGGGGGAGAATATAAAATACTGTTGCATTACACGGTAGTTTTAACATACAAGGCGTCAAATAACATAGGGAGTATTTTTATAGTATATTCGCTACTTGAAAACAATGCGAAAATGATATAAACGTGCCGTAGAATCCATATTAATAGAGTTATGATTGCGAGGATTGTCTTGAAAATGCCATGGAATGAATCGTTTACTTATTTTACGTCGCTTTCTTACTTCTTCGGTTTATCGCATCTATGTGATTGAATGATGAACTTATGATGGGACAAGCATAATTATACATTCATGATACCTGCCCGTGGTTCGAACCTGAGACCTAACAAATCCGCCACAGAGACTGATCCTTCTATATAAATACACGTGAACGCCATGCGTCACGTCGCGAATACTGGCAGTACTAACCTAACCACGGAGGAATTTTGATAATGCTTGTTTCGGTTAGGCATTATTGATGCATCCTGTGCATGGAGACCGCAGTGTACCATCTCGAAATGTCACTGTAACAAGCTATACCTTTCTGGTCAGAGATCACATCAAGTGGTGCTAACATTACCTTTAACCTTTTCCTGTTTCTTAGGTAAGGTTAAAGGAATGTTTGTACAACTTGATAGGATTTGCTGTTGAGCATGACCAAAGGAACAGTGACATTGAATTTAAAGAAAGAAGACAAGAACAAGAATATAGGATTTCCATTTGGCCTTGACAAAGACTACAAAAGCTGATCTACATATCCTGTCAAAAACAAGACGTATTTCCTTCGGCAAAACAAACAAATAGATGAAAAGAAAAACAAAAGACAGACTGGTTAGATTCCCTTGCAAGATGTATCAGTCAACAGCAAGCACTGTGGCGACATCTATTATCCACCCTGCCAGTTAACGAAGCACGATTTTTTTTTGTTTCTTATGCAAATCTAAGCGTTGGGGGGATCTTCACGCCTACTGCTAGTTGACTCAATTTGCCTTAACCTTCATTGGTCATTGTGCACCAATCAAAACCGTTTTACAGCTCGTGGAAATAGGCTACAATAGACCATGTCAGAAAAAATTATACGTTTCTGAACGTTGTTGGTGACTTCATCAAACTGCCAAAGGAAATTTCAGGGCCGAGTTTAGTACACCGGAAATAACCCACTTTAGAATTTTTGAGGGGGCGATGCCCACCAGTGTGCCCCACTCACGGACACGCCAGGTCGTGATTGAAGTTCAGGCATGACGTAATGTTTCGGGCTGGTTTTAAAAAACCAAGATCTGAAGGCGACTTTAAACGAACATGAAGATTTTTACTGGCATGTTTTATGGTTGGAGTAGGGTTGGTAAAAATTGCTTTCTTTTCTTCGTTGTCTTCTGCTTCATAGGAAATTTACTTGCGTTTGACTTCCTGTTTCGCATTCGTCCCCTGGCTAATCGTTACGGTGAGAACGTATTTAATTGGGTGAAATTGGCAAATGGACTTGAACATGGATCCTTCGGTGGCTAGATCGTAAACTATGGCGGATGAATGTTTTCTACTATTATCTTGAAATTGTGATCACGAAATTGAATTAAACATTACAGAAAATACAGAGTTACCAAAAGAAGGTAATCGAAAGTCAATATTTCGGTAACGTTTTTGGGGTCACCCTGTAGTTTGAAGTAGGTGCCAATAAAATGCTTTTCTTGTTATCAAAGTGGGAAAGAATACCTAAAGTTCAAATCACCAACCCTGAGACCTTCTGTAAACAAAACCACGTGCATGCAGAAAGCATTGCAAACTCATAAAGTAAAATAATCCACACGAAAATCCAGCGTTGTTACAGGATTCATTACGTAAGGTAAAACAACGGCCAATTTGTAGTATGGGATACGCTGCCGCAAATGACGTCTCACTTTAAACCCAATGCTTTCTTTGGTACTTATTGCTTCACCTTTATGGTTAACTCTTTGCACCAGTAATCATTTCCCATAAATTTAGCTTCTTTCTTGCATGCGAATTGAATATATTTTACTTGCATTTTTTTATACAAAATTATATACATGGTAATGTATATTTCTAGGGTTTGATATAGATAGGAGTGTTTTTGAAATTTGTTTGTAGATCTTATGTAAATTGTATCTTATGTAAATAAAATATATAATGGGCATACACAACCATATGCAATGCTGTAAGTCCAATAAATATATTGATGATGATCAAAACAAGACAAAGAAAGTTCGTAAATTTATTGCGGTTGGAAACTTTGAAAAGCATCCTAATAACGATTTTTGTTCCGCCAAATATAGTGCACTTCGTAAAATAACTTGGTGACATGGCAAGGCAAGATAAGTGTGAACATTTTGTAGGAATATGCATTGTAACTTTCAATGAGCTTAGAGATTTATGTACATAATGATATTTTATAACATTGGTTATTTTCTAAAAATAATCATGTGAACAGCAAGGAAGTAGTGCCACTTAGTAATATTGCCTGACTTGTCCTTAGAAAAATAGCATGCCGAGTTCTATGCGTGCGGGAAGGTCTCCGTGTTCTCCGAGCTTGTTTTCAAAACACCAGCAAGGACAGCCTTTTAAAAGGGGCGAGAAACAGATTCTACTCAATATTTATGTAACGTTCTGTCAGTGGTATCCTGAGAAACCAGTAAAAGAAGTGGTTAAGTTGGTATCCCAGTGCAGTGGTGTGTCAGTGTCTGCAGTTTTAAGGGTTATGAAAGAGAGAATGACCGGGAAAGTAACAATGTATGCGGCTGCATATTCGTCTGATGTTTTGAGAGCGAGTTCTCATTACTCACATTCAGAGGCTCTTATTCTTATATAAAATGAATAGGTGCGGCGAACTATGAGTGTAACAGCAGATGATTGCGGTCATGAATCAACTGACGCGGAGTGATACATCGAATCGGTGAGACGGTTTGTTTACAGAAGGTCTCAGGGTTGGTGATTTACACTTTACAATTAAAATTGTTAAAGATAACTAAGAGTTTTTTTTTTTAATTATTGGTCTCTGCTGCTCTTCCACCGTTTCTTCTTCTTCTCTATATTTTTCGTTCTATCTTTCTTTCTTTCTTTGTATGCGGGATCTCAACGATAGTGAACTGGTAAGACTGTCACTTTGTAATAAAGGGGTCCAGTGTTAGTTTCCCGGTGGAGGAAGTGGACAAATGGCTCCGATCCTACTTTGAACTGTAGATCCAGTCCTGATTGCACTGACCATAAAATGAACATAGAATCTTTCTTCACCTGTTTTCCATCTTTTTCTATAATTTTCTGTTGAATAAGTTAACATTTTAGTTAACTGATTGCATAAAAATTCATAACGTTTGAAAAGCCCTTTTTTGACAATCTATGTTGAAATTTCAATATGTAGGTATACATCAGATACGAACATCTATAGCTATCCCATGAAACCCAGCTCGAAAAGGGACATTGAAAGTATGCAGGTCCATTTATTTTATTTCACATACGAGTTCCACTTGCTGGGATATTAGAGTATCCGAAATATATTCCCTTACTCTCCCCAGTAGCAGAACTAGTAATACATACTTCTAAGAAATTCAACAACTTCATTGAACATTTTACAAGGAACGAAAGTTAATTCGGAAATGACCAAGTACACAGAGAAAGTTTGTTTTAAAAAAGCGAAAATATGCTGTGAATGTCCAAATAATGATTAAAATACGCTCAATAATGTACAAATCTCCAAACATGCATAAATATGACGTAACGAAACATCTTTAATTAATTAGTTTATCACAACACGAATTTATGTATATATAAGAAACATATCACCCTTACCAAAACATATGCAAAGTTGATGAAATACTATCTCTAATAATTACCTATTTCTTTGTTCATTTACAATATATCCAATGCACATTATACGACGGTGTTCAGATTAACCAATTATGCTCATATTCCAATTAATTAGACGACACCACATACTTTTGCGATTTCCAGCCAAATTTGCTGAGTTCAGGTACTAATATATATATTCCAAACTGTTGATTATTATCTTTCACTTTCTTCGAAACACTATTGACTTATTGAATGCTGTTGTCCATTCTGTTCTTATGATATAACGACTTTGCGAGGTCTTTTAAATTTAATTTGTCTTCAGAAGAATGAAGTATGGCAGTTTTTGATAACAAAACATTTACTAATATCAACCACATGAACAGTCATCCGCTATGTTCCTTTCACCATAGACTACTATAATGTGCGCATTATGGCCAGGCAATAACAAGGACCCTTCACAAAACTGTACCAAAATGCTAGTCTGTATTCAATTGTCCCTTCAATTGGAACGTATTATCTTTGGTTAGAGGAAACAAGGAAAGAATCATACAACGAATATTTTGTCCCACGCTGTTCGTTTTACTTCATAGATGGCGTGGCGAAGTGGTGAATCAACCGGTGGCATGAAAACCAGGGAAGAGTCTGTGGTAGGCGTGAACCTGTTTGTCTAGTTGCATGCAATAAGACGGCCTACCTTTGCATCAAACTTGACGACGACGTGGGAGTGAGCTCGGAGCAAGTTTTGAAGCTCAAAACAGTGTTTCACATTGTCAATATATTCAGTTTTCTCAAAATATCCCTCATCTGTGGACTGATGAGCAATTTTTGTTCTTTTAGTTAATGCAAGTTGATTTAATAACGGATTTTGAAAAAAACATTCATTAGGTTGAGTGATTCTTCGTTCAACGTATTGCCCCTTCGACAAGAGCTGAAATTGTTCGTGATTGTTGAAGCAAATTGAATGCAGTCATATCTAAATCTGAGTACTTAAGTATAAGAAGAAATACATTAGCCTCTTAACAAAATAAAAAAACAATATAAGAGTGAAAATTAATTTATGGGTAAATATATCCTCCTCTGAACATAAAAACAACTAAAACATTCAATGTGTGAAGAAATAAACCCTCCTCTGAACACAATGAATAGATCTTGTTCGAAATCTGGGAAAGTCTAATCCAACTAAATTTTGGGGAGAATCTACACCACCATGTTGAGCAACAGAGATATACGAGCCTCTTGTTTAAAGGATGTGCGTTTTTGCCTTTAAGCGTGTTGGTGGGAGACAGGAAAGGGATCTTGCGAAAGAGAAGCTTATAAATCAAACATAACCGTTGTTGAGATGGCGCATCCCATGTTCTCCTCCCAAATAGAGATGTAAAGGTCGATTAAATCCAGCAGTGCCTGTAGGTTTAATGGTAGGCATGGACCAAGTTTCTTTCAAGTAGTGTGCCCACGGGACGAGACGGGACAGGCTTTTTAATAATTCGAGACGAGACGAGATTGATCATGTGTCCCGAGACAAACGAATATTTTCGAGACGAGACAGCATTTCCACGAGACGAGACAGGCCAAAGTCTCGTCTCGTGGGCAACACTACTCTCAAGTCCTTTATTTAACTTAATTCCCACCTCCTGTTTCTCGTTCTCTGTCTAGTTTCCTTCTCTTCCTTCATCTCGCTTTCTCTTTCTATATATCTTAATTCCTTTCATATTTCCTTCCTATTTTCTCCTGTTCTTTAAAACATTTCTTTCTTGTGACGACATTAACACGACGCCAGTATATTACCAATATTACGCTAAGGGTACAATTTCCGAATTTTGACTTCCTTTGGGAAATTTTCTCGTGCGCCCATGTATATATTCCCATCTGGGGGTGAGTGTCCCCCCCTACCATTCCGTTAAGGCCGCATTTGCCTGTGATAGCACTTATTTAGATAAATCTGAATTCCAGATTTTTTTCTTCGGCGTTAGAGCACTGTCGCGCATGAACTGGCAACAGTTGCATCCAACCTTTGCGAGCAAGATAAGCTTGCGACAAGCTGTCCAGTGGCAGGAATCCCAGCGCGTTCGTCTTCTTCCCGCTCGGTTTAAGTGCCTTGTAGGCGTCCTTAGGAATCTGGACTAGGTCACCCACGTGACCAGCTCCGAACACCCCAACAGCAACCCGAGCATGGATGGATGGGATGATTGTTGGCGTAGATGAAAGCCCATTGTTAGCAGGGATATTGGTGACCTATCTCTATTGTAGTGTATGGAAAATTCAATCGTGGCCAGCGATATGCATTTACACGTAAACAACGATTGTCTACGTGTAGACAATGTACTGCGTTCAGTTGTTCATGAATACCTTGTATTCTATAGAGTTAGAAACAATTTTCTGCTAAATATTGAACAGAATATGAAATTTTCTAGTGACTGACTGAAAAATGTACTACTTTGCTTCACGATTAGTACGTACGTGTTTATTGTAGACGGAGCCGGCCAGTACTGATGCGTACAAAACTGAATTTTATGATTATGTAACATGCATTTTATTGATTTGGTTTATTTTACTTTTTTGAATAATCGCGAAGATGATGATGAGTAGGGCTCGGATAGTTATGCACTAAAAAAACGCAAGATATGCATGCAAATATGCACTAAAAAGTGTAAAATATGCACTTTAAATCCTGTTTGTAATATACAGCATTTATAAATTAAACTATGAAAGATTACATGCCAGGCGATGAATATGCATTATTCTGAATGCTCATTTGCCACAGATTTTTTCTATTACTAGGGACGTTCAATATATAATTTTCCCTGTGCTTTAAAATATTGTATAAAGCAATGCCATTAAAAAGAAGCACATGGTTGACAAGCGCTGCCTTCGTCTACAAGGAACAACAATCGATTCGTTATCAGACGTGAAGGCACATGCGCTCAAGGGCGAAAAGTAAATGCTTGTTCGGAAAACGCGGGCTCGCGTCATAAGGAGTTCAGAAGCATGGATGCTAAGGGCGTTCTGCTTATGGACTTTTTGAAACAAGGAAGAACAATTAACGCTGACCGTTATTGTCAAACATTGGATAAACTGAAAAACGCAATTCGACATAACCGACCAGGTCTCCTGTCCGCTGGTGCCATTCTTCTTGACGATAACGTTCGCCATCACTCAGCAGTACAAACCCAACACAAAATTGAAGAATTGGGGTGGGAACGTCTGCCCCGCCCTCCATACAGCCCCGATTTAGCGCCGAGTGATTTTCCATCTTTTTCCGGTGTTAAAGTCTGAATTGCAAGGTTACCGTTTCGAAACAGATGAAGTGAAGCGGAATGTGAGAATGGTGCTCAATAGCCAGAGCCCTGATTTTCTTGCAAAGGGTATGGACAAATTGGTGCAACGGTGGGACAAATGCCTGAATCTCTATGGGGATTATGTTGAGAAGTGAGGAAGGATCCTCCTACACATGTATGTATAGTTTTCTAATGTATCTTAAAAACTTTTTTTTTTACAGCATATGGAAACTTATATATTGAACGACCCACGTAATATGGTTCTGCGTTAAATGTAACACAATACATTACAGATCAAGATCATGATTGCAATTGAGAACAACATGATGTCTCAAATTTTCGAACTTGAAACTCCTGTTTTCAGCTAGAATAGTCTTATATTCAGAAACACACGTTCCACTGCGCAAGATATAAGTCGACTATATTTTAGAGCAACAAAGTTGGACACATAAAGTTCCAGATCATCCACACGTTGTCCATTTGTATGCAGAATTTTGCGAACTTTCACCATTGTTGCATAAACACTGTTTTTTTTCAATACTGCATCCAATTTCTGTACATACACAGGATCTTCAACCTGGGCGAGGTCCTCTTTAACGTCTTCTATAATTTTGATGCTTGTTTGAAGTTGTAACTTGTTTGAAGTTGTTGAAAGAAGAAAGACAGATAAAGGATAAAGAAAAGAGAAGCGAGGCGAAGAAAAATAAATACAGTATATGCTCAGTGTTGGTTGTGGGTACAAAAATCCATATGCAATATGCAAAATGCATAATTATCGGAGCCCTAGTGATGATATGATGAAATTGATGAAC
The DNA here is from genome assembly GCF_977018435.1 of Lepisma saccharinum. Taxonomy (NCBI): domain Eukaryota; kingdom Metazoa; phylum Arthropoda; class Insecta; order Zygentoma; family Lepismatidae; genus Lepisma; species Lepisma saccharinum. The sequence continues at coordinate 73,273,494 of NC_139234.1, read as the reverse complement.
GGACACTCACAAAGAATATCCATGCCCAGGCCGGGATTCGAACTCGGGACACCTTGCGTCGTAGCGTTGTCCGTGAACTATAATCCAATCTACCACTGTATAGATGGGTAAATTATGTGTACACAACACTTGCAGACGTAGACTTAGTCTACTGGCGCAGCCAGATTGGTGCTCGTGGGACCTGTGCCCCTACAGACAATTTGCCAAATTGCACTGCTCGGCTATGAAATTCTTACAAGACACAAAGGTAAAGGTTCTTTGTAGATTTTCGGGTGCTGAATTCCGAAATGACAGTAACTATTGTTGATTGACTCATGATCTCATGTTATGTGTGTAAACCACACTCAAGAGTATCGTTCATCCTATATCTATTTGTACAGTCGCAATGATACCGACAAATATTAAATCTTGCCTGAAATTGCTCACAAGTGGATGAACTTCATGCTAAATACATTTTTCATGCATGCAAAGTCGCTAAAAAAAATGCAATTTAAGAAGTCTGCGTTTTATAAGTGTTTCTCGTAAATTTCAACGAATTTTGTACGTTGTCGTAAATTGTTTATGCGATTTTAAGGTCTCCATATCATTATAGAAAAAAAACAGTATTTTTTTAAAAAAAAACAGCAGTCACAGTTACTACAGAGTGACAGATACTGTATTCTGTAGTATTACCCCCTAATTATTTTCCTGGTTACTTTCCTGTTAAAGTACGACACATCACGGACTGTATATACAACGGAATACTGTAAACCAGTGGCGGCGCCAAGGGAGGAACAGGGATGGCAGACCACCAAAAAATATATTAATACCTGAATTGTTTATCGCTGTAAACATTCACTTTGTTACATGAGAATTATAACTAGAATGCCAACTAAACAATTGACAACCTCTGAACAGACATCAGATAGGATATCACGCTCGAGCGTGGGAGATTCGATCGAGTATTTCCGAGCGAAAGTGGTCCAACGTAGTACTCTATTGTGCACAATCTCTCTGTTAAGTCCAGCAAGGTGGATAGATAAAAACAGATGGATCAATTATTTGTAGTGAACGCAATTGGGTTAACTAGAAATTGCTTCACGGTGGAAGTTGCCGTGATTTTCTTAAAAAAAACAACAATAAATAGCAGATCATCCAACCAGTTACGGGGTGACGCGTGGTCAGCACGACGAACCCCAGTCATTGTTTTAGATTTCCATGACCGGGTTACGCTACTCATTCGTACCTTCCCAATTTTCTCACGATGGTGGGTGACCACCGATCCCACACACTGGGCGAAATCTCAAGAGAAAAATTGTTTTCGCCTTCATTTTCTCCTTCTTATGTAAGAGAAAAGGGCCTCCCCGATGACGCAGTGGTAACTTCGTCGCCTCCTAATCAAGGGGTCCCGGGTTCGGTACCCAGTGGAGGTACATAGTGGTTCGGATCCCACTTTAAACTGTAGGTCTTCTCGATTAGCCGTGCTGTGCATAAAAGGGGACTTAAAACACCAAATCAATTAATTATAGGAAGGAGAAAATAAGAGAAAAGATGTATAATTGGAGGAAGAAAATAAAAACAAGGAATGAAAAGGAGGAAAGACAGAAAAAGAGGGAAAGAGTGGTACACGTAAGGGAGGCAAAAAGGAGTGTGAGTGAGAAAGGTAGAGGCGAGAATAAAGAAGAAGATAGACAAAACAGAAAGACAATGGAAGGAAACGGAGGTAGAAAGAATTAGCAAAGGAAAGAGATAAAGACCGTGTAACAGATAGGCTATGAAAAGAAAACGAGGAGAGACATAAAAACAATGAAATAAAGAGAGAAGATAAGTATACTGTAGCCCATTTGAGAGATATATCATCCACCCACTCATATTCCACCCAAACTGTAGATAAAGAAGCGATCTATCAAGGTTAAAGTTGGAGTAAAAGTTATGCACTGTATGGGGCAATGGATCGCTACCGTACATGAAAAGATAGGAAATTGGTGCCAGGTCCTTGATAATTCTGACAATGCGAGTCATTTTTTGAAGTGTAGATAGGCTGGTCAGGATTCTGAACCTATACAGTTTAAGTAGGATACAAACTACTGTAATATTGCTCCACTGAGGAAAGGACCTAGAACCCTTTATTGCCATGCGACGGCGCTGCAACTACGTTATCCGGGATGTCCGCTTACTTTTTCGACCAAGTAACTTTTGCTCAGTTTCTCATTTTGCAAACACTGCAAAAACCCAATGGAATTGATCTTGCAATGGCGTAGGCACCACCTGAAGCTGTAGGAACTGGTTCAACGCTGGAAATCCTGAATCTATAAACTTCAAAAGCAGCCTAAACTCGCTCAGGACATCTGCCTGCATAAGAATCCCACCAAATAATTCGATACCCTTACATGTCGCTTACAACAAGAGGAAAAAAGTATAAAAGTCTCCTATATATGTACCGAGTGGGTTAATATATTATGGTCGCGGCTTCGATTTTTTCCTTTTGCATGCAGTACAGTACAAGCTTGTCCACCTTGGAGTGTAACAGGTTCGCCCACCGACCGCCAGGGGACGCCACGGTGCGTGTGTGTCTACCCGGACACCCCGGACATAGCCTTGACATAGGTGAATCTTCGGCAATCTCACGATATGCACACAATGAGGATTTTGCATGTTTAGTGTGCCACCAGGCCGTTTTCCGATGGAACGTGTACAAATTCGAGGTTGGAAACGGTAGATAAACAAGCGATATATCAAGGTTAAAGTTGGAGTAAAGATTATGCACTGTATGGGGTAATGGATCGCTACCGTACATGGAAAGATAAGAAAGTGGTGCCAAGTCCTTGATAATTCTGACAACTTGAGCAGTTCTTGAATGTGAATCGTTACAACAGACAGTTTGCATGAGTCATGCGGTTCAATTTGTGGCAATAATATATTTGAGATATACCATACAAAACCGCTACTCTTTAGTTTTAAAATAACTACACTACTGTGTAACAATGATTTACTGTTTCGTCCTGTCCGTTATCAATCATAGACCGTTACTAAAAAGCAACTGTGAAATTTTTACTTCCTTGTGTTCATGACTTAACGTAGACTTAAAATGAAACTGTGTACAGTGGGATCGATGAGTATTACCGTGCAAATTGTCCATGACTATTTTCATTAATTTTTCTCTTACATCCTATGTGTTTTTAAGCGATGGATTTTTATGTATGCTGGTTCAGAAGTTGTCAACAGCTTGTTTTGAGTTTTCTTTTAATTCTTGAAGCTGTTATTGGGTCAAATAAAGTGCACGAACATGGTGATGGACAATTTGCAAGGTAATACTCATGGATCCCACCTCTTAACGAATAATGAAACAACAGACTACTACAACCAGATAGGTTATACTGCTAGTAACATTATAAACGCAAGGTAGAAAATAATTTGAAGTAGGATCTGGCAACAGGTCAAGTGCTGATAAAGAAAAAAAGAAGAGACGGGTGCGAAAAGTTTCATATCGCGGACTTGGATAGCAAAATAGTTATTTCTTCGCCTGTATTGTGCAGTGTGAGCTACATGATATTTCTATGTGTGTTTTAGTGCAACAAAATATTATTTTTCTGTAGCACAGACTGTTATTTCATGTGATCTTAGTAATTTTTCCCTATCCATGTTGTGTGCCAGTGTACTTTCACCATTCACCTTCTACTCGCTGTTCCGATGTGAAACAAATCCGGTTTGACTGAATATTACTTTTGTTCGTACCTAAAGTTGCTACATGCAGATTCTAAATGAAATGACCAACTCGAAAATATTACCTTAGGTAAGAAACTGCAAAGGAATTTGTTACTTATTTGGCGAATACACAAAACCGTCAGGAAATAAGCTTTTCTGAACGTGGTTAGGATTACATATTGTGGCATTTTTAATGTTTGCATAGTGCAATACGTTGCACAGATTGCCATATCAATTTTCATGCATGTGTAGAGTCGGATGGATAAGTATTACCAATCAAGTTGCCCATCCCATTTTCATTATTTGTTTCACGCAATGAGAACTTCAAGGATTGAAACAATAGTCAAACAAGCTGCTCACAACTTCTGTTCTAGCATGAAGAAAGCATTTATGCAATGGATGGTGAATGAAAGGACATCAATTGCACATCGCAAAGGAAGTGTTAAACTAATGCTTCTTTTCTTGCAGTTCACAAAATTTTTCCTATAAAAATGTACCTTGCGTATGCTCTATTCTTGAATCTCACAGACAGACATAATAATTTATATAATTTATCATACCATTTCAGTGCTGTGCACCAAATATTGTTATTGCACGAATTTCTCTCTTCATGTATTCAATTCATGTGATGTGACGAAGTTCGCTAGGAACGACAGGTTAACATGGTCAAGGATTTACACATCAATGCTTTTATGGCAGTAGAAGACGTCAGCAAACACAAGAAACAGTCCTTCTTCCTCTCATTTTACATAAACCGGCTTTCCCCCAAGATGTCATTTATTTTCCTGTTTTAATCAAATGAACTCTACAAAGTAAACGACGCCTGAATTCTAAATTGGCTTTGTAGTAGCCTCTCCCAAAAGGAATCGAGCAGTTAAAATGTCTTACTAATGTGCATTTTGTTACAGTCTTCATCCACGGCAGTGTACGTTCGAAAATCCGCTGTGGTTTCATCAGAATGTTTATCATCGCCCAGTAAAGTGCACTCGCTATCCAGTAAGATTCCCCTCTTAAGTTTTTAAAAGCCTTGTCCGTGTTGCGTAAAATTCTTGTTTGCGCAGTAGCAGAAATCGATTGCTTTTTGTGGACAGATTTCTGCTGTCACTTGTAATTATGCTATTGATACTTTTTTCTGTGCTGTAGTTCAGTGTTGCCAGTAACTGTTAATATGTTGTTGTATTCTCTTAACATCTTGGTTTTAATTGCGGAATTCAGGCCCATTGATGCGACTAAGAAATGTCCCTTTGCATATTGTAGCTGTGATCTTTTATTATTCATTCGTGATGTAATGCACAGTATGGTGCACAAATATTACCAGGCAAATTAGCCATGACGTGCATTCAATTTGATTTGCTCAGTACAAAGTTCAAGAATAAAACAAGGCACTTCTACACCAACATCAGTACAATTTACATTGTAATATTAATGTACACCGCTGTAAAGTTCCGGAAGATCTGTACATTGTTATTCTTACTCAATTGAATAATGTTAAACTGAGTGTGTGTAATTGACGAACTTACTTTACTATACACAAGGACAATTGAATTAATTTAATAACACGACATTTTAAGTTCACTGAAAGCTCTTAGAGATGCCAAGGTCAAATATGCCTGAAATACATCCACATATATTCACTTGAATCCATTTCTCCCCTACCAATGCCCATTCAATATCATTTATTGACTCGCCTTTCTGTACACGCCGTGGGCCAAAAGTACGAAAATTTCCTCGTGAGCAATATGTAACCATTCTGTAAGAGAGAGATACTGATGCGGAGGGTGAAGTGTACTGTTGGATCCATGAGTATTACCGTGCAAATTGCCCATCACCATGTTCATGCACTTTATTTGACCCAATAAGAGCTTCAAGAATTAAAAGAAAACCAAAACAAGCTGTTGACAACTTCTGCACTAGCATACATAAAAATCCACGGCTTAAAAACACATAGAATGGAAGAGAAAAATTAATGAAAATAGTCATGGACAAATTGCACGGTAGTACTCATGGATCCCACTGTAGTACAGTAAGAGTCAAATATGGTACAGTGGGATCCATGAGTATTACCGTGCAAATTGTCCATCACCATGTTCATGCACTTTATTTGACCCAATAAGAGCTTCAAGAATTAAAAGAAAACCAAAACAAGCTGTTGACAACTTCTGCACTAGCATACATAAAAATCCACGGCTTAAAAACACATAGAATGGAAGAGAAAAATTAATGAAAATAGTCATGGACAAATTGCACGGTAGTACTCATGGATCCCACTGTAGTACAGTAAGAGTCAAATATGGTACAGTGGGATCCATGAGTATTACCGTGCAAATTGTCCATCACCATGTTCATGCACTTTATTTGACCCAATAAGAGCTTCAAGAATTAAAAGAAAACTCAAAACAAGCTGTTAACAACTTCTGCACCAGCATACATAAAAATCCATGGCTTAAAAACACACAGGATGTAAGAGAACATTAATGAAAATAGTCATGGACAATTTGCACGATAATACTCATGGATCCCACTGTACGAGTCCATTGCTATTTTCATTCTGTTTTTGTTAAACATCCTGTATGTTTCTAAGGATTGTACCATTATTGGAGCAAATGGACTCTCCTTTGTTGAAACCTTTCCTCCAATCCTCGAAACCCGCACCGCATTAAAAAAAATGGAAATGAAGTGGTGATGGACAATTTGCCGCTGACTGTACAAGGGCAGAACCAGTGTCCGAAGATAAAGACTTTCAAATACGTGTGATAGAACCTTCGTATCTTGAAAGATAATGAAATTTAGTGTCTCGTCTTTATAATTTGTCATTCCTTGTCTCGACAATGCGTACAAACCTGTTGCTGCCTGACCAATATGTTTTTGATCATTGACGTCAAACCGATGTCCTTCAGTGCTAACCTTCCGAGAACTCAACACGCCCAAATATATACCTGTGCTCTACAGCATTGGGAATCGAGGTGCTCACGAACTATTGCATGTTGGAGAGCATTTTTACAGCCATGTAACTTCTCGGGGCATGGTGTTTTTGAATATAGTGTGGGCGTTAATGCTTATTAAGGAGCAGATCGCCTTCCAAATAGAATATTGCAAACCATATTAGCTGGAATGCCAAACTATCCACACTCACGTGATTGTCGTCGATCCTGTTAAAAGAGGCGTTCGTTGAAACTATCAACCTGCTCTTAGGTCTCGTAATGACAAAAGCTTTCTTTGTGAAGATTTCCTATCCTTTATAAAGAATGTATTAAGACTAACGTAGTACTGACGTCATTGCTAGAGTGATTACACAGCCTTGCATTTGGGGGGGTGGGGTGGAATTCGGATGGTTTCAAGTCAATATGTGATTCTAGAAGTATCTTGAGTGCTGATCACGGAAATGACATCCATTTTTTCCCATCACGTTAGGATTTTTCACAATTTCACAATCAAAATTCTCATATTTGCCATTACATTACATCTATTACACAACGCAAGAAAATAAATTGAAGCAAGGGAAATTTCGGTTGTTTACAAACCAATAGGTAATTCTGGAAATATTTTGAGTGCTGATGACGCATGACATCCATTTTACTCCATAACGTCAGGATATTCTACAATTTAATTATCATATTCACCATTCCATTACACATATTACAGAACGCAACAAAATACATTTAAACAAGGACAATTTCGGTTATTTACAAACCAATAGGTAATTCTGGAAGTACTTTGAATGCTGATCACTAGAGCCCGGAAGTTCAGGCATTTATTTTCGTTAAAATAGGCAGGCAAAAAGGCATTTATAATGTGGTAAATAGGCACTAAAAATAAAAAAGGCAAAATAAACCGAAAAAAGGCACATTTAGAAGTCGCTTACTTTTATCTATAATTTCTGGCAAAATGTTAAAATCTAAATTGGGAAGAACATTTCAATTCTCTCCGTCTTGATTGCACATAACTACAAGGTGCTTTTTAAGTTCTAAACATTCATTGATAGTCGTCTGTCAGAGAGAATGTTTTTCATAATAGAAAATGATCTTTCTACTTCGACAGAAGTTATTGGAGCATACATATAACAAGCTAATGTAGCTGGACTCATTTTGGTAACAGCCTTTTCACCTTTTAGAATATCACAAATTGTTTTCAATTGTTTCAAGTCCTCATTTGCACTCACTACCCGTTAGCACTTTTCCGCAACAGCTCACCCCTTTTCTCCTGGCACTTCCATCATCTGCTGCATAGATTCCTCGAAGATTTTCATGGATGCTATAATTGTAATTGTCTCTGGCAATGCACCATAATGTGCAAAAGTAAACTTGAATAGCACAGAAGTTTTTTCACTTCACGAATTGAAGCCGCTTCATTTTCTAGAAGAGCATCGATCACCTCACTGATTTTTTGAAGGTTGTTAGCATAATATATAGCTGCTGATATCCAGGTTCCCTATCTCGTTAAGACTGGTTGCTGAGGTAAACTAAGCTCAATCGCAACTTCCTGAAATTTTCGGGTTCGAGAGGGAGATTTCAGAAATATTTTCTTTGTGTTCGAAATCAACCTGTCCACTTCAGCAGTCAATCATGCACAAGAAATGTTAACCGAAAGGGAATATCCTGACTCAGCATGAAATACTTTTTTCCCACACTTTTCTCCTTCAGCAATGTTGAAACATGCGTGAGTTCAATATTACTTAAATAAGGCGAAAATTATTCACATAATAAACGGAAGAAAAATAAATGCCAACAACGTTTTTTGGGAGAAAAATAATTTATATACACATTTTTTTTTAAAAAAAAATGTCAAATTTCATTGAAAAAGGCAAAAAAAGGCATTATAATTAAAAATAGGCAGTGGGGTCCCAAATAGGCAAAATAGGCAAAATGAAAAGGCTTCCAAAACATTCGAACCAACATAAGAAACGTATATCCGGAAAATTTTTATCAATATATGCAGTAGATAAAAAGAGGCATTTTGCCAAACTTCCGGGCTCTACTGATCACGCACATGATATCGATTTTTCCCTAGATCAGGATTTTTCCCCACGTCATTAAGTTCAATCAACCCACCATATTATATCATGGAGTTTTGGACATTTGTGGCAGGAAATTTTTATGAGCGATTTCGAAAATGGAACTTACGTAATCAAAGTTTACAATATTCATGTCAATGTATCTTGTAAAGATAGAAAGTGGATTAAATGCTTACTATCCTATGTGCATTTACAGTTCAACGTTGGAGGATTTGTATTGTAAGAAACCAATCTTTTACCACCATCTAAACAGAGCCATCTATTGGGGGAAACATTGAAACTACAATTAATATATTGCCGTTTTCTGGAAAAAAAACTAGACGTGATGGGTAAAAGTGGATTTCATTTTTGTTATCAGCATGCTCAAATTATTCAGAGACAACAATCATCTACGAGTCAACCAAACCCATGCAGGCTGGTGTTATGATTACGATGCATGAGGGCCTCCCCAATCGCGCAGTTTTATTGTCGTCGTCTTGTAATCAAGGGGTCCCGAGTTCGATTCCCGATGGAGGCACATAGTGGTTCGCATCCCACTTACACTGTAGGTCCAGTCCCAATTAGCCTTACTCTGCATAAAGTGGACTTAAAACAAGAACTCAACCAACCAATCAATCAATAGTGTGGAAATTATTATTGTTTTTAATTGCATTAAGGCTTAGATGTTTGTAAATGCATATAATTTGTACATTTGACCAATAAAAGTTCCTGTCATCTGCAGCCCATGCTTCAGACAAATGAAGTCAAAATTTGCTACATTTTTAAAGCGCCATACACGTAACGCACTTTTGTTGATGCTTTTCATTTTGTGTGTAAAATGTCACACGTAAAGCTGGAATGGCCCAAGAACATTTTCTGGGTGTTGGGTTTCTTGACTTAACATATTGCTAGGGAAATATATAATTTTTAAATAACATAATATCTACCAAAACTGTGATCTGAGCAGAAAATATTTAGGAATCTTTCCCAAATGCATCTCACCGTGTAGCAGTAGCATTGCACGCAAACTTAAATGACAAAATCGAGCGCTTTTGTCGGTTAAAACATTCAGCGCGGTACAGTGAGATCCATGAGTATTACGTTGCAAATTCTCAATCACCATGTTCGTGCACTTTATTTGACCCAATAAGAACTTCAGGAATTAAAAGAAAACTCAAAACAAGCTGTTGGCAACTTCTGTACCAGCAAACATAATAATCCATCGCTTAAAAAAACATAGGATGTAAGAGAAAAAATAATGAAAATAGTCATGGGCAATTTGCCGAGCAATACTTTGGATCCCACTGTACAGGCAACAGTTGTTTGCAAATGTTGATTCCGAACAGAAGTTTTCCCCCCTCCCACAGCAAAGGTTTCCAATCCATCTCATTATTCAATTGACCCAAAGGCCAAGCAGGCTCCATTAGCTTTCACTCCAGTCTTATCAAGCCACCAGAGTGCGTTGAGAGTTTGGAACAACAAAAGAACTCTCTACGTCACCAATCTCCAGCTCTCCAATATCTCCCCATAAGGAATTCTGTCGGCTGCTAACTCCCCCCTCCCCTACACGTTCTTGACACCAAGCCACATGCCGGTCTGCCTCCTGGCGCTAGAAATATGTACGACTGACTCATCGCCTGCTCGCCGCATATTTCTCCAACCTGTTGCCGGGGTAACCAACAGTGTCACTCTTAGAATAGGGGCGTTCCCAGGAAACTTTTCGGTCGGCGGAGTCGTGACAAAGTATTTTAATAAGTTCGCTATATATGAAGCAAGAAGCACCAGCTTTGCGATACAAACGTTGCTAATTTTTGGTTCTATATTATAAGCATTATTGTTTCAATAGTATTTTTGGAGAGGGGCCTCCCCGATGACGTAGTGGTAATGTTGTAGTCTTGTCATCAAGGAGTCCCGGGTTCGATACCCGATGGAGGCACATTGGACAGTGGGTCCAGTCCCGATTAGCCAATATGTGCATAAAGTGGACTTAAAACAACAATTCAAAATTCAACAATAGAACAGTATTGTTCTTCATGAACAAGTTTATTTGGAAAACTTATTCAATTTTTATTTTGTCACAAATGTCACTATTATATTGGTATGGGAGGGGGTAGAATCCCTTCCACACCTTGTGCATGGACGTCCTCAGGATTTTTTGCAGGAATGGGGTCAAAGGAGGCATATTTTCGCCCATAATAGTTATTCCCCTTTCATAAAACACTGCTTCGGTCTGAAATTATCATGTTCCTTCAACGCCCTTATAATAATTAACAAATTACTGTGACTGAAATGAAATTATGTGTGAAATATATAATTTTTAGGTGGATATTAATTTTACAGAGGGGCTGTGGCCCCTTGCCCCTCTTTGGACGTCCATGAGTGTGTGTGTGTATTGGCTGATTAGCGAAACGAACCGGATATCCTACGTTCAATCTCCGTGTAAACATTAATGTTTCTTTTGCGGAAGGGGGGGGGGGATATTCGCGGAATGTTATTTATTTACGTCGTCTGGAAATGGATTCAACCTGTAAATGATTCATATATATCTACGGTCTAATTGTTACATATTGTAGTTTTTATATACAACCCAGAAGTGTCCGTGACTGAACCCCGCTTGACAATAAATAGTAACTAATGTATTTGTTGTTGTTGCCTAAGAAAGAGTAATGTATTAATAAATGTAATGATTTTACGTATAGGACAGGGAAATCTATACCGTTGACAGGGGCGTCATCAGTGTTATGAAGCTAAATTTTACTTGGCTCGAGGAAATTCGGCAGAATTTTATGTGAAAAGAGAAAAGTCATGAATAGAGCCCGGAAGTTCAGACATTTATTTTCGTTAAAATAGGCAGGCAAAAAGGCATTTATAATGTGGAAAATAGGCACTAAAAATGAAAAAAAAAGGCAAATAAACCGAAAAAAGGCACATTTGGAAGTCGCTTACTTTTATCCATAATTTCTAGCAAAATGTAAAAATCTAAATTGGGAAGAGCATTTCAATTTTTTCCGTCTTGATTGCACATAACTACAAGGTGCTTTTTAAGTTCTCAACATTCATTGCTAGTCGTCTGTCAGAGAGAATGTTTTTCATAATAGAAAATGATCTTTCACGAATTGAAGCCGCTTCATTTTCTGGAAGAGCATCGATCACCTCACTGATTTTTTGAAGGTTGTTAGCATAATATATAGCTGCCCATCTCGTCAAGACTGGTTGTGGAGGTAAACTAAGCTCAATCGCAACTTCCTGAAATTTTCGGGTTTGAGAGGGAGATTTCAGAAATATCTTCTTTGTGTTCGAAATCAACCTGTCCACTTCAGCAGTCAATCATGCACAAGAAATGTTAACCGAAAGGCAATATCCTAGCTCAGAATGAAATACTTTTTTCTCACACTTTTCTCCTTCAGCAATGTTGAAACATGCGTGAGTTCAATATTACTTAAATAAGGCGAAAATTATTCACATAATAAACGGAAGAAAAATAAATGCCAACAACGTTTTTTGGGAGAAAAATAATTTATATACACATTTTTTTAAAAAAATTGTCATATTTCGTTGAAAAAGGCAAAAAAAGGCATTATAATTAAAAATAGGCAGTGGGGTCCCAAATAGGCAAAATAGGCAAAATGAAAAGGCTTCCAAAACATTCGAAACAACATAAGAAACGTATATCCAGAAAAATTTTATCAATATATGCAGTAGATAAAAAAAGGCATTTTGCCAAACTTCCGGGCTCTAGTCATGAACATCAAAAGTTTAAGGAAATTTGAACATATCCTGTTCACATTAAATTTAATCACGATTTACTGAGACGTAATAATAAATAGACAATCGTCAGAAGCAGGCCTAAGATTCGGTTTAGATGAAAGCATTATCCTTGGCATTTTTCTTAACTTTCCTGCTACTTTTTTTAAAATTATTATTTTAAGTCCACTTTATGCACCGAAAGGCTAATCGGGACTGGACCTACAGTTTAAAGGGTCCAGTTTAAAGTGGGATCCAAACCACTGTGCCATGTGCCTCCATCGGGTATCGAACCCGGGACACCTTGAATACAAACTTTTCTGCTACGATCAAATTCCACCGTCTGAAGTAAGGAATTTTTCAAGCATTTTGATGCCATAGCGTTTTTCACAGATGGAATTGGTCTTAATTGGGCCTAAGAGAAAATGAATGACAGTAATGATACAAATTTTCCTGCTATAGAGTGGGATGCACAAATAATACCAGATAAATCGTCCATTGCCATTTTGTTTTACGCAGTGCGAGGTTTAAGATCTGAAACAAAACACCAGCAAAGACGCTGACACAATTTCATTCCTTTAAGTTTAAATCATGATCGATGCAAGTGAAAACTCAATGTGGTGGAAAATTTGCCTGGTAATACGTATGCATTCCACTGTAATTCCGTATGTATAGATCCTTAACAAAATAGCATTCCCATGTTAAGCCACCCTGATCTGTTTTAGTGAGTTCAAGTTGACAAGTCTGGTACAAAATATTAAGAATTTCTAGTCTCGTGCTAAGTGCTAACAATGGTCTCAATAAATTTTGTAAACTGTCATTAAATAAGGCAACATATCAGTAAACAAGACGTAGAACAAAATGTAAAGCGAAAGTGAATTGTTTGTGCACGTTCGGTAAACATGTCAGTCTTCCTGTAAAGAGTTTCGTAACGAACGAGCAAAGGAAATTGGGCGGTGTCTGCACCAGTCTTTTTTCTTCCTTCTTCGCAGAAGCTAACTTTGTTATCAAACAACTAGATGGCGCAGTGGCCGTGGAATCGTAGAAACCAGCATTTAACGTGTCACTCGAGGGTGAAAACATTGCCTAAACCTTTCCACCTTTTAAACAAATATATCTTTCGTCGAAGCAGCATTTAAAAAACGGAGAGGAGAAAAAATTGCCAGCATTACGTGGAAGGCGTTCGGACATGTTTCATGCAAAGAGCTCGTCGTGAATGCTAAGCCCAGTTATGGTAGGTTGTTCTGCCCACAAACTCGCCGTCTGGATTCGCTGAATCTTGTCAATGTAAACTCCTCGCTGCAATGCTTATCTCACTACCTCTTTGACCAAAAATGTACTGGAAAACTCTCCCAAATGAACGTTGATGCATTTCGTAATGCAATGAATGTGACCTGCAGTCATTCATTCTTACGTTGGTGTACCGTGCAGGAAGCGAATGAGTGATGACGTCATTGTAATTTATTGCTCATATTTGAGGTAACTTATAGCAAAATTCCCTGCAACGTCCTTGTGTTCTTCACGCAATGGTGATCTGTTGTACAGTAACGGGCACTTCTGAGTTTTATAACAATCCCATTAATGGAATAGTTACAACCAGTGATGTGCGTCTACGCGTAAACAGTAAACAACGATAGTCTACATTCTACACGTAGACTATTTTATTAATGTAGATGACGTAAGGTGATAACTTAGCAAAGGGCGCCGTGGAAGTAAAACAAAATTACCCTGCGTATCAGTTGCTGATGTGTGAGGAGAACTTTTCATGCTCTTTCTTCCAAATTCGAACAATCTCTCACCTAGGAAGAAACCTAATATAGGAAATATTCTAGTGTTTTATGGGAAAAAGACCACTCTTGCCTCACGATTGCCATCTGTTGTTATTTCTTGCATACTATTTATCTTCTTCCATAGTTGATAATAGAAGAGAAGAGAAATTTTGTTGTAAATATGATTCTTTTCATTTCGTTAGGAACCAATATATTTGAAAATGTAACTTTGATTTCATGAAACCCTTAAAAATGCACTTTAGATTGTCTACGTAGTTTATGCAAACTACAACCCAATGTAATGTACGCGTAGACTACGTGTAGATAACGCATGTAGACTATAAGTTTACGTCTAAGCCCGACCCTGTGGCCGAGTGGTGTCGACCTCCGTGGCGGAGTGGTTAGCACAGCGCGCTGCAACGCCAGAGGTTCCGGGTTCGAGTCCCGGGTAAGGCATGGGTATTTGTGTTTGTCCAAAAACGTGAAAAACTGAGAATACTGTAAAAATTTAAAGTGTAAAAGTTGAAAAAGTGTGAATGACGAGGGATACCACCGCGTAGGGGTATTCCTTTAATAAAAAAAAATAAAAAAAAGTGGTTAGCACATCGCGCTGCGACGCCAAGGGTCCCGGGTTCGAATCCCGGTCGGGCTTGGTTGTTTGTGAATGTCCATTCATCAATTTCATCATTTCATCACTCATCCCCATCTTCGCAAATTAGCCAAGAGGCACAAAACGCGAAGTAAAATAAACTAAATCATATCAAAAGTTTACGTCTACATGCGTTGTCTACACGGGTAGATTACATTGGGTTGTAGTTTACATAGAGTACGTAGACAATCGAAAGTGCATTAAAATTAATTTTCAAGGTTTTCATGAAAGGAAAGTGACATTTTCAACTATATTGGTTCCTAACGAAATCATCAAAATTTCTCGTTTCTTCTATTATGAACTATGGAAGAAGATAAATAGTATGCAAAAAACAACTACAGATGGCAGTCGTGAGCCAAGAGTGGTCTTTTCCCATAAAACACTAGAATATTTCCTATATTAGGTTTCTTCCTAGGTGAGAAATTGTTCGAATTTGGAGGAAAGAGTATGGAAAGTTATTCTTACACATCAGCAACTGATACGCAGTATAATTTTCTTTTAATTCCACGGCGCCCTTGGCTAAGTTATCACCTTTCGACATGTTGTTTACATAGATTACGTAATCTACGTGTATAAAATAGTCTACGTGTAGAATGTAGACTATCGTTGTTTACGAGTAGATGCACATCACTGGTTACAACCCAGAAGTGTCCGTGACTCTCTATACCCTAAGAGCTGATCAGTTGAACGAGACGAGCGCACTTGCTGCCTGCGATTAATTTCATGTACTCCTTCACCTTTTGCACAGTGTTTTCATTCTGCATTTTCGACTGGAATAATTTCATCCTCAATTGTAGACAGACCTCTTTCCTCATGGGAAGTCATCTGCAAATTGCGCTTGTTTCAAGCTTTCAACGTGGCCATCGTATGGCGCTCCAAGCGCTTGATAAGCAACAGGCCTCCTGGTTTGAAGTTTTCTACGTGTTGAAGCATCTTCTGACTATTCTTTATTGTTGCAGTCGCCCTCCGTGGCGGAGTTGTTGGCACTTCGACGCCAGGGGTCCCGGATTCGAATTCCGGCCTAGGCATGGGTGTTCTTTATGAATGTCCCTTCAGGAATTTCATCATTACTCGCCCTCATCTTCGCAAATAGCCACAAGTGGCAGAAAATGGAAGTAAAATAAACCAAATCAATCAGTCTTATTAGTGCTGTAAAGTGTTGTAAAGTCCATAATGAGCAAAGGAAAAACGAACATGTGCTTGGAAAATAAATCACTATTACGCTTTTTGATATTATGAAGTCATCATCTCAGTTTCAAGGTGACAGACATTTGCTTTGTACTACATTCCTCGTGTGTCGAATGATACATTTCTAATTTGGGTGTCGTGGTGTGTAAGTAATCACACATGCCCATGTGTGGATTGCAGGAGGCGGGGTGTCTAATTTACACACAAATGAAACAATTTCACCCGGGGCCGAAATCGTGAGCGTGTGTGTGGAAACACCCAGTGCAAATGGAAACGTGATTTGTTTAAAGGGGTTTTAACGGTTTTGTCGCCTTTGAAAATTAGTTATTTATTTGCCCTGCAAGTTCCTGTGAATATTTAGTGGAAGCTTAAATTCACTACGACGTTTTATGAATGGAAACTTCGAAGAAGAAAAAATGTATAGTTTTGCCACTGCCGTGCCCGGGAATTTCTTAAGGCGGGAAGAGGGATTGGGGAGGGGGTAAAACCATATGAAGAGAGATCTTTTCCTGCATTTTATGTTCTTTATAATATTGGAATTTTAGGCCTAAGGGCCTCCTCCATGGATACGTCACTGGGTTGAGCTCCAGAATGGACGAAATATTTTCTTAAAAGTCTTTACTTTAGTGAATATATGATTCTTTCTCTGCCACACCCTCTCTCTCCCCCGTTCACTTTATTTCCCCCTTTCTATATATTTCATTCTTCATGCTTACCACTCCCCCTTAACTCCCTTCCCTAATGTTCTGATTCTTTTCTGACCAGCACCTTTTCTTTCTCCTTTCTCTATTTTCCCTTTTCATCTTTTCCCTGTTATCCTTTTTGTCAAGTACCTTTTTTGTTCTATTTCCCCCCACATTCTTTCCTTCTTTCCTCCTTTTTATATTTTATTTTTCCTGTTCACTTCCCCATTATTTTCTATCTTTCCCAATTCCTGGTTTTTTTCCCGTTTCCTTTTTTACGCAGTACCTCTTCTTTCTTCTATATCCTTCACATTATTTTCCTATTTTCCCGCCATTTTTGGTTCCCTATATTCTAAGTTAACTACATTTCCTTTCACCCATTGCTTTTCCTTCGTTCTCTCTCTCTTTTTCTTTTAGGCTCTCATTTTCTCTCTTTGTGTGAACAGTTCTCATGTATGCTGTTTGGATTGGCAATAGAGCAGCTAGAATTATTTCATGGTGTGCTAGAGCTCTCCATTCACTCGTTTGTAAGGGTGTGTTGAGGGAGTGGAGACATATACAAGAAAATCCCTCATCCACTTTATTATTGTATTTTCATTAAAAAAAAACTTGAAGAAGTTTGCAACACCTATAATAGTCACTTCATTCCAAAACAAATTTAGATGTTTTTTTATGGAACCAATAATTAAATTAACATCAACATTTGTGTAATATATGTGTATGTGAGTGTGCATGTATATACTTATGTTTCGGAATCGCTATCGCAGTTCCCACGTTCGAATGCCGGTCTGGGCATGTGAGTGTTCATTAATTTTGTTCAATCGTCACTCATTCTTGTCGCGATTAGCCAAATGGGGCAGAAAAGTGACACTAAATGACAAAAATATAAATAGAGGCGTGTCTGTGTTTCATTTATTTGTTTACAGTATTTTTCTCTGGGAAGAAAGTTGTCGGTACGCGTCAACTTCATTTGTTCTTGTGTTCATCATAAGAACGTGTTGAATGTTCATAAATAATCATGTATAAAAATGTAAAAATAGAAAGAAATATTCAATATCATGAAACCCAAAGATACATCTATACGAAAACGACCATAGTCGAAAACTGCACTACTCAATAGTTAATGCTAATGTTTGGAATCCCAACAAAAAGTTTAAATTCATAAAACTATCCATGAAATACGACTCTATAATTAAAATGATATCAATTCTGTTATATGTGACGAGCTATTATATGTGACGAGCTAACATATTATATGTATTTTGAAATCTACATTTTTTTATATTTTCAAAGCATGTCGCTACCTGAACTTTGTACAATATTTAATCGAACTTTGTGGTGGATTTTACAGGTGGAGACATCTTGGGGCCTGGGCAGTAAACAATGGCGACGGACGTACATCAACAGCAAAATGTCCCAGGGGACGGTGCTGACGTAACGCTCATCAATGATGAGGACCTCTTGCGGAGAATGGTAAAAACAAATATTTATATTTTCCCTCTTGTAACTAGATTGAGGCTGTGCACTAATAGCAAGCTGAATACGCATGCAAATATGCCGTAAAGTCTGTAGAATATGCCAAATGAATATGGTCAATTACTAAAACAATTCTATTTCTGTCCTACAGAATACAATGAAAGAGGAAAACTAGTGCACAAACATGGCATAAGTAAAGTTATGCTGAAAATATTGTGTAAGAAAAGCTAGTTACAATAATTCATATTTGATTATTCAACTATCTATTATGTAGGCCTATATGTGGATGCACTAACTTGTAGGCTGACAAAGTTCTTGACCAGGAGCTTATTTCACTGCCTCTGCGATGACGTAGTGGTAACGTTGTTGTCTTGCAATCAAGGTGTCCAGCCTGGTGAAAGCACTTTCGCACAGCGGTTCGGATCCAACTTAGATCTAGTCCCGATAAGTCTATCTGAACATAAAGGGCATTTGCAAACAAACTTTCCCCCCAATGTTGTTGGAAACAGAATGGAATTCATAAAATGATCGAAAATGTCATAGCTTTAAATGGAAGGCAGATATTGTCAGGTTTGTCACGTGTGTTGTCAACAATTTCACTCATGACTTTTGAAATCACGAAACTTCACAGGTTTACTTTCGGAAATCTAGTATTAATTTCTATATTACAAATTTAACAAGTATGGGTGTGGGTGAAAGTTTATCATTGTTGGGTCTTGTGTTATTTCGCACTCTGAATATAGGTGATATCTAGTGACAACAGCTCTAACTTCTAGAAACCCAACTGAAAATGAAATCATGAGAGAACGGAAACTCTAAATGAGTTTTGTAATAATCGACATTCCAGAGAAATCAAGGCACAGACTGAAGTTCAAGAGCTTCAATATATTCGTATGAAAGTGGCACGTTTTATTTCATAATTCTCGAAACATCCTCCATTTTGACCTGGCTTGTCACCTCATTAATGTAACTGTTTGATGCAATTCAGAGTTGCTTGAGTAATCACATTAATTACATTATCTCATCTATTCGTCTAAGAAACGCCTGCAAAGGGGAGACATAAAGAGGTCACACAATCTGCCGTATCGCAAATCACAGAAGGTTAATCCAATCCTTCGTCGTACTTCCACCACCCACGTAATGGGTGTGTTCAGTTTTAGGATGATTAATTGCATGACGAGAGCTTCTTTGCTCTTTTCTTAATGTCCCACGAGCTGCCAGGGGAAGGGATAATACGCAGAGAAGTGGGCACATCGTTATTAATAGCAGAGCCCAGTTGTAATGGCGTTAGGTTTTACGCTTCGTTGAAGACAAAAGACTGTCTGCCTCCTTCTGCCGGGCAAGGTTGAGTTTGAAAGCGTTGCTAAAACACAACGTCGCCTAATTTGCATTGTAATTGCGTTTCAGATGTGATAAGGAGCTAAGCAAATCTGCTACCAGAGACGCTAATGCGATTCAGATTGATGGAGTCCTTACTAATGTTTGTTCCTCATTCTTGGTAGAATTGACTTCCTCAGCCAAACATTCTGTCTTGAACTGTCCGTGCATGGTTCAGTAAAGATTTAAACAGAACGTTCGAAGACCCGTTAAATACATGCAAATCAAGTCAATCGAAGAAACATGACAACAGAAACATTTAAAAGCAAAGGAAGCTCTTACTGCAATTAACACTTTTTTTTTTCGTACCAAAAAATTGCAGTTACAATAATATTAAAACGAAGCAAATAATTTTGTGACACTAAATAGAGAAAAACGTGTTATTTCTACAAATGCATTAATTTTACATTCCACTGAAGTTAGTTCCCCGTATATATTTACTTTCCTGTTGAAGTTACGTTAAAAAAAAAGTTGTATTAGCTGGAGAACTTTGACATTTAAAATTTTTTTCTGTAATGGTTCAGTCAAAAACTGAAAGCCCGTGCACAATTTGAAAGGAACATTTTTTATGAGTGAAACTGAATATTTAGAACCTGATGAGACAATTTGGCTCGGGAATTCTTATTTTAATGGTGGCTTATTGATTTTTTAGGTTAGCGTCTCATGAAATTGTGAATACAGAAATAGCGCTACGTTTTCACCTTGAAACCTTTGAAATATAGTTTCTGGTTTAGGAGAGGCCGGGAGGCAAATTTCGTGACATATTTTGTGACCACGATATCTGCCGTAAAATTAGAGATTTTGATTTGGAAATTTAAATGCTTCTAAGTGCATTTGAATATATGAAACTTAGGAAGGAGTTTGTGGTTGGAACAGGATTAAAAGGATAATACAATTTACGAGTGTACAAAGTGCCTGTAATGAGTCGCGTATTATGCACTACCTTGGCCACTTTCCACCATTTGTTTTTCTATAAACAGGAGCTCTTTTTATGCTATTATCGCGATTTAATGTTTGATATACGATACTTTATTAGATAATGTTTATTGATACACAGAACACAACACAGCTACCTGAACGTAGATTCCTCCTATTTCACAGTGCATAGTGGAGTGCATAATGGTGGAGCAATTTGACACGTTGATGTGTCAGCTGTCTGATACGTGCTTTCAGTTCCGGGACTCTTGCAGGAAGAAGACGGACAAAAAACTAGATCCTTAACGTAGCTCCATAGAAAAAATCACTTAGGGTTAGGTCTGGAGAATAAGGTGTCCAGGAGAGAAGCTTCCGATCAACGTCGGTCTGCTTCTTCCACGGACGGACGCTTCCCACTGCTGCACCCTGTCTCCTGAAACTGTGCGAACCACCTAGGTTAAAATTGTTTTATTTCATGACCTGCCCACAAAAGGTAATTGAAACCCGACAATCATTTTGAATAACCCTACACTTGTCCCCTGTTATTGGCTACATAACCTTGACGTAAAAGATAGTAAATAGAAAAATATGTAGCTTCCTTTCCTTCTTGAATCGCTCATTGTAAGAAGCACCATTAATGAATTCAGAGAGCGAGGTCATCCCTTTTACGCAAGTGGACATTTTGCTCTTGCCTTCATTTTAAGCCAAGGATCCTCATTAAAAACGTATCTACTAAGTTGACAATTTGATGGATCTGTAGGTAATTGCAAAGAGGCTGACACGCAAGACTTGCTGCAGGCATTATTCCGGAAAGAAAGGCGTAAATTATTTGCAAAGTAGCATGTCTTTCTAACAAAGATACTGTTCTTACATAATGAAAAGAAGGAAGCAGACAAAGTGGTTGCATTTGATGTTCCAGAACATTTTTTTTAAAAAAATAACATCTTTTCATGGCAGTAACATTAATTTAGAACCCCGTCAAATTTTAACAAATTTCAATTAATTTTTATTATTTTTTTTCAGTTTTTCACACTTCTCAAAATGTACCTTGAAGTTGTCACAAATTACATAAGTTTCAGATAAAATTACAAATAAGGTGTTAAAAAGTGTGTGCTTTTGAGTATATTATTTCAAAAAGCCCCAAAATAAAACTCCTACTTAATATTTCCCCAAACAGATACATTTTCACGAAAGCTGCGTCCCCGAAAACGCTCCACTGAGTACAACCTTGATACCATTTTATTTTATTTAAAATTTAATGAAAATAGTGCAGGAATAATCCAAGCGGATGGTAGATGTATATATTCTGGGCATGCAAAATGCGAAACAATTTCACCTCAAGCCAACATTTGATTTTGTAGAGTTATGTGCAATTCTACTGTATTGTTTATTTTCTTAATATTATGAAGGCAAAGAACAACTGAATCTATGACCAGGATTGGACTAGCTGAATAAATCCTTCAATGTGGGGTTGCGGTTCCAAGATAATGGCGCTCAACCAGGGGCGTATTTGAAATATTATGTCGGGGGTTCTTCTTGCAGCAATTTCGTAGCTATGGTGTCTACAGACCCCAAACATCATGATTTCTTTTAGTTTTATCTTGGCACACTACTTAGTAACTAAACTACTTTAACAAATAACAATTTTATTGCAAATATGAATTTCTATAAAATAAGAGCCTACTTTTATATAAATAGTTTATAATAAAATAACGATTTGTATAATATTAGTAAGATAAGAAAGTAATAACAATATTTTCTTTGGATTTGAGAACATATTATGGCTGGGGTGGGGGTTCAGGTCCGACAGTCACCCCTTAAATACGCCACGACAGTGAACATAAGTGTGGTTACCTCAGTCAAGTTTATGATCTCGCCAGGAAGGTTTCATTATCGAGTCCGGGCATGGGTGTTGTATATAATCTAATTCTCATTGATCCTCATTGTCGCGATTAGCCTAAAGAGGAAGATACAATAAGACAAATATTGAGTGCAAATGCAAAAATAAAAATTCAGTTGAAGCAGGAGAATTTATTGGGCAATGTTTTTCCTTATTTGCCTTCTTCTTCGTCGTCTTCGCATGTGTGCTTTAGTTCTGCGAAACACCAAGGACAAGCTCCACCCACCTCTTCTTCAACAATTAAGTGACGTAAGCTTTGTTTGTTCGCTTCCTTTTCGCAAGTTTTTTTCCCTCCCATTCTTCCTTTAATTCTTTTCTTCGCCTTGTGCACATCTTAGGATGCAATGTGACAGATTTCAAGGTTGGAACTGCATAGCGAGACGCCTCGTTGATGAACAGAGAGAAGATTGTGCAGAAGATTCTGGAAAACATAAGATGTTCTTCTGAACGCTACTAGCGCCACAATGGCAGAGGTGGCATAGTACACTCATGCGAAGCCAACATGTTTCTTTAACAACATCTATGCAGAGACTCTTTCTTTTCATACATCATCATTATTAGTAGGTCATGGTCGCAACACGATATCAGCAATAATCTCAAATACAGTACGTGTTGAATAACAAACAATTAAAAGGTTTTTTAAGTCTTTCTTGATAATACACTGGGTGAATGCTGTCGGTTTTCAGCTGTTGCACTGAAAGCACGAAATTATACTTACATCATGGAGAAGTTAAAAATTGCTACAAATATGATTATTATATTTGGAAGGGTATAGATGAAAATTTACCTCTGTTGCCAGGTAAAATTGAATATTTTGAGGGAGACATCCCTGGCTTAATTCATATGTTGTTTACTCTACGACTTATTTCACCTAACCCTCATCACTTATCCTTATTGTTGAGATAGAGAAGTAGAAAACAAACACACAAAAAAGAATAGAAATAGGTAAAGTAGAGTAATTTTTCTACTTCATTCGGTTATGTTCAAATGTAGCATCATGTCCAAGTACAGAAAAATATAAGCATATATGTTAGTGTGGGTAGGTAGGTATCAATGTAGACATTATGAGTTTTATACATTACACAGAAACACACTTATTTATTTGAATTAATAAAACACATTTTTGGTTAGGCTTTTGGCAACCAAAAACAAAATAATTGGTAACCATTACAAAATTTGGTAATTTTGACCAATTATTAGGTCTAATATGCACCAGTAATAAAAGTATTTGGTACTGATGAATACTAATTTATATATCGTCAAAGCAAATATCAGAAAAGTTTTCTTCATTTATTTCAAACAATGAAAGTATTCTTTCCTCTCTGTGTGCATTATCTCTCTCTCCCCTCTCTATCTCTCTCTCTCTCTCTCTCTCTCTCTCTCTCTCTCTCTCTCCCTCTCTCTCTTCATTCCCCTTTCTTCTTTTAGGGAGTGTTAGAGGATGTTGGTTGTGTGTGGACAAATCAGTGAAATGAGGTTCGTGATTGAAGGTCCTATATCTTATTTTTCGACGACTGTTCATAATTTTAATTAGTTGTGTTGGGTAAATAGGACCAACAATGTCGGTGATTAGGTGATTTGGAATAGCGATTAGATAAAGTAGATAAAAGGACACACATGAACCGGAGCTATCGTAGACTTCAATATAGAACCTTAGCCGTTATTTCTGAGTTTATATACACGACTGGGAGGCCAAATATGAACCCATCATATGTTTGTGTTAAATAAAAAGTAAAGTGCATAGCACCGCGCCATGAAGGCGTATAGGGGGTGTGGGGGTAACATATTGTGAATGTCTGCTGTAGCGTTGTAGTTCTTATTATGTCTTATCCTTTACAGTGGCAATCTACAGATGACTTTGGAAGGAAGAAGGAAATCAGAGGGAGGATGTATCGCCTTCGCGAGCAGAGACTGAAAGAGTTCTACACCACCGGAGAAGTGGCGTCGGATATCCTAAACAGCCCCGAGACCAGGCGACGAAATCGGCAAGAGGATGAGATCGTGGTGAGGCAGACGTACAAGCAGGGAGTATGCTGTGGCGACGGAGGTAGCGAGAACATCATGGAAATCTCCAGCAGTTCTCAAGATTCCTTGACGGACAGGATGAGGCAGAGGAGCGAAAGATACCAGCAAGTGATAGAGAACGAGAGAAACGACCGAAGAAGTTCGGAACACGTTGAGAATATCATGGAGACCGGGACAGCTAGCGAGACAATCAACAAGTCTAACGGATACGCTCTTCACTCCCAATCTTTAGCCGATGAGGGTTTCCTGACAATGAAATCAAAGGAGATCAGAGACTCAGAATCGCCAACTCGCGAATTCCACGACGGAGGCTCGAGGAAGGATAACGAGCAATGGTACGAGGAGAAAACAGTCCAGTACTCTGGCAACACTGGTGACGGTGACGTAATTGTCGAGGTGACCACTGTGAAAACCGATGACGCTCCTGAGGGCGTCACCGTGACGAGATACCACACCGACCAGAAATCACGCTTGCCGAGAATGGTCACTTCAAGCAAGCAGGCGGTTAGCAGTATCTACTCTACCAGTGGCACGGGAAGCTCTACTAGTAGTCGTAGCACCAATGTAGTATCTACCAGCAGCAGCAGCTCTCATGTCAGAAGAGGGACAGACAGTGACGGAGTTGTGATTGCGGAAATATCAGTCAGGGACTCGTCCGGCGACAAGAAGAACCAAGACACTGTCACCGAAGAGACAAGTTCCTCCAGGATCCAAGAGACCAGCGCCAAGGCACGCAGTGACGAATCCGAGAAGAAGGTGGAAGTATCCATCATGAAGGAGCTCCAGAAACTGGACTCTTTCCTTGCTGAAAACGCCGGTTCGACTCCCGTAAGTCCCTGTGCAACCTTTGATACAACTCGTGACAGCAACTGGACCGTAGTGTCCTCAAAGAAACAAAATGGCTCTTCTCGCGACACGGAGGAGTTTGTGTTTACGGCAGGAGCAGCTACAGACAACACTGACTACGACAACAGTAAAGTGACTACTGTAATAACCAGGGAACTGAAGGACAATGAACCGCAAACAGTATCATCCGGAGTTGCAAAGTCGTATTCTGTAACAAAGCATGGTAGGATTGAAGTGAAGGACGGTGGAGAACCGGAAGTAGTAGAAGTTGTCAATGCTACAGAATCCACAACGAAATGGGAAGGCAAAGGAGATGCCATAGAGATAACATATCAGCAGAAGAGAATCAGCACTGATGTGAGTCCAACGCACGAAACCTTTGCAAGGTCATTGAGATCTTCTAGTGCGTACGATTCATCAACCAGATCATCCTCCAAAACTTCTTTGGAAGATTCCAGGAGATGTTCTCGGGGTAGTCCCGAAAGGCCACGTTCAAGAGATTCGGTACTGACATCAGACACGTACAGTAAGGAAAGAGTGTCTCCAACAAGGTCCGTGAAATCTATTTCCAGCACTTCGACGAGATTCAGCGAGACAACACGCACAGACAGAAGAAACCTTGAGAAAGACTCTGTAAGAGTTTCGCCCACAAGATCTGCACGATCCAGCCCAGAGAAAACCATCACGCGCGATAGAACATCCCCAACAAAATCTCCGGAGAGAAAGATTCAAGAAGTAAACGTGAGAAGCACATCAACCACAAAGAGGAAGTTGTCTACAACCGCTAGCCGAAGTAGCCCTAAGAGATCAGCTACTCCCAGAGCATCCCCCAGGGCAAGCCCAGATAGAGCAAGCGACAGAGGGTCTCCTGGCCGAAGAAGCCCTCACAGGGACACCATCAATGGCTATAGTAGCAGCAGATCGCCGTCGTCAAGTCCGAACAGACAACCTGCCGTCAGAGACAGAACTAGCCCTAGCAGAGCATCCCCTCAAAGAGCAAGTCCAGCCAGAGATAGTAAGGACGGTTCTCCAGTCAGGCTGAGCCCAGAGAGGAAGCCCTTGAATGAGTATCCAGCACGAACAAGCCCTGCAAGAACATCTCCTGACAGGTCTGCTCAGAAGACCTCAAGGCTTTCCTCTGGATCAACAAGTCCAGATCGTAAGTACCTAAACGAGTACCCGGCTAGAAGTAGTCCCACAAAGGAATCACCAACTAGGAAATCGAGCAGACCAGAAGTCAAAGAGGGACCCGATAAACGAAGCCCAGAAAGGAAACCGTTGACGGAGTATCCATCTCAAGGAACAACTGATAAAACTCCCTCGGATGGCAATACACCAAGCTATCAGAAACCTACTAGGTCAGCTACCGAGAGAAAGCTATCGACTGACAGTATACACCGTAAGAGTATAACTAAACCCACAGGGAGGGATTCGCCTTCGAAGACAACAACAACAAAATCAATCGATAAAGAATCTCCTATTAGATCTAGCCCAGAAAGGAGTGTTCCGATGAACCCAAGAGATGGTATCGATGATGACGAAATCAATGTTAATGAAGTGAAAGAACAGGTTGACATTCGAGCTACTATCTCTACGAAGAAGACTAAGAGAACAAGAGACAGTTCCAGCTCGTCAAGCGAGGAAGAACCAGAGGCTGAAGGTGTGACTAGAATTGAAGACCACGCGGTGTCAGTTGTAACAGGACAGACAACTGTTAGGGAAGATTACGATTCTTGTTACAACACTACTCGTGTAGTATCAAATGAAACTGAACTCAAACGGCGAACTGATGCGGTTTCACTTGATCTGGAATCAACTGAAGAACACAGGATATCTGATACAGATAAACTTCATACAGTCCGTGACGATACTTCCGTGACAAATAGAGGTTCTGTGGACATCAGCAGCGAACATGTAACCACCTCAGTGATTATGGCTGGGCGAAGGTCGCATGAAACAAGTCCAGATAGGGTCCCAGTCGGTGAGAGGTATCCAACATCACCATCCAGAGACGAACCAACTCGTGGAGATATTCCGGTCACAGAGGATGACTCTGAAGAACCAACAAGAAGTTCGAATTTCAAACCTGAGATCTCAGAACAGGACAAGCCTCAAAAGGCGCCTGAAGATAGAACAAGTAAACCAGCAGCTAAACAACCACCTGAACGAAAATCGTCCCTAAAACAGCCAAGAACAAGCCCAGAGAGAAGATCGCCAATAAATGATACTCGAAATACCGAAATAAATGTGACTGCAAGAACCTCCCAAACGAAAGTGGAAGTAAGAAAAGATATAACGCGTAAAGTATCAGATACTAAGCTTGCGTCCAAACAAAAGGAGGAACCGAAAAGAAAAACATCTAGCACGAAGGAAGTGCCAAAACCATCATCTGTTAGTCCAGAGAGACCACGGAAACAGTCCTCTGGTGTAGCACCACAGAAAACTATCACCAAGAAACCTGTCGAAGGGAAAGAAGATGAACCGAAGACCAGGAGACCAGAAAAGAAAATATCGACATTGTCCCTCAAGAACAGTCCAAGAAGCAGCCCTGAAAGACAGTCGCCAAGGCGAACCACTTCTCCATCGTCAGAAAAGCCAAGGAATTTCGTATCTCCGGACAGGCCTCAAGAACGACGTCAATCGCCAAGTCAGCCACTTAAACCCACCATCAGAGGCCATTCTCCATCAGAGAATACTACTTCGAGCAGGTCACCTTCAACGAGTCCAGAGAGAACTCGAAAACCAACTTTTCCGTCCAAGAAACAGAGGGAAGTGAATGGCACATCTAGATCTCCATCCTCCAGCCCAGAGAGAGCTATAAAACCAGTTAATGCTTATAACAAGCATAAGAACACTTCAGAATCTTCTTCCTCAAGTCCGGATAGATCAAGAAAACCATCAACAAGTCCGAGTAGGTCAAGTAAACCAATAGCAACCCAAGAAACTCCAAGGTCTCCATCGTCTAGCCCAGAGAGGCCCAGAAAGTCTCTAACTAGCTTGAAGAGACCCCAAGCACCACAGAGTTCTGGATCATCACCGTCTACCAGCCCGGAGAGGGTAAGAAAATCCTTAACTGGAACTGATAAGCTTTTATACCGTAAACCATCTCGACATAGTCCAGAAAGGCAGACTGGAACAATGCAGCCACTGGAAGGAAGTTCCAGATCTCCTTCGTCGAGTCCAGAGAGACGAAGGCCTAGTTCAGACACTGACAGAAAGAATAAACAACCTGAACGTCCATCTTACCTTGTTAGCAGACCAGACAAGAAGAAACCAAAGTCAGATGAACCTGCTGCAGCAAAGCCTAGTCCGTCAACTACTATTGGCAAACCAAGCAACGAGAAACCTCTGAGAACTTCTCCAGCTAGAACACCACGAGAGAGCCCTAGGAGGCAACTGGACAACACGGACGACGAGTATACAGACAGATCGCTCTCAGCATCCAGCCCAGAAACAGTGAAGACACTGGATTTGGCAAAACCAGTGGAATTCGATATGGAATTCAAACAGGTAGACGAAGATGAAGAAGACATCATTGTCTCAGAAGAACGGAAGAGTAGCGGAGTGTACGTTCATGAATTCAGCAAAACTGACACGACATACACTAATGAAGACACTGACGATAAGCCTGTATCTCTATCTTCAATAACAACTATGAACTTCAGTAATAAACCATCCATAACACGTTTGACAAACGTTAATGCGATGCTGGATAAGAAACATAATGTTTCAATGGAGTTGGAAACCACCGATATTACCGACTATAGTGTGACCGTCCAAGATGATGTTGAAACAAAGCAACCCCATGTCAGAGAGCCTAAATCTCAAACCTCTGAGGAACCTCTTAAGCAACCCAAGCCGAAAGCCACAGTAACAACTTCACGTGTTGGTTTGGCTAGGAGCAAGTTCGAAAAGAGCCAACAAAAGCAAACCGAAACAACAGTGGGGAGAAGAACTGCCACACATACATCTAAGATCCAGTCTCCAGGATATTCAAAAATCCCAGGTAGAAGGGAACCAGAGTCAACTCGGGAAAGAACTGAGACTCCTACCAGGGTAACACGCAAACCAGATACTCAAAAAGCACCACAACAGAGAACACCATCGCAATCGAGCATAGGGCGTCCAAAGGCTACCGACAAGCAGCCTCAGAAAAGAACACCATCACAGTCTAGCATAGGAAGGCCAAAGACGGGAGACATTGCTTCTCCTAAGTCTCGTGAATCGACACCACAAAGGATACCTGTAAAGAAATCTCCCGCAGAAAGTTCACCTCTGTCTAGAAGACCAGCAGATAAACCGGACAGATACAGCAGAACAGACAGCAACAGGTCTCTGAAGAAAGACACTGAAACGAGAACAACAGTCACGAGGGTTACAAAACAATCTTCGAGGCCAGAAATGAAGTCTCCTTCAGTGCGCGGTACTGTTGTTACCCAGACAACACGCACGACAAGAACAACACCAAAACAACCATCCACAACGGAGGTTACGAAGAAACCCATCAGAGGGAAGGACGATGTTGGAAAGAAGGAAACGGTAATGAAACCGACAGATATCACCAGAAAAGTGTCCAAAACCGAAATCACACTAACAACACTCACCAACACAGAAGTGAACGGGGGACTGCGATATTCAGAAAGAGACGATGCCACAAGCAGTAGCGATGAGAGTGATAGCCCAAGATATTACATAGAGACAGACAGAAAGAGTTTCGAAGGTGTAACAATAGAAGAAATTGCTAGCGACGACAAGGGCATTTACAGAGATACCTCTGATGTTGAGTTGACAATTTCTACAGAGAAGTATGACACAGACAGTTCTATAGATCATACAGTGAAGTCTAGAGAAACATCACCTGATAGTATGGTGCGTCACACTTACAAATCCAATATAAATCAGCAATTCGATGATGTCAGAAGGTATAGTAGAGACGAAGTTGTTGCGAGTGTAGATGTTTCTGAAAATGTCACATCGTTGAAAACTGTGGACACCAGGGAAGACGAGTATGCGGTTGAGAGGCCTGAAAGAGTTGAGGAAGACAAACCAAGGAGATTCTCCACAGAGATATACGTACAGCCCGCTCCTACAGCTCCTAAACTCGAGGACGATTCAGAAGACACCGAGCCATCTTCTTTGACAGTAGCTGACCGGGTGACACGTTTCACAAGAATACCACTTGGGAAGACCAAAGTGTCTCCTAAGCCTAAGGCTGAGCCGGAGGTTACAGATAATTTGGACAGTCCAAGCGCAGTGAAGAAAGCTAGGAGTATGTTTGAAACGCTAGCCAAGAGCCCTTCAAGCCCTAAGCAGATTGATATCTTAAGCAGGCCATCCATATTCCATGCTAGGAGAGGTCTGAGTCCTAGCAGGCCTCAGCCTACTTATGAAAGGCCTACAACGCCTATGGAAACGGATGATTTGAGTGATGATGAGATTCGAAAGATATCGCGATCATCTATAGATAGAGACATCACGTCTAAGACCACACAGAGTTCTCTCTTTGCTAGTAGTGTTGAAACTGAGTCTACTAGGTATGGCGAGGAACCTGAAGAGTCTGGACGACCTGAGACTCCAACTAGACCTGGTAGGAAGCCTTCCCAGGAATCGCCAAGGACAACATCCCCAAGCACGTCTCCTAAAGAGCCTGAGACGACATACCACAGAAAACCGTCTGTTGAATCTCCAAGACATACTTCACCGATCAGATGTGCTCCTAAGACTCCCAAAGAGACTGAATCTCCTAGAACAACATCACCTACCAGACCTGACACGTCATACCAGAGAAAACCGTCTATAGAATCTCCAAGGTCCGTGTCTCCAACAAGACGTGTTGAATCTCCAAGACATACTTCACCGATCAGATGTGCTCCTAAGGCTCCCAAAGAGACTGAATCTCCTAGAACATCATCTCCTACCAGGCCTGACACGTCATACAAGAGAAAACCGTCTGTAGAATCTCCAAGGTCCGTTTCTCCAACAAGACGAGTTTCCAAGGAGGCAGAATCTCCTGTCAGGAGACCGTCTCAGGAATCACCGAGAACAACATCTCCGACCAGATCGCAGAGGAAACCTTCCCAAGATTCCCCGAGGGAGATATCCCCAAGCAGGGCCGCTCCTAACAGAAGACCTTCACAGGAATCCCCCAGAACCGTTTCTCCCCAGAGAACCTCGTCAAGTCGGCCAGTGGTGGAATCTCCACGTAAACCTTCGTACGAGTCTCCAAGACTCAGTTCACCAACCAGGACACCCAAGGAGGGTAACTGGACCACAAGACAAACACCGTTCGGCCCGTCCAAGGTGTTCTCCAACCGCCGCCCGCAGGAGGAACCTCGCAGAAAACCCTCGGAGGCAACTCCTGAAAAAACACCGTCGCCTCCAAACAAATCCAGCACACTTCCTCGTAAAGTTTCTCACGATAAACCATTATCTGTAGATGAGAACGATACACCGCGAGACACTTCACCGGCCAGGAGAGATAAGAGCGAGCCTAGAGATACTAAACCCACTGATGACGTAGAAGCAAAACAGTCTTCAGATGCAAGCCGTCCCGCACCGGAAGGACGACGATCTAGCGACCGTACGGTTCCTACACTGAACCGTAGCGGCAGCAGGGTGGAAGCTCTTGTGAACAAGGTAGAGAAACGCGCTACCGAGACAACCACAAGGAAAACGATGGAGGAGAGCACCACTTCCATCTCTATCGAGGAAATCACAGACATCGTCCTGCTGGAGAGAATGGTAAGTACACTGAACTGTACTATTTGTCTCAGGTAGGATGAAAATCATGAACTTTTATTTGAAATAATCATTTTTGATTTAAATCGGATTTTTTAAGAAATTTAAATCGATTTTAAAAAAAGGGGTTTAAAATTACTTGTATGGTTTTTGGTACCATACACAATATTTTTTTTAATAGAAACGCTTCTTCTAGTAAACAGCCCTGTAAAATATTTCAACAATTTGATTACAGCAAATAAAAAGTAATTTGTAAATATCTATTTTTTTTTCTGTTTCTGCTACTCTATATGCAGTGCCTTTCACGATCGAGTCTTCCGCGGAGCGGCGGCTATTACACCGGGCAGCGAGAGCGCGTCTGCCGGCAAACTGGATGCTACATCCGCGTAAATGGAACCGCTAGCTATGTAATGAAATAAGCTCGTACAATTACCCTTGTTACAAGAGGTGCTGAAAATCATGTCCTCCTGCATCCACACATTTACGGCATATATTTAAGGAAATTTTCAGTAACACAAGCAGGTCCTCTTCCGAAATTACTTCAGATTATCTCCTGATGTGTTCTTTCAATTCTTCTAATGTATGGCTTCAGATTCAAAAGCTTGGTAGCTCGCCAATGCAAATGTCTGTTTCTTGTGCAAGGCGCCGGAGGGTTTTTTGAAAAGTGCGTACCAATCATGCTCCAACGTCGTGTAGTTTCTCCCCAGTAAGCACACGCCGTTTCACCCTTCCCTTTTTGTCAAGAACAGACCTTGTTTCTCTAAATTTCTTCAAGTTTTCGAACACTGTCTCTGTATGAAACAGAAACATCTGGGACGCCTTCTAACTTGCCTATACAAGAATTTATAATGAAGTTATAGTCATACAAAGAAAAAACACCTTGTTTTCAATTGTAGGAGTAGCATGGCATTAATAAGCTGCAGAAAATCACCAGTAATACGTAAAATAAATCATCTTAATACTTCACAAACACTTGCAAACTGGACACTAGCTATCTGCACTGACGCGTCCAGTGCCAAGGTCAGCATACAGATGGTCTAAATGCCGGCAGACGCCCTCCCACCGCCCGGCGTGTTAGCCGCCGCTCCACGGAAGACTCGACAATGAAAGGCACTGTATGAACCTGCTATGGAAATATTTGTTGAGTGTGTTAATGAAACTAATAATTTCAGTAACTTTTCTATCACTGAAAATGCTGTATGTGCTGTATAATTATAACTTAAAATACTTTTATAGTCTTTGTGTCTGAATATTGGGAATTTTTTAATGACAGTTTGCAAAATATCAGCTGCCATGTTTGTTTACAGTTTAATGATGATGACACTATTTACGATTTAACATGATTAGTATTGTGTATTATTGTACACAAAATGTTTCCTATCTTTGCCCATAAAAATTACTGAAGTTCATTTTAAGAGAAATTTACGTGTGTTTACAGTTTAGATATTACACTTCCTTTCGCATGAGCTTCACCCCATCAATACATATATTTGGTCTCCTTTCTTTTCCTTTCTTAGAGCCTAATAAACACTATTTTCTCAGTGTGTGTATTTTAAACAGTGCCCCTTGAAGTGGAGAATACATAAATCCTGACGTCACCAGCAGAAAGTATACATTGGCCAAGGAGATAAAGGAATTGTAATGGCGAATAGAGTCACATTTGTTCCATAAACCAAACTGTTATTGTTTTGAGGGCGGTAAAGTACATTTTGAGCTTCAAATTAAATTTTGTATTTGTGCTACGTGTTGTCAATGAATTGACGATGCAGTTGATTTGCGAGAGGTGAAGAGTCTTGGATACCTTCGTCACTATTACGCTCTTCCGACTAATCGCGTAGATGAGGATGAATAGTGACAAGATGAAAGGGATGAACGACACCACAGAGGATTATACTGGCTGCGAGTCCAGACGCCAGCGCCTCGGTAGTCAGCAAAATGCAGTTGCTGCATGGAAGAGGTTGGCTCTTGGGTGTGTACACCCCGATGGTTTACATCGCCGAGCGACATAAAATATTCGCACGTATTAATAGAAATACCAAATACATTACAAATCTAGGCGAGAACAGGGTACACTACTGCATAATACTTATCATTAAGCCAACATTCGTGATAAAATTTTGAAGATACGATATACAAGGATTTTTTATTCAGATAACGCAGTCAAATGTTAATATAATTGCAAATATAGAAACCATTCATCATTCATTATCTGTGACATGCGTATGCTCCATTTTTAAGAAACATAGAGACAACCCATAAAACTATTACAAGAAGTATTTTTATTTTCACTTTGTTTTGAGCAAGGATGTTTGATGTTTGTCAATGTAATATTTATGTCTTAAAAGACAAAAATTCTAAGACTTTACGAAAGTAAGAATGTGTTCAAATAGAGCAGCACACTGCATGAAATCACAATTATCTAATTATATTCTACAGTGCCATCTATTGTTGAGTTCCAGATATACTGGGTTATATATAGTTGTGCCTGGTACAGTCTTTAATTATAAAGGTAGATTTCAGTAGCGCCAACTTGTGAAAATCATTGGGTTGGCTGAACTCTGAGATTTGTTTTACATTTTTATGCAAGGCTGAAGATATGCCCAAAATTGCCTTTTCTTCCCTTTGGCCAGGAAATGTAGGCTTTTACATTTAAAAACTCTTTCATGTCGTTTTTTTTCCTATTTTAGTTCGAAGTGCCTATTTAAAAAAGGCTTTTTTGTATTTTTCGGTGCTTTTTGCCTTTTTATCGACAGGCTCGTCGCCTGATAATGTTCGCATGAGCACGTGAACACTCATGTATCTTAAATTACGTACATATTAAATGCACACACACATATATTTTTTATTCGAAAAAATACTGTTGGATGTGCGAGTATATACACAAAATTTACTCTGACATGACTTCTTTCACGTCTGATAACTTTTTTTTAGATAGTTGGTAACACTGACTCTCACGGTGTTCCACGGAGGGCGTTTTAACACAATTGCTGCGAGTGTTGCATAGAGCTGACAACTAAGGGGCTGTTGGCCACTATACCCCGAAAATGTTCGCTTCGCTGTGCGAACACTGATGCAAGCGACAATACTCCTTACATTCGGCACCAGAGTGCAGCATATACAAGGCATGTCTAGGGGGATTCGAAAAAGGTCTGTGCTACATAGTTGCAAACTTTAGCGATAATTCGCTAAACCTGGCGGATTTTAAGGAGGAGAGGGACAATTTCCCCTAGGTCCTTCTTGTATTACTTCAAATATAGCGTGATTTTGGGGGGAAATTTTTGAAAATAAATTGAACTGTTATTCTATTTTTTTCAATTGAACATGAAATTACAAGGGGAAGGAGTAAATCTGCATTCAGTATACATATGTTATTGTGAACACTCGTATGCGAACCGTACGCGACGCCACTGCCTTTCTATGCTCATCCTGGTTATAAGCCATTACTCCACTAATAACGATCTGACTCCGGAGAGTGTAACTAAACAAGATAAATTTGTAAACACGCTATTGTGTGCTTATAATTTGTCAAAGAAAATATTAAAGTAATTAACTTCGATTCCAATTTGATAATTGCGCCTCTTTTCGCTTATCCTTTAAATTCGAAAGAGATTAAGACTGAGAATCCCTCACAATGTTTGATGTTTGATGGTGCTTCCATCTGCAGACATTTTTTTGAACTGCTTAGTGTTCGCTTGGAGAGGTGGCGCCAGCTGCACGGACGATTTTGGAACTACGTCAATAAAGCCATCGTTCCACAGAAAGAGCAGTGCGAAGGCTACACGTTCAAGAATAATCAAATAACATAGAATTTAATTATCGAGCTGAAAAAAACATGTGTGTTCATATGTCGCAAAAGATTAGCGTAGATCAAGAAATATGCAATAATTAATGAAAACAATATTCAATACTGGCAAGATGATGATAACCGAGGAAGTAGCAGTCTTGCCACTCGCCTCCCTAAAGTTTTATTTGTTCATTGAATTATACTAATGAAGCAAAGAGGAGTATATTTGAAAATATACGTAGTTGTTTGAGCAGTGGCGTGCCCAGGATTTTCGAAAGGAAGGGGTTAAGTATACATTTTTTAGTAGTCACCACTCATTTTGCCATCTTTTCCTGCACTTCATGTTCTCTTTTTTTTTAGGAATACTGGGCCCCCAACCCCCGTTGGTCACGCCACTGTGCTTGAGTTTGAATAGTTGATGTCCACTTTATGTTCTGTTTAGGCTAATCGTAACTGGACTCACAGTTATAAAGTGGGATCCGAACCATGAAAAATTAAATCGTTAAATCCAAAAAAATAGCAACATCTATTTTTTGTAGGAAAATAATATAGTCCTGAAAAATTTCGTACATTTCGGAACTTCAACAAGAAACGTTGCGAAATTTTGCTTTAAGATAATGCTTTAACCGCTGACTGGACTTCGGTTCAAAGCTAACGAGAGCCTGGCGTCTGCAACCACCGTCTCTTCGTGTTTGTTTGTTTTCTTGTATCCTGTATGTGAGAGAGATACCTTTTATTGTATTTTCCAAGGGGGTGTCCAAATGTATAGCTGTATCCTCAAGTTAGATATATTGACGCCATGATAATCATGTTATGATAAAAGAAAAGTATTTTAAGAGAGAGAGAAAAAAGAAACAGGGGTAGAGAAAGGGAGGGAATTAAAGAGACACTATAGTGGGAGGCAGAAAAATAAAGAGAAGTAAGGAAGCAAAATAAACGCACACACACAGAGACAGACAGAGAGAGGAGAGATGAAGACGTGGAGGGAGAGATGAACATAAAAAGTAAGAAAGAGAGATGGGAGACAGGGGCGGAGACAGAGAAAGAAAGAGACATGTAAGACAAATAAAGTCAGGGAGAGAAGGGACAGAAGAAACAGTAGATCGATAGAGTGAAAGAATAAAGAAAAAAATAAACAAAGTGGAAGAGAAAATCAGAAAGTAAACACGAAAGAAGGCCCTCCTAACCTAACCTAAGCGGAACTGTATATATAGCTTGTTGGCCAACGTTAGATTAGGAGCAGTGGCGTGTTCAAGAGGAGGTTGGTGGGGGTTATAACCCCCCTTTTGCCCCAGTATTCCTAAAAAATGAACATCAAGCGCAGGGAAAGATGGTAAAATGAAGGCTGACTAGTTAAAAATGTATACCTAACCCCCTCCTTCGAAAATCCTGGGCACGCCACTGATTAGGAGGGCCAGGTTTACAGCTTTTAGCATTTACTTTTAGAGTTTGTTGCAAGCTGAGTGTGCCCCGAACCAGACTCTACAGTCTATGGCACATCACTGCACACAGTACGATGTATCCATTCTGTTGACACTTTTAGATTTTTAAAATCAATCAATCAACATGACTACCAAAAAAAAGGTACACCCAACGGCAAAATAAATAGTAGGCAAATTGTCCATCACCATTTTCATTCAGTCCGTTTTCCACACTGTGATGATCATGAATTGAAGTAAAAACGTCATTAGGCATAGGACAACATCTGCTTTGTATAAACAGAAATGCATTCCTTGAAACAACACAGGGTGCGGAATAAAGAGTAATGAAAATGGTGATTGACAATTTGCCTACTGTTATCTTTGCCGTTGACTGTACTAATACTAGTATTAACATTTTAACTCTTTTTACAGTTGGAGGCCGCCGCAAGCTATGACGAAAGACGCAGAATCCGTACGCAGATTCGCATTGTGCGTAGAGACGGTCCGCGAACACCTATTAGACCCTCACCGGTCGCCACTGACAACATTGTTCAGCCAGCGGTGAAGGACACCAAGCCCAGGTCGCCCGAAACTCCCC
The DNA here is from genome assembly GCF_977018435.1 of Lepisma saccharinum. Lineage (NCBI taxonomy): Eukaryota > Metazoa > Arthropoda > Insecta > Zygentoma > Lepismatidae > Lepisma > Lepisma saccharinum. Next base: position 73,235,707 of record NC_139234.1, on the reverse strand, counting down.
GTCAAGAAACCAGCAGAAAGTCGCCAACCAGAGCTCCAACAAGGTCGCCATCCAGATCCCCAACGAGGTCGCCAACGCGAGTGCCTCAGCCGGTACCGGTGGTCGAACCTAAGGTCTCCACCGTCGACGAACCGGAAGCTCCTACACAAGACGCTTTTGTGAGGAAATCTTCCAAATCTGAGCTCACCGTGGAATTGTCCAAGGCCAAACCAGCAAGTACAGGTAAGCTATTGTTTTTTTCACATAATATTTCACAAACCTTGTTCCTTCTTGGCACTTACCGCCGTGGTATAAGCGATTTCCGCCATTGAATTGCCAGTCCTTTCGTAGCTAACATTTTTATTTACATTTTCCTTGGGATTACCGCTAAGCAGTTTTTCCCATATCTATCGTATTTATTTATTTATTTACATTTTACTTGGGATCACCGCTAAGCAGTTTTTCCCATATCTATATATGTACTGTACATAAACTTACATTTTTTAGTACATTATTATTAAAAGACACTATCAATAATTTTTTTTCTACTAAATAGTTAAGCCACAATTTCTAAAAAAAGATAACAATATATATCCAACTGTAAGGTTAGGTTCACAAATCAAAGATTCCAAACACTGGGGAAAAGGAATTTCACAGTTTATAAGAGATTTATAGAATGTCTCTCTTTCTTATGTGTGTCTATTACACTCAAATATGATATGGTGTATATCTTCCTTGTTGCCACATGTACAGTTTGGGTTTTGTACAATCCGGATCTTTTGTAAATGACTTTTAGTAGTTGTATGTCCTGACCTAATACGATTTAGTAATACTAACACATTCCTTGTACCTTGAACTTTTGTAAACCAAGGCATGATTCTATCTATCGTAGCTATTTATTTATTTATATTTTACTTGGGATTACCGCTAAGCAGTTTTTCCCATATCTATTTATCGTAGCTAACAACATGAGGAAAGTTTTTCTTCTTCTTTATTTTGTTGGCTCACACCGGATATTTTTGCGATTTCTAGCCAAAGTTGCCGAGTTCAGGTACTATTATAATGTTCCAAACTGTTCATTAATATCTTTCACTTTCTTCGAAACACTAGAGTGCTGTTGTCCATTCTGTTCTTATGATATAACCATTTTGCGAGGTCTTTTTAATTTAATTAGTCGTGAGGATCATGGCTGTTTGGGTTGCAAACCTAAGTTTTCGAGCGAAACTATAAAGTTTCCAAATGAGTGCAGTACGAGGTTCAGATATTAATGTAGATAACATTAGAATTAAGGAAAGTGACTATCGTATTAGCAGTTTTATGCGCCGATGACAAGATTGACACATAATGACACCATTATTGGCTTACGTGAAATTACATCAGATTTGCATGAAATGGCATCTGGGTTTATGATAAATCAGAAGCAGCTCAAGACCGGTAACTGAAGGCGTCTATCTAGCCACGGAAGGTTCCGGTTTGAAGTCCCAGCCTTAGAATGAGTATTTCTTTGTCGAGTGTCCATTATCACATTTGCTATTTATTATTGATCCTCTTCATCGCAATTATCTGAAAGTGACACAAATGCAACGTAGAATATGAACAACAAACAAAAAAAAACATTTAGTAGTCTAAATAGAAATATATCGACAATGAAATGCACTCTTGCCTGTGATACCTTTAACACTGATAAAAGATTTGCATCGTTGTATATTTGTTCATTTATTTACTTATTTAATAGAAGATTTCAAATACAGCGTTAGCCATTTTACATTGGAATGTATTAACAACAGAAAATAACAACAAAAATAATAGCATAAAATAACAAAAATAATAACATGAACTAAACTTACATGTGGTTAAGAGACTCGCATACTTTTAGTCAACAGTCTTCTAAAACGTGCCAGATTATCAAAAATGTCTATTTGACTTGTCAAGATCATTATATTGGCTGGGCAGTCTACGGAACAGTGAACGCTGGATGAGGCACAATCTTGCTTTCTGAGAAGCGAAAAGTTGAGTGCTTCTTGTTGATCGGGGCGGCACTCGAAAGGGAATTTCCTGAAGAAGGCGGTCACTTCTGATGTTGCCATTCACTATTTTATGCAGGAATATATGGTCCGCCAGTCTATGTATCTCGTGAGGATTTTGGATATTTAACATCTTCGGGCTATGGCAAGTGTTTTGTGGATGGAATTTGGTGACGAACAATGGCCAGGAAGAAATTTAGAACGGAATTTAGTCTATCTAAATTTGAGGGGTATGCCATAGACCATATCGGAGAGCAGTATTCCATTTCTGGTGAAAGAAAAGATTTGTAAGAAGTGCTGAGAGGAGTCAGGTTGTTTATTTCGGTGAAACGATAGAGTAGACCCAGTATACGCATGGAACTCCTTAGTGAGTGGTCAGAAAAGGAGAGTCTCTCGTCAAATATGACACCCAGGTCCTTCTGTGCGGCAACTCTTTGAACACAATTATTTTTTATGAAATATTTAGTATTTAATGTGTTTTTGTTTAAGGAGAAGGTCATCGTGGTACATTTTTAATGGTTAAGTTTTAAGTTCCATAATTCACACCACTTTATCAGAGAATCCAAATTTCTTTTGCAGAAGTGCCATGTCAATGAAATTTGAGATTTTACTATTTCTGTATTTTGCTATCGTCAGCGAACAAGAGAAGGTTTTTTATGTATGTAGCTTTTCAACCACTTTTACCTAATCGTCGCAAGGAAGAACAAAGATTATATAAAATTGGGCATTCACAAAGGAACGCCAATATCCAGGCTGAGACTCAAACCAAGAACCTTTGTGAGTCGAGCAAGCAGTGTGCACGTCCGCTGAAGTGACATAGTAGTCTATTATTGTGCCATATCGAAGGCAAGAACAAAGAAGAAATAAAGAGACAAAACTGGTAAAAAATGCATTTTAACAAGACTAAGTATTTTAATTGATCAATTTCCATTCTCATTCTTAAGGTGTGTGTGTGCAGTATTAAATTTTCCCAACAATACTCATGTTAAGTTACTTTGAACTTCAAAACCGGCCGTTATAAAATTCCTCCAATCTGCTTCAGGAACGAACTTCATTGACTAACCTGAATTTGTCCTCGAGAGTAGCTAGGAGCATGCTCTCCAGAAATTCCGAATGGCGTCCTTTTTAGATTGCACAGATAAAGAGCTCTAAATATGCTTTATCTGGACTTGATTTGACACAAGGGAGTGGTTTAGGAGAGAAAGGATGTGGGGGGACAGGAAAAGGAAGTTGGGGAACAAAAGCCTGCTTAAAAGAGACTGAAACCTGCCCGTCGGCAATGTTCACCTGACTCACTGCATTGAAATGTAAGTGTAGCAAGCTACACATTTCAAAAAGGCGCTAAACGGTTAATCGCTATGAAGAAAATTAGCTGGCGAACCAGGCAGGGGACAGGGGGGCTGAGCCCCTTTGACATTAGGTAAAACTATTTTGTATAATTTGTTTAAAGTGAAGAGTGAGAATGTAGACAGCAGATGATATTTTGCTCACAACTTTCGTGAAGGATAAATTCACAGAACATGAATAGCAACTACTATTCGATTCGGCCATCTTATTTATGAGAGAGAATAAGTCTGAGTAGCGGCACTTCAGAAGATTCTCTGCTCTAGACTAAAGTTCTTCCATTGGGGAGCTTCTTTATCTGGACCTTCGCTGTCCCTGTTGCGACCTCCCGTTTAGACAGAAATATCTGACTTTGACGTCATCATGCAAATTTCCTCCGCATCTGCGGTTTTGGAAACGAAGGAGAGTTTCATTGCTTCGGCCGGGGGTAAAAGTATGAATGAATATTGTGCATTTTTCTTGTGTGATATAAATATCTGTATCATCAAAAGTAATATGGAGTGTGTAGTAAGTAGACCTCCGATTTTTAGGTTCTAAAAAGTGTGCTTTAAGGTTCCTAAAATAGGCTCTTAAAATAGGTTCGAAAAACCCTAAAATAGATTCTAAAAATCCTAAAATAGGTCCTAAAAATCTTAAGTTACACTGTAAAGAGTGTAAAAAAATGATCGTGACCGTTTTTCATGTAATAATAATAATGGCTATTACATAGTTGTCCTAATTAATTTGTTTGAATAATTCAGTTTTAAACAATATATTTATCGTGTAAGCAAGTGTAATTTATAATCATTTTTTATCTTTATGAATAATGAAGTATTAAAATTCAAATAAAAAACCGGATGGCACAGTTTTTATAAATTTGCAGGTAGGCTGTTAAATTTTTAACGGTAAAATATTGTAAATTTTACGGTAATTTCTAACAGTGTAGGCTTGAAAAATCCTGAAGTAGGTTAAAAAAAAACTTAAATATTTCAAAATTCCTGAAAAATGCTGATTAGATATACTCACCGGCAATGAAAATGAGACATCTATATCCTGAAATACGCACTATCTTGCATAACGTTATCTGTGTGGCCTAACCCTACTGCGATGGCAGAACTTACCATTGGAAATTTGCTATTAAAATCCACTCTTCGCCGTGTAGTTAGGCGACAATCTTTTTTCATGTTATCCACAGTCAAACTCCGCAATTTTGTCTGTGAGGATCATCTTCTATGCTGAAAATAATCTTTGAAGAAAAACATAGTCGGTGATGCAAACTTGAATGCTGAAATGTTAGTTTGCAAGGCGCGAATGCCACAAAGCAACGAAGTGACGCGGAAATGAGCAAGACCACACAGATCAGACCACTTTGGATTGTACAGGTAACAGTAGCACCAGACATTTTGCTTTGTTTAGAGCTTTGAAAAATCACCATGGACTTTGAGGAAGGGAAATCGTCAGAGAGTACGTTTCAAACACGTTCGTCAATGAATTTTTTCGTGCAAACAAAGCAAATGCCTCTGTGTGACATAAAAATCCTGTAAAACCTTTAAAAAAATATAAAAACCTAAAACAAGGCTTGATTTAGGCGCATAAACCTAAAATAGGTTCTAACAAGCAAATTAGATTTTTAGGCACTTTAAAACTTCATCAGTCGTTCCGTTGTTTAACAAAACGCTGACATAACTTATTATTCCTTACATACCTGTAAAGGAAAAAATAGGTTAAAACCTTAAATCCGAGGTCTAGTGGTAAGGGATGATTTCAGTAGCAGTCAATTAACACTTCAAGCGATGTTTTAAAAGATATAGAAAAATGTAGTATTTGTATGATATTTCCAAATTTTATATAACTTAGTGACCCTAACCCCCACGCACATAATTATCTTCATTTAACCCTTCAGTGCTACATGCTAAAAAGAAATACGTAAATGGTATTTAGGGGTCCTGAGGACCCCAAATATAAAATGCAGCTATAATGTATCTGGCCACTCCTTTAAGGAAATTTTTTTAAAACATATGTTTAGAAAACTGAATAAACTGTTCATTTTCAAGACACTTTGAACGAACATTTGGAGCACAACTTGCACACTGGACACTTCCACAAAAAAGTTACATAAACAGTGCTTTGGGGTCCACAGGACCCCACTTACTCAACAGTGTGAAAACTACTGGCTTTTCTGCAAAACTAATGACTTTTCTAAACTCCTCACCAGATGCCAGGAAACTACAGAGATGTGCAGTATGCAGAGCAAAGCCATCTGGTGGCAGTCACAAAAACATATCCGCCGGGGTCCTCAGGACTCCAAAGTAGCACTGCAGGGCTGTTAAATTTTGGATAATGGACTTTGTTTACAAAGCCCCCCCTGATAACCCGTGAGCCCCCCCCCCCCCCCGGAGATCAGTTCTAGCTACAAGCCTGTAGCGAAGAATTCAATGGTCTAATGGGGATCATTTCCCTCGATCTTGATCCACCTTGCTTGATTGAAATGGAGATCTCAAATGTTGACATTGAAAAGTTGATTATATATATTTCATAATTAATTGTTTATTACCATCATTACTATCGTTCGTGAATATTTCCTTTCAAATTAGATGTACGGAAATTGTGGGTACGAAGCCGAGACAAGCAGGGAGCTCATTTCCGTGCATTGGCTTCGACTTTTAGCCTCCATGACGAAATGGTAAGAGTAACGAACTAAGAGACCAGAGTTCCCAGGTTCGATCCCTGGGTAAGGCATGGACGTGCCTTTGTCCCATAATACTTTTTGTCAGTTCAATTCCATCGTTATCAGAGGCAGAAAAGCTTTGTAGTAGAAATAGAAAAAGAGAAAGACATGAAAAATAATGAAAGAGGAAGATAGAGAAAGTGAAACAGATAGAAGATTGGAAGGAAATGAGGAAAAGAGAGAGGAAATGGTAGAAGGAAGGGACCGAAATAGAGGGAAAGAAATATAGAGAGAAACCGAAGGAAAGAGAGAGAGAGAGAGAGATACAGAAAAAGAGGGAAAAGATAGGTAGGAAGAAAAAGCGAGAGAGTAAATAAAAAGAAAGATGGAGAGACGGAATAGGAAGAACGAAAGAGAGGAAGGAAGGAAGGAGAAGCAAGAGGGGGAAAAGAGTAATAGATTCGTTTTCAATGGCGAACGCAAGGACAACAGTGACTTGCCCAAGGGGCAACCTCCTTACGTTGGCTCAGCATTTCATAAAAAAAAATAAAAAAAACTGCTGGAAAATATGGCAAAATATATGGCTGGCTACTAATAAGTAAGACAAGCACTCTTCTCCCTTCGTAAATTATGGTCAACCCACTGGTATACACTCATGGCTATGGTTGCTATGGAGATAGCGTCGGAAGTAATGTCTACTTGACCATATTATCGTTTGTTTCATAATTCAGATAATTCTTGTAGGGGCGGGAAAGGAAACATTTTTGTTTGTGACATGATCGGGACGGATTTTTTTGTTTTTAAATGCCGACTTCCCTCTACACTACGAACAACTCTAATTGTACCCCTCACTCTTCCTCAGGGTTTGTTTTTGCATTTCAGGAATAAGAAAATGCTATTTTCGAGAAAATTGAGACACAAATCATCGATAATAACACGATTTTGGATTTCCAGTCTGTTTGAGATTCTGAAAAGTTGGGATCAGGTTGTTTTTTCCTGAACCCGGTACCGAATTTTCAAAATCCCGCATTTCCCTAGATTCCAGAATAGACGACAGTAAAGATAATAATTGGATTTTTGTTATTTTAGTGCGTCGCTTTCCTGACTCTTTTGACTGCAACGATGAGAATAAGCGATTAGACGAAATTTATGAATTGATGACGACATACACAGAACACCCAAAGTCGAGTATGTACAAATTGCCCGTTCATTTAATGCATCATCGACAAGCTAGTTCAACTAACCGCAATATAGTTTTAGATTTGATCAGGGGCGATTCCTCCATGTAGGAAGTGAGGAACTTCCTACAGTTCATTTATACTTGCTTCCAGTTTTCTACTTTTTTAGGAGTTTAATAATAATGCACGTTATAAAATTATGAGCTAAATGTACGTACAATTGACTAGGATAGCTACTGTGAAGAGTTGACTGGTGGCGCTCCTTCCAGCCGCAGCCCAAAGACGATGGACAGACAGGCTTGGCTGCCGCTCGCTGAGGAACATCGGCTGTCATCCTACAGACAGATGGGTGAGGAGTGGAAAAGGGGAAGGAGGGAAGGTTGCTGTTTTTAAAGATCCACCGAGGAAGCATCGAGAGGTTCCTCAATCAGTGGTACCAACCCCATCAAAATTGTATTAAGCGTAGCACAGTTTGATCTTCGTTGGCCCATCCTGCTTTTGGCATAATGGTCAAATCTAGCATAATCTGCAAACGCGAGTCCCTGGGAGAGGGAAATCGAATTCAAAGGAATACGTTTTCAGGAAATATAAATAAAATTACGTCCAAATCTTATTTATACTTCACCAGCGGACTTTTTTTTTAAAAAAAAGGGAGTATGCATACACAGCGACACGCTTTTTTTTTACACAACAATGCGGCAATCCATCCTCTATCTTTTCTTTATCCTGTCGATTTTGTTCCTGAGGAGATTTTACGGCAGTAAATCGATAGAAGGTTAGGGATAAACAATCCATTTTCTCAAACCGTTTCACTATGCTGAACCATTTAGTTTGTTGAGCCATTCTACACAATTCTGTGTAGTAAATAATAAGTATCGCAAATTCAAAACTCGTAAAGTATATGCATAATTAAACTTAAAACTGCAGTTATCCGAAAAAAGTAATTAATAATAAACCCTAGCACAATTTAGAAGCATTTAGCATAATTTCAGAGTTTAAGCAGCACTTTTTATTATCCTCACGACAGGGAGAGGGGACAAAATCGAAATTCTTGCAAAATCTGAAATATCGTCAATACTATTTTCGTTGGTTCTTATAGGTTCACATTAAAAAAATTCATAGTTCAAGGGGGCAAGGGCCCCTTGCCCTACCTTGTGCGTGAACCTGCAGGTAACATTCTAAATGCAATGGATAGAACGAGCGATTTGTGCGACTGTAATTGAACGCATTTTTCAAACGTTCCTCAGTTTGCCATAATTTCTTCCTACACTTTAAAAAAGTCACGAGTTGCCACTGGATTTGATATCCTGTACTATCCCTATATTTGGCAAAAATCCAGTCACGTGTCCTGTTCGCGGTTTAACTATTTCACAAGTACGAAAAATCATTAAAAAACTGCAACACTTTTCTCAAATTCAGTACATTATTTCCATTTGAACATTTAAACTTTGGAAGTAAATTTGTCAGTTGCGATCACTGACACTAACGGTGTTTGGGATGCTCCCGTGGTGCCCTCTACCGTTCCACTTGGCTTCCGGCTAAAGTGAAGGACGATCATAGTGGAAGGAATTCTAGTTCCACGATCTGCCACCAGTTAGCGTTGCGCAGCGCGGAAAGCAATTTGTGTTGTGTCCCCTTCCTATGTTCCATTCTTCTGCTGTCTGCACAGGGTTGCGACAAAAAAGAAAGGACAATAACTTTGTGTTTGTGCGAGTGACGTGATGCAGGTTGGAAGCGCTGTGCTGGAATGCAGGCAGGTTTTCGGTTGGAAACAGAGGACGGCTGGATATTGTTTCTCGATAGGGAAAGGTTGGTGTCTGGTTGAGAAAATATTGAATGTGTGTGCATGTCTTCTTACAAGTTAGGTCTTTGCTCCCTAGCCGGCGTTTTCAACTCTCCAATTCATGTAGTATTCTGTGTGCAAGGGGTGCATTCAGTGATTGTGTACTGAACAGGCAGTTAAAAATTTCGAATTTAAGCCGAACTGCTTTTGCATTACACGAAAAGGATTGCCATTTCATTCATCACTAAATTATTTATTTAATCATGCTTTACATTTCCAATAAACACTATACAACTATTTTGTAAATAATACTATCTGAATTTTTCAATCAAGGCCTGTTTCCTTAGATCGTATCAATATTTTCACTACTACAGCCATTTATTTTATTAGATGTGAATTTGTATCCCAGTTATACGGCTTTCCAAGAGGTATATATTCAGGTAGATCCATTAGCGATAGTGAGAGGGCATTGGCTGCGAAAAATGACGTTACGTGTATGTGTGTGGGGTTTGGCGAATACAAATTTAAACCTTAAACTGCTTAGATAAACACTATATTAGGGGTTCCAAAACTTTTTTTTATATGCGTCCTTCACAGCCAAATTTCCTTGCGACGTCCCCTTACTCAACATTTTTTAAAACGCCCAAATTCGATTGGTAGTATTTAAAAAAATAGTCATTTTATATAACTAGCTTGTATTTTTTTAGATTAAAACAAAATCGGAATAAAATTAGAGAACTGTGTGTGGAAAATGATATGAGATGTGACTGACTCTCTCTACATACAAACAAATACATAAATATGTGTTTTCTTGCACCGTGTAGTCCAGGGTTTATCCATAATTTTACATCTTGAGGGGTGTGAGTCCATATTTAGGGGAGTGTAAGTGTAAATATTTAGAGCCAAAGTATCCATAAATTGATCCATTGTGAATTATTTTAGGGTGTTGAGGCCCGTGTGGATTGATGTATTCGTCTTTTTTTTCGAGTATTGAGAATTTGGAGTATATCCTATGAATGTTGCAGTTCAGGGCACACGCGACATGCCAGACACACACTGGTGACGCCACAGGCCGTTGCGAGTCACAGTTTGCAATTCCCTCAATTAGAATACTTACTGGAGCTGATTGTTGACGTTAACGTTACGGGGATTCCACAGTTGAAACTACACTAGGAGGCAGCACTGCTGATTCGGACACGGTCAAGACTCGAACCTAGAATCTTCGGCAAATATATATTTGTGGCTACCGACGCCGAGCGAGTTGAGTGTTCGACTCCTACATACGTATCAGAAGGGTCTCTGGTAGGGGTGTGCGGGACAGAATGTTTTGTGTCAGGACGGGAAATTTTATAAATCCCGATATTCGGGACGGGAAAATTTCGCAATTTCCCTACAAAGCGGGAAATGTTCGAAATTTCCCGAAGGTCTGGAAATCTCGAGTTCTACACGTCATTTTCATTTTAAGTGGTTGTTTTGGCATTTCTGGATTAAAAACTAACAATTTCCGATAAGTTCCAGAAACTTACATTGCAGAATTCGTCGAGAATAAACGACATTTTAAAATGACCATTCGGTATTTCCCGACTGCTCGGGATCCCGAAAGGTCTGGAAATCATTTCCCGAAGTCGGGATCGGGACGGGATTTTTTTCCCCCTCCAATCCTGGTCCCGACTTTTCGGGATCCCGCACACCCCTAGTCTCTGGATTTGATCCCTGATGAGCTTATAAATGTTCCATTGTATTTTTCTTTCATCTTTTCATTCATTCTCTCATTGGGTGATCAGGATGAATGATATGGCTTAGGGAACAAACACACAAACGTGTATACTTTAGCCTGGATTCGATACAAGGAATAGTGACGACTTTAGTAAATACTTTTTGGGGGCGACTTTAATTTGCTATTTTCTGAAATATATTAATAAAATATAATAATTGAAGCAAATGGTGGGCCCGACGCATCCTTTTATATACAAGGCCTGCAGAGAGACTTCATTTTCATGAAACGTCATCGGTTGTACAGCTTAACCAAGATGAGAATACCCCTGTGGCGCTGTCGTCTACTTTTCTTTTCAACCACAAGCGAACGGAGGGAGTGTGGGCGATGCAATCAGGTGCTTAGCATGTAATCCTATCCCTGCGTTGCCAAAATGTGTGGCGTTCCACAGTCCACCTTTATTCAGTGCCAAATGTTTGTATCATCATGAACAGGAAAACCGTACGAAGCTATTCATATGGCAACACTGGACCACTCTGGCAGAAGAGGGGAAAACAAATGACTATCCACTTTTATGTAGTTCGCGAGTTTTGCCGCGGTTCTTCTCATCTGGGTTGAATGATTAATTGATTTCGTTTATTTTACTTCGCCTTTCTGCTTTTTTGACTAATCGCGAAGATAAGGATCAAATTGATGAAGGGACAGTCACAAAGAACACCCATGCCCTGGCCGGGATTCGAATCCGGGATCTCTGGAGTCGAAGCGCGCTGTGCTAACCACTCCACCGCGGAGGTCGGTCTTGGTTAAGCTGTAGGTCATCGATCACAACACGATATCATTACAGTCGCAAATGGCCGGAAATTTGTCTTGATTTGATCGTAGTATTTCTAGTGTGTGTGCTTGTGTGTGGAGATTTTTTTTAAAAAAAAACATAATTGTGACTGCAATGCTGATATCGTGTTGTGGTCCATGGCCTACCAGTGATGACGTTGCATGTACACGAGTCTCAGGCCTTATATGCAAGAAGGCGTTGGTTCTGGCCCATCCGCGAAAATTGTTACTGCCTTGGATTCCTTGCTTCGTAATTATTTAATCTATTTTAAAGATACTATACAGTATATAGTGTCTTAAACTCGGCAGTACGGATGAGTCGTAAGGTCACAATGGATGAATGCTGCTTCTCTTTTCAAAACATTGAACTCTGCAATGTAATGGCTACTTCAAGTACGTGCCATACACTGGTAATGATTGTTCAACTGTCCTTGGTATAAGATACAAAATCACATATTTGTCACGTACAATAAGGTTTATATAAAATGTAGCTATGTTTTTTTTCTACTTGGTGTCAGTGACGGATTAACTAGCTTCTCTCTGGGGGGAGGGGGGAGGTTTATTTTAAGCTGGCAACCGCTCACAACGTTTCGGGGAGGGTGTAATTTTTAGGGGGAGGAGGTCAGAGTCGTCGCTGAAGATTTCTGCGCCCGGGACGAGAATAGATCTTGACATCCCCAATTTACACCGAAATCTGCGCCACTGCTTGGGATAAATGTTTTCGCCTGAACTCACACTTTTTTGTAGACTAATAATAATCACGCGCAAATAACTCCCCGACACGATATGATGTTAATTTTGTCTCACACGTGCGCACACGATTCTGCAACGAAAGTATTTTGTTTCATAACTGCAGATCACTGTAAAATCAATTTGTCCTTCGACAAAAGTTTTCGGAATGTGCGTTTGGCAGTTAATTTTCTGTTTCATTGGCCAATTTACAATTCGCTATTATGCAGTGTATTGAGTATAATTATTACAGCACTCACAGAATCGATATTTCTATTTCTACGTGTGTTTGTGTGTGTGTGCCCGCCTCTGTGGCGGAGTGGTTAGCATAGCGCGCTACGACTCCAGGGGTCCCGGGGTCGAATCCCGGCATGCGCGTAGGTGTTTTTGTAAGTGCCCCTTCATCATTTCCATCATCACTCATCCTCATCTTCGCGATTAGCCAAAAGTAGCTATAAATGGGAAGTAAAATAAATCGAATCAATCAATCAATGTGAGTGTGTGTGTGTATTGTCTCTCCTCCAAACATATCAGCCTAGTGACGTCCATGGTGAGCAAGTCAGTCGTATTGTTTCTCTTTTTCTATTTGTAGGGAATTTTTAGTAAGGGGGCGGGGGCCATAATCGTTGCACATGGTACCACGCCCATTAGCACCTCCTCATTATGTAAAGAAAATATTAATCAATCTGAAATCTAAATTAAGAGACCCCGAAATGGCAGGCATGTGTAATAACATTAATAATCAATGGTGTTCCTATTACCCATACATACCATTTCACCTTACGCAAGCCTGAATTTGGAAAGTCGAGAGGAGGTGGGTAAAGCGAGGGGGGGAAGGGGGCAGCCTCTAGGTTGCAAATGAGCCTCCGCGGGAAAAACTTGCATTGAAAAGGGCCACAAAAATGGGATATTGGAAATGTGGTAAAATCGGACATAACTTGCACTGAAAGTTATAACTAAAATTACTTTGTTGTGGGAGCAAGGGAAATCATGTTACTCGGGCTTCCCTTTGTATAAATCCGGCTCTGTTCTTATACAATTGATTTGTTGTTGTAAGTTCACTTTATGCACAGAAAGGCTAATCGGGCTTGGGCTTACAGTTTAAAGTGGGATCCGAATCACTGTGCCTGTTCCGGGAACCCTTGATTACAAGGCGACGACGTTACCACTACGCCATCGGGAAGGCCCTCTGGTCTTACGAAATAGACACTGCGGTGACTCATGTTCACTTTCCATCTATTTTGGAAAACATTTCTCTTGGCTCTTACGTTTTGAGCCTTCAAATAGTAAATAAGCGAGCATTGTGTAACAAATAATACATTAGTACCTCTTTACCACTCCCTCGCGTAAACCGTTAAAGCCTTTTGTGACATAAACAGGAGGGAAAACCACAACTTTCTGTTCCAACACTGATGAGGAAAGGAGCTCCAAGAATCTTATCTCCGCAATCAGGATTTGAAAGCTAGATTTCTTCCTTTCGAAGAATCGGCCATGTTGACAATAACGTCACATTACCAAAACACTAAATTGTCATCCTTGAAAGGCTGGACGAACGAGCTTCGTATATGTTCGGATATTTTCGGCGGGTTCGTTTTTTTTAAGTAGTTTGGGGGCAATGCTGAGAAGAGCTTTTGAATCATGTATTAAAAATACAAATTTTGGCGGGATAATTCGAAAGTAAATTAACCTATATGTGCATAAAACTGACAAAACTCACCTAATTACTTTTTATTCCTAGTGGAAGCAATGAGCAAAGCACTATACACTGAAGTTTTTCAAAACTCACTGTACCACACTGACTTCATATTTTATCAACCAATGACAGTTTATTACCTGCTCATGGATACACTTATATTTTCATCCTTGTTTCTCTATAGCAGAAGTGTTTAGTATGAGAGGAGAAACCAAATATTCTCAGCAAGAATAAATAACATGATTGCAGTTTTGCGGCTCTGAATGGCATTGTTATCCGTCAATGGTGAAAATATGAGAAAATATATACAGAATGGCATATAATTGAAATATTAGACAAATCTTCTGGCAATGGATAAATTCATCTATGCGAAATGCCTGGCGTGTTTTCTACACGTTGTTTGCGGGAACCTTTTTACCTCACGCTGATCAAAATCTGCAAGGAAAGGCATTTCCGCTGCCATTTGTCTGAAAGTCGTTGTTCGCTCTCTTCTCTCAAATTACGCAGTCAAGTCGGTCATGTATGATCTTCTTGACGAAGTGGTGTCTCTCACAGATTATTCCAAGCACTAATTGTAGGCTATAAAAGCATACGATACCTTGTGAAAAGGGAAAAAGTTTCCTTTATTTATAATAAAATATCCACCTTATCAAAATTTCCTTTTTTCAATAAATTTTTCTTTCCTTCAAAACAATTTCTACAATATTTTATCCCATTTTTATTTAAAATTTCTACATAAATTCCATTAGGCCTGTTTCTATCTTTAGCAAAATTTGAATGTCGGGGGGAAAAATATTTTCTTCAACCTTTTGAAAATTTTAATGAATTTATATTCCTTAAGAAAATGCATTTACAACAATATTTCCCCAATTAAAAAAAAATATTTTTCCAATCAAGTTTTCCTTTCATCAGAAGTTGACCCGCAACGTCAATGTTATTTTACTTTTAAATTATTTCCTTGTGGTAGTAATTATTCATTCATATATTTACCTTATGGCAATAACATTCTCATTCTCAATAAAATGCCTTTTATATCAAATAATCTATTGTCTTCAACATAACTTTTTATAATCTTCCCTTGCAACCAAGAGGTTCTGCTTCTGGGTTCAGTCAGTGATTTATCCACACTCAACCCCCCCCCCCCCTCAATTTTCACACAAGGCCAATTCGTGGTCATTTTGCGCTAAATTTACCCGTATATTTCCCTAACACAGGCCGGTAGCTAGAGGGGGGCAACTGCTGCCCCTGAGAGCCTGCATTGCCCCCCCCCCTGTGAAAAATACAAAACACATTCCTACATGGAATTCTCACTAATCTTTACAATTATATCATGTGTTAGTCTAGCAACATAACAAAGACACTTATTGATTTTGTGATTTATTAGGGTGTATGGGATTCCGTATAATGTTGTATCAGGATTGGGGGGAAAATTCCCTTTCAGATTCAGACTTCGGAAAATGATTTCGGAATTTTCAGTATCTAGAACAGTTGTGACTTTAGTAGTCTTGTATTAAAGGTGCCTAATGTGTTCGGATGTTTTTCTTGGATGTGTTGCAATGAAGTTTGAACTGCATATTTTTTTTTGTTTTCCAAGTCTACCTTTTGGTAATAGCGATTCGTGTGTGAGAGAGAGGGAGTGGATATTTGATTTTTGTAACTTAGCGTTGCTTTTCTGCCACTTCTAGCTAATCGCAACAATGAGTGATGACGTGAAATTGATTAAGACACACTCGTAAACAGTGCCGCAACCACAGGGGGTAGGGGGCATTGTCCCCCCCGACCTTGGACGGAAATCCATTGCAGGGGAAGTAAAAAAACAAGACTAGGAGAATCTAAGAATAGCAGGACAATTGGATACTCATGATGGAATTAGTTTTCACATGTTTCTTGCATTTTTCTTCCAGACGGCCAAGGGCACTTGCAAGGGACACAGAGGGGCAATTGCCCCCCCTCGATTTCAAATTTTATGCGAATAAAAATAAATTTCGTAAAATTTTCTTGCTCGCTTTGCTCGCAATGTCTGCTGTTGTTATAGTCCAATTTCAGAGCCATAGCTATGGGGTGGCGGGAGACAGCCCTGGGAGCCGAACGATCTATATCAAAACAAAATGTTAAATGACATGGCGCTCTGAAAAATTATTTGCGCCCTATTACAACAATTTCTTTCTATGAAACTTAATATGAAATATTAATGATGATACTAATCCAAGAAGTCATTGATCAATCAAGGGATTCATATTTGTTTGGCAGGTGTCGAAACATGTATTTCAACTATAATATAATACAATTCACACAATATTTTGCAAAATTGTGAACGTAACCAGTAGGCAAACATTGTCTGTAGTGATGCAAGTCTCTCCCCTCTGAAGCAGAGACCGTGGTGGACTAAGGGACCCATGTTTTAATGTCAAGTACAAAAAAATGTATTACAATTTTTTACAGAATTCATCAAACCCTAACCCTATAGCGCTACAGCCCAATATTGGGCCCTGGCTTACCTACCGACTGCTGGCCTCCCTCCCACCAGGGACCACCAGGGGGGCGTGGAGATCTGCAGCCAGACTAGAGGGACCGGTGGTCGGCCTGACCAACCCCCAGCCGTTGGATTACGCTTACTCATTCGAAGTTGATGGTGGGTTACCACCGGCCCTATACACAGGCCGAAAATTCCCGGAGACTGAACCCGGGATCGAACCCATGCCGTCCCGCAGCCGCCGTCCAAAGCAAGGTGCCTTAGACCGCATGACCACGGAGGAGGACAGAATTCATCAAAGTGTAGTAATATGTAACCAATATTATTTAATTAATTCGGTTTTTCTTGCATAACACAACACAATGGTGATGTTGGATTCTCGTTAGATTCCTTTGTGCGTAAAAATCTTGATTACTTGGAAACTAGAGGGAAACATTATGAAGCACGATTTATGAAGGGCTCCCTTGATCAGTTCTGCAGAGAGGCCCAAAGCTGTTGTTACATATTAACCGTCTATTAACATTATCGACCTGTAAATATCAAGTAGATACAGTCCCTATTAGCCTATTTATGTTATACTTTATTTTCTTTGGCAATCTGGAAAGGTCATTATCGAAGATGTTGCTCGAAGTTTTTTTTTGTTCGTTGGAGTTTCAAGATAACGTCCCTTTCCTGTTACTTATCTCTTTTGGGGGAGGGGGCAAGTGCCTCTGTGTACCCTGCTATATCTGCCAATGCGACACAATATATTAAAAATTTGCCCCTCTAGGATTGACTTAGCCCCCTCTACAAAGAATTCCTGGCTACGGGCCTGCCCTAGCAACCACCTTATACCCCCAGGGGAAAATTCTTGAATAAATCCCCGAGTTTAATCCCCGGTGGAGGCACAACAATACAGTGCTTCGGATCCCACTTTAAACTACAGTCCCGCTTATCGTATTTAAGCATAAAATGATTTTAAAAAGGAACAAGAACTAGTGAACATAGAATCGTAACGACCTTATCAATTTAGAAAAAAAAAATATGTTAATTTTTCATCCCATCCCTCCAATGGAAAAGTACTCGAAAAGTTTTAGAACACACATATGCCTAATTGACCTACCTGTGTGTATCCGTCTTGGTGCCTTGATTTTTTCGTGAAACTAAATAGGTTATAAACTGTGCAAGCAATAAGCCGGCAACAGTTGCCAGGTCTGTTCACTGGTGCATGAAGATAAGCAGCGAAGGAATGCTTGTAGATTGGTCACACGATTTATTCGACCTAAGAGTCTTCACAGTTCGTCCACCTTTCTTGTTTTGTGATCGTCTGTAAAGAAGACAGCGAAATTGCTGTGTCATTTCGGTTGAACGTCTCTTAAAGTTTCTTTTTGTCTGTCAATGTACAAGGGCAATATATTTTGTTCGAATCTTTGCCCCGGCGAATGATTTCCTGGAAACAATAGAGGGAATTTACTACTCTATGGCAGTTATATTTAACCAGACTTCCGAAGACTAGACGGGCAATTGATTTTAATTAATGCAATGCAGTGTTGCAAGTGGCGGGAATTTTCCCCTACAGTTAGAGCAGTAGTATGGACTGTTTTAAGGTTAAATATTTCTCCAATAACAACTTGCAATATGAGTTTGATTGTGCTTATTAAATGGAACTCGATATTTTGACAAATTACGGGGGGGCGGTCATGTATGCTACGTCAGTATCTAAAATATTTGCTCAATGAAGGGAAATTTGTTGGGAAATTGTAAATGGAGTCGAAAATATAAGAAAGATCCTAATTAATAATAAGTGTGGAGTGATCCCCTTAACCCTCTCAGTATGAGAGCCAATGAGGACACGTATCGGCATAAGTTTCACTGACTTTTCCGTTAGCGCAGTGGTGGCGTCGTCGCCTTGTAATCTAGGATTCCCCGGTTCGATACTTGCTGGAGGCACATAGTGGTTCGGATTTCACTTTAAACTGTAGGCCCAGTCCTGAATAACCTGTGCATAAAGTGGACTGAGACAACTATTGTTGTGTAAGAATACTTGTGCTTTAGCCAGATGAAACAAGTCTCAACATGTCACTTTCCCCTTTCTTGAACTACAACAGTCTAGAACATGACTTTCGCACGTTAATTTCGCTGCTGATACGTTGCACTCTCTTTAGACATTCTTTTGTACAATAATGCTCGCCTGCTATAGAGTTAACTGCACCCCAGAATGGACGTAATAACGAAACGGAATGCGTTGCGCAATTGTTTCCCGTTCTCAAGGAATTTTCCCTCCATTCAACAAGACGTTAATGTTCGTGCGCGGGAAATCATGGTGAGATCTTTGTCTCACTTGTGAATACGCGAGAGTGTAATGTTGAATAATTTCAACCGGAAGTGTGGCAGGGAGAGTGTTCGCTTCAATTTCCGGTCGTGAGGAGCTTTTTTAACATTCCGATCGGAAAGATGTTCTCTTTCCTTTTTTCCCGCGAACCGTCCAAAAGATCCGTTCATATGATTGATTCAGCTCAGAGGAGCGATATTAATTTTGTTTATACAGTTTTATATGCATTCCCAGTTTTTACTATGCCTAATTCGACTTCGTTTGTCCTGTCATATTCTCATATCTTTATTCACCTTCTTTATTGCCAGCCTCTTTTTACCTGTTTGGATTTTCTATCGCACCTGTTTCTATTCAATGTAACCTTCGAGGAGTACTTCTTTTTAGAGTTGCCTTTTTGGAACTCTTTTCGTAATTTTTAAAATAGCTTATTCAACACTTTGTCCACCGTTTGCTTGTAGTAGACATATTTATTCTCCCTCTTCGGTTTTGTATTCCTTGACTGTTTCCATTTTTAATTATTTGTTTCCAGTGAAATTTCTTGCTATTTTCAGGGGTCGCAGGTTCGAATCCCGACCTGTGCACGGGTATTATTGGCGAGTATCCCTTCATAAATTTCATTGTATCATCGCTCATCCTCATCGTCGCGATTAGTCAAAAGTTTGCTAAATAACAAAAATCAAATCAGATCTGAACATTTTATGGTTCCTTGTGTGGTGGTGCAAGAATGAGTGGGATGGAAAAGTACATTTTAAGGCATCAACTTCTTTTTGACAAGTTGAAATAAATAATGCTAGATGGAAGACGTACATTACAGTTATGCAAAACATTTTTTTCGCACACAATTTGAAGAATGCGAGTAGGCTATGTAGGTTTATGTTACATGCACTTATTATATTCTATATTATTAAAAACATTTTTGACATTTTAATTAATCATAGCATGTTTTTAAGTTAGTGATTTTTAAAAGAAATTGGTTGAAATTTCCATAAGAATTGAAACTACAGAGTTCGTTCTGAACCTTCATGAAATCAAAATAAATTAAGAAATCAAAAGAATCATTCCTTTTCGAGGCTTTACAAATTTTGAAAATTTGCCACACTTTACACAGGTAAAGGTCCGTTGCACAGTACCATGAAAGCAAGCGAGATGATGTAAAACAACCATTTTCCCGAGGTGATGTGATCATCACCACACTCCGGTCATTTTTACCAATTTATTGGAGCATGGGTGAACCATAGAGCCACTTTCTTAGAACACCAACTCCGTGAATCGAACATTATGACAGTCAGACGCTCAACCGATAGGTCCACGAGGGTACACTTTATATAAGCTAAAACTCTTACCTGTGACTGTTTCTTGTAGGGAACTTTGTTGTTAGAAGGAAAATTATAAGGTATCAGAGGATAAAATAAGAAAATACAACCTAATAATAAACTGATGAACAATATAGTATAACAGAAAATTATTAACAAATAGGTGAAGAAAGGAGCAGAGAGAAATAGGAAATAGAGAAAGTAAAGTAGGATAAGAAAATTAGGAGAGAATCCTAGGAGTCACAATTACTGAAGCAAAGCCCTTCTTCAAATAATTTCCACTTCTTGAGCCCACTTAAAAAATAGTTTTCTGTCTACGCCATAGAAATGTGAAATACCGACGGTTCTGTAATCTATGTTCCTTTACCGTAAAGACGTCCTTGTGCTGTAGACAAGACATATTTGCGACAACCGCGACCTAGGGAAACATAAACAAAGAATAAATATTCTCGAAACAGAAGAAAAGGATACACGTGACTCGTTTGTCCCATTTCTCGTACGGGCTGTAAAATCTACATTAATGTCATATCATCCTAATGACCCGTATGCAGATGATACTCGCATTGCGTATCGTCGAAACGGCCAGCTGGTTGGAGGAAAAGCGTTATGGAAGAGACTTGCACTTGCTTCCTGGCGGCTGACATCCATATTCATAATCCATTATGGAAGTGGCCCAGTAGCACGCTTCCACCTGATATTCTGGTACGCACGGGAAAAGATCCGAGGAAGTGGGAGATGACAAAAAATGAAGAGAAAACAACTTAATAAGCCCTAGCAAGAAATGCTGTGTAATCTTCATATGTTAAATCGGGTTCTTTGCTGTTACACATTCACCTGGACAACTTTCGTACACGATGACCCACTACGTGTAGAAAGGAGATGCTTGTTTCTTCGCTCTGATGACTAGACGCTTTTTTTTCTTTTGTTTTATTCTCCTTCAGTCTTTATTCTCTTTTTCGTAGCGTGCAAGCACTCTGTTTTCTTCTTTCCGTGCTGGAATTTTCTGGACGATTTCCTCAGGGTCAAAAAACGACACGAGGAAGTTGATCAGCGGACGGTGGCATTTCGTGGAACTTCTGGGAGCTAGAATAACTTTTATAGGTTCTCGTTTTCGTCTGTCTGCTTTCTCGGATTGCAAGGCCACGTTATCCATTGCACAAAAGGGAGGGTTAATTCTTCTATTTGATTAGTTAACATTTTGCATTTCTTGTATAATCGCATCAACATTTGATCAAATTATTCTATTTTTTCGATATCACTTTGAACATATCTTAGAGGTTGCCATACACCGCCACAATATACAAGTACTATGATGTTACTTAACAATTCTAATTCGAGAAATGATTATTCAAAATGAACTGCAAAGTGACAATAAGTGGTACATTAAAAAAATGCACACATATATTTCGATAGATAATTTGAAAAATTTGAAAGTAAAAATCTAAGTGTACATAATACGAATGATAGTGTAGTTGTTAATATAATTATTATACAGCAATATGCACACTGAGATATTTAGAAAATAACCTTTATTAATCGAAAATTGTTTAAATACAACAATGATGTAATTATTCATGTCATGTTTATTTATATTAATATTTCAAGTGTTTAGGAAAAAAACGTATATTTATGATTGCACATAAAATGAATAAACATACATATTTATGAGTAATTACACCAAATATAGGGCCAGTTCTAACTTGGGAAGTAGAGAGCATAGAGTTCAGAAAGTTCGTTTTGTTTTATGAAATACTATTTCAGCAGTTGGGCTTTTACGCGACAGAAAACGAAACAAAAATTTGTTGACTGAATTTTGACTCTAAATGTCAGATATTTTTCTTGATTGAGAACTTTGGAATTATGTGCAAAAACAATTGCAAGAAGGCAGTCCTTATGTGGTGCCATCTGATGCCATAAAACAGCGGTGCGAGTGGTGCAAGTCCGGGGAATCTCCATCCAGCGCTTTTCTAACTCTGAAAGAACATTAGTTTCTGTTTTTGTACTACAGTTGAAATACAGATGACATCAGAGATAACGATAACAAATAACCGTTATTTAATAACGTATCACCTATTAAGAAAAACTGGCTTTTACTGACCACGCATGCGCAGCATAAGCCTTAACATTTATTATCGAATTTCAAAAGTGTGCCGGAGACTACGCAGTTACTTACATCGCATCCAGACACTATACAAAGAAAGATATAAAAAAAACTGGAGACAATTCGCAACGTCGCTACTTTCATTTTTTGGAAAACTGCTTTTGCACTTCTTTTCCGGTTTTATTTACTGCTTGTTTGATCTTCCACCTCTAATTGTGGCCTATGCATTTTCGGAAGTTAATAAAATATTATCTGCTGAAAATAGTACTTCTCAACAAAGATTAATTATTCGTTTTGAACAGTGAGCACAGACAAACGGAACGCTTGAACGTTGAAAATACAGGGACACAGTTTGTTGATGCCAAAGAAAGCAAGCGGAGCTTTTAGCTTTTGCAAATAAATATTTTGTGCTGATTTCAATATCGTTGCTTATTTCTTGAATCTTGCCTGTACGATATGTGTCAAATGCACATTCATTAGTTGCTTTGATGTGAGATGCACATCTATTACTAAACAAAACATTGCAAGTACCATTTTGTATTGAATGGATAATTGTAATACCGTCCTCACAACGTAAAAAATACTATGGCTGGGGTAATGGTATGGGGTGGGGGAGGGTCAAAATCGCGACAAGCCCCTCCCTCCCCAACGTTTTAGTTAGCCTACTGCAGTGGCGCCATCTACAATTAGTTTATTAAACAGTGCAATTGATCGGTGTTTACTGTCTTTAAATGGCTTTGTCGGCTACGGACTTTGAAGATTCCGAAGGTCATGAGAGTCAATAAGCTCACAGTGCCGACAACTGCTGAGACACTGACATTTCGCTGCACACTTGGTCTAGCAAGGAGATCAATCGTTAGCTTGGGTTATTAGACAGGATTATCCAAAATCAGAAGTTGATAACCTTCTTTCGGCGTCTTTGTAAGTGCCCCAACATCCCAATGTTCTTGACAGTAACAATGGCGTCAGTGCCTACTTTATTGGAATATATTAGCATTGTCGAAAGGTTTCAGAATTGTGTGAACATACGGTTCGTTCATAATTTCAATGATGGATCCATCAGAGTCCGCCATTAACATTATATACAGACAGTGGCGGCGAGTAGGGTGAGGCAAGTGCCCCCCCCACTTTTCCCCCGCACTATGCTAAATCTTATCTACAAAGGGAAATATACTCTCTTTGCCCCCTCCCCCCCGGTTTTGGAACCCAATCGCCGCCACTGTATTGAAGTGATGGAATATTAGGAGAGCGGGATAAGTGGCAGCATAACATAAATTCGGTATAATAATAATACAATAATATTTAATATTTTGTCTATAGCTAACGTTTAAACTTTAGTAATTGTAAGTCGTCCGTCACTACTATTTCCTAAATTAAAGTGAATATCAGGAAAGAGTGACATAGCACCAGTTTGAAAACCACCAGTGTTGAATTTACGAACTTCAGCTCTTTTGTGCTAGCCAATGAAATCGTCTCATATTACAGAAATGAGATTACGAATGAGATTCTCAGTAATACTAGTTATTACAGTCGTCATTGATCTGATGAAATAATTTTGATTGTAGTTTACAAATAAGAAAAATTACCGCTGACGCATCTTCTAACCAATAACAGGACAGAAGTAAAGGTTGAAGTGGCAATAAAAGTCTATAGACGGAAATCACATTTAATATAGGCCACCCTAAATATTTAATCTCGTTTAAATTATCTACTACTTAACGAATAAATACATACGAGATGGTAAGGAAGAAATATATTGTTCAATTCATAATAGCTTGCAATACACCACTTTGTATTATTGTATGTGGATCACCTCTTACATAAGGAAGACCCATACATGCGGCTATTAATGAATCGAACATTTCCGGTCTGCTCCGTGATGCCTGTGGCAAAAGCTTCAGACGTTAAATAATTAGGGTAAACAAGCCCTAAGCAATTTCATTGTAAGCCGGAACGTAAGAAAGTGTACCTTGAATTTCGATACCTCTGGCTAGAGACTTTTATAACTAGACTCGGAAAATCTGTTCCACTAAGCTTGCCCTTGCACGCTCGACATAGAGCATTCAATATGGGATGTAGCTCAGTAGGACGGTGAATGTTTGTCTGATGTGAAGGATGGAAGGATGGATACGCTTTGTGGTGCTGCGTTGTTTCGGGAGAGGGGGGAGGGAGGGGGAAGGGTGCTCTCAATATTACTGCTGTCTGGTTAGGCGTTCAGTTGTAGTTTGTGGTGTTCACGCTCTACACGTGCTGGAAGAGTGGTGACTGTGCACAAGTGCTTTGGAAGGCCTCAATATGATCAGTGTTTGTTTTCTGACTCTCAAGACTCCCACGAAGGATCCACCGGTTGTTGTGGAAGGTAGGAGGATTGGGAAGCATGTTCGTAGCTAGACATGGGCAGAAGGGGTTTAGTCTTTCTAGAATTAGCTTTGCTTCTACGTTCCAAAGTTTTCACAAGGAAGGTGGATAAGAGGTGAGACAATAAGGGTTAGTCTGTGGCGTATGGTATGATGCATAAATATTAACAGACAAATTATCTGTGAACTTGTCAGGCCCGTAGCCAGGATTTTATTTGGGCGGTTCATCCCTTACGAGCACAGGCGTCGCCAGAAATATTTGTAGAGGAGACAGGCCACTGATAAAATTTGATTAGTAGAAATAATAATGATACACGGTTATAATTGTCATTTTACAATAATAACTATTAAATGTTATTAAAATACAATTTTAATCCAAAGTTATTGTTGTTGTTATTACTATTGTTATTATTAGATTTGCTACTTGATCCACCGTATGAGTAAATAAATGACAAGTGTTGTCCATTGTTTTTCTTACATTTTGTACAGTTAGTGTACTGAAATTCATAGTTATTGTATTTTATTAACTTTTACACATTCATTTAAAAAAAGGCTATAAAAGCTAGGTCCAAATTTTACTCATAAAGTTTATATACACTAAACTTTTTTCGATCTAATGTTTAATCCTTCTAAGGAAGTGAAATTAATTTCCACTATACACTATTTAAATTTAGATATTTGTAGGATTCCAGGGGGCTTCAGCCTCCTTAGCCCTCCCCTTGGCTTCGTGCCTGGAACATATTATCTTTTTTAGGCAAGGCAGTGTTCAAGAAATGAAACAAAAAAGTCCACATTTTGCTCAGATAAGCCAATGTGGGCTCGACCAAGCAAGAGTACAAAGTCCCGGTCCCGCGGTCTGAACCATTGTGCAATATATTCCCACCGGGGATCGAACCTGGGACAAAGACTTGCAGCAGAATGCCAAGAAAGCAGTTTGAAAACCTCCTCTCCACCATCAGTACGATGAATGACAAGAATGAATGGACATATCGGTGGAGAATTTGCGTGACAATGTTTGTGGAGCCCAGCCAGTATCAAGTTGTCAATTAATTACAATGGTTTCATTGATTGCGTATTGAGCGTTTGGATTTGCAATGCGTGGGATAATTTGTGAGGCAATTTCATCATCGTTTAGGTTAAATTGGGATGGTTGATTTGGTATTTTACGTCCACATTATGCACAGTAAGGCTAATCGGGACTGGGCCTACAGTTTAAAGTGGGATCCGAGCCACTATGTGCTTCCACCGGGTATCGAACACTGGACCCCTTGATTACAAGGTGACGACGCTACCACTTCGCCATCGGGGAGGCCCAAATTAAATTGGGAAACGAACGAAGGGATATCGATAGGTCGTATTCGATTTTTGATTCGCACGAACAGACTGATTAGTGGTGGACTTTTTCCTGGTAATACTTATGCATCCCACTGTACAAACATATCTTGTACGCTTTCCTGTTTCGAATGGTCTTTTCTGGTGTTCGCCTCCAAGACGATACTGTAGTTTTTCTTGGAACCACACCCTACATTGGTTTACATGGTCTGCGCTCCTGTTTTGTAGAGTGCGATGCGTAAATATTACGAGGCAAATTGTCAATTGCTATTTATTTTTTTTTACATCATATTATACACGTTTTAAGGCGTGGAATTGCGATGATGTCAGTGCAGAAGTTATCAACAGTTTCGTTGTGTTTTGTTTCAATTCTTCAACAACGCATTGCGTAAGTAATAAACGTGCTGGTAGACAGTATACCTGGGAATACTTTTCCCTTCCATTGCTCCGTTAAGTTGAAGCGCAGCAATGTGATGAAAATACAATTATGCTAAAGTGACAATGAAGTAAGTGGAAGCCAGCTTTGAAACATTCACCTGAAGTAGCTTAGACCACGTGAAAACACTAATCATTATGCTGTGGCATGGAATTTGAAGCTGCAACCTCCTGAATACTAGTCATGCAATTTAAGAACTCATCTAAAACTCACTCGGAATTTTCGTTCAAGCACTAGCCACCCAACTCGATAAATCACACAGTCGTAACTGGATATTTGGTTGTTTTATTGTACATAATTAACCTTAAGTAAGTTGTTTTGCTCCTAACGAACAATGCTACGGTGTTGACTGAACTGTTTCACAGTTAAATTGGTGGTATTTTCGCATCTGATTGTGGAATTCAGGCAGGAACGGTCTGGCTACACTGCTCCTTCGATTGAAGATTGCCTGTAACGAACCGTGGATTATAGAAGCAAGCTAATGAACGGTGCAAGGGCACGAAAATATATTTTTATTGCCTTCCAGTGCAGACCAGAAGAACACTTAACGTCTTGTCACGATCGTCGAGAACAACCTACTACAAACGCGTCTGTTATCAGACGAGCTTTTGAACGAATGGGATTCGTGCTCGCTGGAATTCGCAGAACAAACCGGAAGCGCTGTAAGAAAGAGATTGGCCCGCAACTGAATGCAGACTAACTGGCATGTACGAATTTGAATTTGTGTTAATCGTGTTTAATAAGCGCTCTACTAGACGAAGAATCAACAATCTTTGGAAGTAATTAATGTAGTTACAAGTATAGTTGAAGTCCTGATTCGAACGCCAGTTTGGTATCTTTGACATAGCTCGAGAGGAAGCCGAAGCTGGTTTATAGCGAGCATCCTTTTTTTCTGAGAAGCGTTGTTGTCACTTTTACCTACAGTGTTTAAACATCCAACACGAATTGCGGCGATCTAAAGAAACTGAATTGGCAACATCTCATTTACTCCACGTGGACTTGACAAGTACTGTCAGTTCACTTACAGGAACTTTTTCTGTAAGTTTTCGCATGGAAGGGAATTTCCTTCTACCAGATTTTTGCAATATTTTGAATCAAATGCTGATCTCGTACTGGCGAGTTGATTATTATTAAACTGCGAAATGAAAATATTATATTTTTATTGTCAACGTCACCACTGCATGTGCCTCAAGTCTATAAGTGGAAAGTACATATATAATTCCCGACAATCATCCCGACGTAAAAGTAGCTATATATTTCCCGACAATCAATATATGTTGTTTGCTTAAAAGAGAAATGTTCATTTTTATGTACTTTATAAGCATTTACTTTGAGTCTTAATACCTCTATTTCTTTTTTGGTATTTAAAATCAGGAGGTCAATTATAATGTAATGAAAATTTAAATTACTTCTTTATGTAATTACTGACGAAATGGAACAGCATGCTTGTATTTTATGCAAATAAAGTAACTGTCAAAGAACTTGGTTACTTTTTGAAGAAACGGTAAGTCGTTTACTTTTAAAAGGCAACTTCTCAAAAAATAACAAGATAAAAACATAAGATCAGAGCAAATGTATGCAAGATGTAGCACTTTGTTGCATAAAAGTTTAATTTGAATGATAGATCTTTGACAGAAAATTCCTTTTTAAAACGTCTAACCCATGTAATTGCAGTCAAATCAAATTGTCTGATTTGTTTACGTTCACTCTTTCTTGCGGGACGTGGACAATAATTCTTCTTGTATGTACGTATTGGTTGTATTGTAGAATTATTCCTCTTGTAGTTTGCGGTTGTTAGAAGCATGTATTCGCATATTTTGAGGTAACGTTTTGTTTATCTATAAGGAATGAAGCGAGCGCATGTTCTCCTGAAACGTTACGTAAGAAAATCGTTTTATTACTTGCAACAACTGTAAACTACAAGAGAAATAACGGAAAATAATGTTTAAACAAATTCCTTTAGACAGAAATATAAAGTAAGATAAATTTGGGGAAAACTGAAAAAAAAAATATCTTTATCTTGATGCTGATAATTTGAAAATTATCATTATTAGTTTATTTATAAACTGTGTTTAAGTTGCTTTCAAGTGTACTTGGTTAGCTACTTACTTTTTATAATATAAACTAAGCAAGGATGTATTTAGGGTGGTCCAAATCTCCTCCCGAAATATTTTACAAGTACTAAAATTAAATAATAAAATACTTTTTTAGCGTTTGTTGTATAATCGATGCAGTGGCGGCGATTGGGTCCCAAAACCGGGGGGGGGGGGCAAGGTGCCAAAACTAGGGAGCAAAGACAGTATATTTCCCTTTAGCATAGTGCGGGGGCGAAAGTGGCGAAAACTGGGGGGCAACTGCCCCCTTCGCCCCCTCCCTAATCGCCGCTACTCGATGGTTATTTATTTCCGCCGAAATTATTGGAAGGAAAGGATTCCATTGGGATCATACGGTTTTGACGGGAAGTATCATGTATGATTTATGCACATTACTACTTATAATAATATGCATAAAATATTTCGTCTACTGGATCTAACATGTTTTTCATTAAATATTCAATTAATTATAAAGGGTGGCGCAAGAGTCATCATCCTATTTGAACTGACCTTTATTTTGACATCTTGATGTTTATATCAGTAGTGTTTTATATGTAGTGTTTTAGCACGAAATTTATTGTGTGCGAAAATGAATAAGTATACCCCACAAGAACGTGGAAAAATTGAGACAATTTTGCGTGACACTTTTCCGGGCAGAGTAATATCCCGTTTTGGTGATTTGCCATGGCCGGCCAGGTCCCCCGATTTTACGATTCCAGATTTTTTCCTTTGGGGATATTTGAAGTCATTGGTTTATGTGAATAAGCCAAAGACGTTACAGCAACTAAAGGACAATATACAGCATGAAATTGAAAACATTTCCCCACAGATTTCCAACACCGTGGAAAACGCAATAAAAAGAGCCCAGATTTGCATCAATTCGAATGGTGGTCATTTATTGGATGTTAGCTTTAAAGATTGAGGACATAAAACTTAACAAGTATCAATAAAAGTTTAACACAAAAAAACCTACTTTGTTTAATTTGAAACCCAAGCTGTAGGCTAAGAAAATCAGGTGATGATTTTTGCGCCACCTTGTATATTGACATTAATTTCGTAGCCAGGGCAGTTGTATTTATACAAATTTTGGGGATCTTTACTACACGTACGCTAGAAAATTAATAGGCCTACGTGCTGTTATATCTCGATTCTTAAACTGTCCTGTTTCCTATTCATGTAATATTAATACAATGTTAATACTAATATACATATTTAATTAATGTTACTTTTTAAATTTCAATTTGATTTAATATAATTATTTGTATGATCAATTATATTCAGTGATGTGCGTCTACGCGTAAACAACCATAGTCTACATTCTACACGTAGACTATATGATACACGTAGATGACGTAATCTATGTAAACAACATGGCGAAAGGTGATAACCTAGCAAAGGGCGCTGTGGAATTAAAAGAAAATTATACTGCGTATCAGTTGCTGATGTGTGAGGAGAACGTTTCATGCTCTTTCTTCCAGATTCGAACAATATCTCACCTAGGAAGAAACCTAATATGGGAAATATTCTAGTGTTTTATGGGAAAAAGACCACTGTTGCTCACGACTGCCATCTGTTGTTGTTTTTTGCATACTATTTATCTTCTTCCATAGTTGATAATGGAAGAGAAGATAAATTTTGTTGTAAATAGGATTCTTTTCATTTCGTTAGGAAATAATATAGTTCAAAATGTCACTTTCATTTCATGAAACCCTTGAAAATGCACTTTAGATTGTCTACGTAGTTTATGTAAACTACAACCCAATGTAATCTACGCAATGATTGCGTGTAGACAACGCATGTAGACGTAAACTTATAGTCTACGGCACATCACTGATTATATTATTATTATGAGACACTTGGTCAGGTCCTCCCCCCCGAAATATATTTCTAGATACATTAATGAAACTAAGAGCTATATGAATGTGTTAAAATTCGCAAGGCCTTGATAACGTTTCTTATCAATGTTTCTGTAAAACTGGTGCTACTGGATGCCTCCATGTAGCGAGTCTGAGAGATACAAGATGACAACAAGATTATACGTGAGAATCGAGATCTGATACACGCTGTCACTTTCTTATGTACCTTTCCTTTTAAACTCATCTTTCTAATGATCAGTACGGAAGAGACGGTTTCTAACACATGTTATGTGACGTAACACACTTTCTCCCCTATTCTCTTGCAGCGAGTCCCGCGACAAAGGCTGCTCCTGTTCAGAAGAAGCCAGGTTCGGATCTCCCTCGGGAAGCTTGCCCCACAGACTCTGTGACGTCGAGCTACGGGGTGGGGCCCACGGACGAGAACGGCCTTCCTCTGTTTGGGCTGCGGGCGTTACGAAGAAAGCCACAGAATGCAGGTAGGTTCACAACTCTTTTTTCATATTTATTGTAATTTTTTATATTTATTGCCTCCGCGGCTAGAGATTTCTACACGAGACCGGGGAATTGGCGTCCCGATGGCCCACTGGGAACTTGAGTCCTTAATTTATTATTTTTTAAAAAGCAAAAATATAGCCTATTATTTTCATACTCAATAACAAAGGAAGAATTCAAAATATTAAATGCAAACTGCTGGAAATGTGAGGTCTTCATATTTTAATATTATACGCAAAGAAAAAAGTTTGAAGCAAACAAAAAATAGTTTCTGGTACCAGAACGGAAAATTTAGTAAAAATTACGAGCTATAATAAACGTGATATTTTTTTTTGTGGGCGCCAAGAAATTTAGCCTAGCCATACGTGCTATTTTAATAATAAAAAAAAAATGCTATGTTACACTTAATCTAACTAAGAGAGAGAGAGAAATCCATGAGTTTTTAAAATTCCAACTATGGGATTTTTAAGTCGGAGGTCACACAATATAATTATCATGGTTAACGTTTTCTCCTAACTTCTAAAGATCTGTCTCGAAAGAAGCGTGTAAAAGTTAATAACAAACAAATAAAGTAGAATAACAATACATTACAGTGGACTGTAATGTGAAAAGAAAAGAAAAAAACCTTTTACCACATATTTACTCATCCTCAAGGATATAAAACGATATAATAATAGGGGCGATCAGGTTGCTCTGACCCTAACATAGAAAGAGCGGCAATAGGGTTTCATTTTTTTATTATTTTTCAACATACTCCCCTGCAACTTCAATGCACTTCTCCCATCGGTGCTCCAACGCGTGATACCTTGCAAAAAAAAAGTCTTCCGACTGCTCCTCCAACCATGAGTCCACAGCCCTTATCACCTCAGATTCATCAGAAAATTTTTGCCCAGTTTTTGGTGCTTCACCTGCATGTTCATCCTCACACGACTCTCTCCCACAATTAAACTCACGACACCATCTCTTCACCAAACTGTATGAAGGAGCAGTGTCCCCTAGTGTATCCACCAAGTCCTCATGAATTTTGGATACTGTCTACTTCTTCTTCACAAACTATTTGATCACCGCTCTCACCTCAGTTTTCTCCATTCTGGCACATTGACACAACTTCACTCAGTTAAACCCCTATAAAAAGAAAACTGTACGTTACTCAGACTTGCAATTCAGAATGAAAGCATATAAAGGATCACTAAACAATAACAAGATAAAAATCAATCATAACGTCATTCCTTCCATGTAATGATCACATGGCCATTTACAGCCATTAAAAATATTGCTAATGTTTTTCTACACTTCTTTTTACACAGAAACTGTAACTATTTCAGTTGGTCATGATGAGTGCCCTTAAAAATTACGAGCCATTGCTTCAAACAACTTCCACTGCACGATGAAATGAGCCATCTCACATTCTTATCTCTGTGGTAACTGTGAATATCCTTTGCGGTACAAATTAATGACTGACTGTAGCATAAAGGGATTGCAGTTTTTATTTAAATATCCGCACTGAAACTCAAGCTACCATGCAGGAACAAAACGAAGGTAATTATAATTGAAATGTAATCCATTTTATACACGTGTGTATTGTAAATCGTGCCTTACTTTTTACCCTCACTGCAGTTGCACTCAGCTGCAGCAACGCCGTTGTAGGTATCCGAATGTTTTTCTAGGTTTTGTCATTTGTAATTGAGTTAAAACCAGTGCACGTAACGTTGAGTTTCGCACCGGTGGACCGCGAACTACTTCCGTAAAGGGTGAAATTGTTTACACACGCAAACAATAGGCGAGTGCTGGCCTACATTGTTCGAAAATTTTTGCCCACGAATGTCATTCTTCAAATGTTCAAACAAATGGAAATCACTGGGGGCCAAATCTGGGGAATAGGGTGGATGGGGCAACAATTCGAACGATGCATCTGCAATAGCGGCCCTCGCAATGCGTGAGGTGGGGACAGGTGCATTTTCCTGGTGAAGGAGAGCACCACGGGTCAACATCCCACGCCTGTTTTTCTTTATGGAATCACGTAATTTCTTGATTAGGTCACTGTAGTATGTGCCAGTGATGGTTTGGCCTCTTTGTAGATAGTCCACAAGAAGGACACCCTTGCAGTCCAAGAAAATTGAGGCCATCACCTTCTTGGCTGACGTTTGCACCTTGAACTTCTTCGTTGGTGGAGAATGTGGGTGTTTCCACTCCATGCTTTGTGATTTTGTTTCTGGGTCGTAGTGATGGACCCATGTTTCATCCATAGTTACAAATCGGGCAAGGAAATCGTCTATATCAGCACGTAACTTGTCAAGAAGTTCTTGATTGATGTGCACTCGGGTGCGCTTCTGATCTGGGGTGAGGTTTCGAGGGACCCATCTTGCAGCAATTTTTTTCATTTGCAATTCCTGGGTAATTATGTTTTGCACAGTGCCATATGACAGGCCTCACATCCACGACATCGTGGACTTTGTTAATGTTTTCGGTCGTCATGACAGTTTTTGGTGCTTCACCTGCATGTTCATCCTCACACGACTCTCTCCCACAATTAAACTCACGACACCATCTCTTCACCATACTGTATGAAGGAGCAGTGTCCCCTAGTGTATCCACCAAGTCCTCATGAATTTTGGATACCGTCCACTTCTTCTTCACAAACTATTTGATCACCGCTCTCACCTCAGTTTTCTCCATTTTGGCACATTGACACAACTTCACTCAGTTTAACCCCTATAAAAAGAAAACTGTACGTTACTCAGACTTGCAATTCAGAATGAAAGCATATAAAGGATCACTAAACAATAACAAGATAAAAATCAATCATAACGTCATTCCTTCTATGTTAGGGTCGGAGCAACCTGATCGCCCCTCGTAGTAATAAGTTGGTAATAGGTGAGTTCATTATTATTATTTCTACATTCGGTTTTATGTCAATTGTCGGACAACCTCTATAGTTTTGACCACGCCTATGGTCCGTTGGGAGAAATTCTCATTTTTAAATATATTCGCGCGCAAACAATACAGTTAGTTTCCGTCCCTCACGGCCATTAACGCAAGTGCTCATGCGCTAGCTGGACGAGTCCACTATTCAAATGAGGATGACGGTTGCTCGTGGAACGGGATTCCATGTAAATCGTCTGCTGCTGAAACAACATAGTACGTTAACAGGGGATGATACGAGTTGTAACAACCATTGCAAATCGCAAACACGACTAAGCGAGCGATAATAAATAAAACAATCGAACGCATACGAAGGAAATACTGATCTCTAACATGCAGCATTTTTCGCACCTCTTTCTACCTACCTCCCCTCTTGCGAGTAGATTCATCTTCTCAAGCTAGTCTTGTCCTCTGAGGTCGGAGAATAACTCCTCGACCCTGTAAGGAATCAACACTAAAATGATCTACGTAAAAATGTAATAATTATGTGCGCTCTTTTGAAACAAGACTCTGTAGTAGCAATTCTCTCTAATTACGACAAACCTACCCAGTGACAAAAACTTTGAAATTCATATGTTACAATGTGATAATTTTATATGAGTTACAGTAGTGTATTAGATGCAATTATTACGACATCCAGAAAACCGTTATACTTGCATAAACTTGTAGTGTACTTTGAACACAATAATCTTGCAAAATTTATTCATTTGCTTTAAATATAACTAATATACTAAATATTATTTTATAATTGAAATTATAGTAGTATGTGTTCTTAAAATCATTTAATAAAAAAACTCAATTCTTATGCTCTTCCCTGTGACGTAGTGGCGGTAATGGTAAAGCCGTCGCCTTCCAATCAAGAGATCAGTTTTCAATGGATGCACAGTATAGCCTACAGTGGTCCAGACCCACTTAAATTGTATATTCTGTCCCGTTTACCCTAGATCATCACAAAGCAGGCTTAAAACTAATATTGGCAACGTATTCTTCATGTTCAGCGTTTGCGATTGTCAAAATGTTCCTGCATACATACTACTAAAGTGTAAATCACAAACCCTGAGACCTTCTGTAAACAAACGGTCTCACCGATTCGATGTATCACTCCGCATCAGCTGATTCATGACCACAATCATCTGCTGTTACACTCATACTTCGCCGCACCTATCCATTTTATATAAGAGCCTCTGAATGTGAGAACCCGCTCTCAAAACATCAGACGAATATGTAGCCGCATACATTGTTACTTTCCCGGTCATTATCTCTTTCATAACCCTTAAAACTGCAGACACTGACACACCACTGCACCGGGATACCAACTTAACCACTTCTTTTACTAGTTTCTCAGGATACCTTGAGGAATGCCATCAAATATGCCATGGCATGTGAAATGCCATAACATTTCTCACTTTACACAGTAGCTTTTTGGTCATGGCATAAATGTTAAAAAAAATGCTAAGGAAAATGCTTTCATCTAAAGCGAGCCTAACACTAGTCGTCTTGACATGTCCGAATTGTGACGTTCCTTCTTCTCGGGAGCCACGGATTACTACATCACGCTAGTTGCGCAATCTCAGTGTGCTGCAGAGTTGTGGGACTCTCCTGTAGGTTACGGTTACACTGAGCCCTCTCAGGACGTGTTGTTATTAAAAAAATGTATGCCGGGCATAAACAGCCACCTGTAAAGCTGTAAGTCCAATAAATCTTTGTTGAGTTGAGTTGTTATTAAAAATAAATAACATTTTTAACTTTGTCCAAGGTTTTATTGTCGTTTTATCGATATTAACCCACGCTACATATCACAATGCCATTATAAACATTAACGCCACACTATAAGAATACAAAAATCTCTTTAAAATTATCTTCATAAACTTAGCATCAATCAACAACCTCTCTCTTTTTTACACGGTTGTCCTGCCAACAGATTAAACAACATATATATCTGTGGCAGACCTGATAGATGTAGAAATATCTAGAAACCGGAAATGGCATCCGCTTTCGGTATCACCTTTAATCCACATCAAGTCAAAGACTATAAATTGGATGGCAGAAACAACAATATTAACACAAAAAAACGAAACTCATTACTGTGAAAATAACAAATATACCGTATTTTAGGAAAATAAACACGTTGTAGCAGAATGGTTTCATCTTGTTCTTCTATTTACAAGACTGGCTTGGTTTCGGTAACTTCTGTAAGTAAAAAAGTGTGATAAAATAATCGAGATAGACTTGGTTGAGCAACCAGTTAATGCAACAAAGGGAACCTTGGAGTTAGAGAAGGCAACCATAAATGTACGTCAACTTTATCATTTGATAAGTTTGCAGTTGAGACTTTGTGGTAACAAACACCCTCTCTTTGTTTGCAGATGCAACGAAAGAAAATGACGTAAGACCCCAGCCTACTGCTGAACCCGAACGGGACGACACACTCAGGGATTCGTCGGGAAGACCCCTGTTTGGCCTCAGGGCCATAACAGTTAGTGGCTCTACGAAAACAGGTAGGTTATAAAATTTTAATCAGATTTGCTCATCAAGAACAGGAACCACGTGCATAGTAATTTCCAGTTGTTTGTGGACCAAGGCAGTGTCACGTGTCTGAATGCTCAGTGAGCAAAGTGATCCGCTCAGCTACTTGGTATTCAAGCAAGTTGTTCATTTGCTCGACGAGCTAGCTTTTCTTCGCTCAGTAAAGTTTTAGACAACATAGTATAGCGTCAATGTGATTCCTCTCTAATGGGCAGAGTCGGGATTTCCAGGCCTTATGAGCAGCAAAGGTATTATAAATGACATATAGTAACAATATTCCCATGAAATTACCATAGCAATTAGTGAGTCCTCAGTGAGTGAAATCTACTCATGTTCTCACTACTGAAGGTTCTGAGTTCGAGTGTACAGAGGCACAAAGACAACGCAAAATAAGAATGATATTAAAGAATAAAATATTGATGAACACAAGGTCAATATTATTATTAGTAGTAGTAATAATAATCGTAATAATAGCCGCCTCAATGTCCAAGTGCGCTGAATTTTCGACTCGCAGTCTCGCCAACCAACGTTCTTTTGTCTTTGTCCCTTCTTCAATATAATTTAATCATCATTCATCCTCATTGTTGTGATTAGCCTAACAAGCTTAAGGGAGCGACGTAAAATAAGCTAATTAAAATAATAATAATTTTTCCTGATTTTTTTTAATACCCAAATGGTTTGTTTTGTCACTCCTCATCGGTCCCATGTAAGTGCTTTTCAGATGGCTGCAATTCGAATTCTACGTAAGTCATGTTTTCTCTATCTATTATCAGGTTCTTCTTTCATTCTCGTTGTCGTGATTAATGAGCGAGGTTCAGAACAGACATAAATGCACAACCAAGTATCGTTAATTCTTCGACAAACACCTTTCACTATATCAGCATGTTTTGGATTAAGAACGAGTCTCCTTTCTTTCAAGAAATTTGCAGAAAATTGTGTATGCACAGATAAGGTTATTAGAATTATATAAGGTTGGGGCGTAAGTTTGTTTACTCAAAATGCATGTGATCTGATGATGAATCGTGGGATCCAGTGAATCTAACCCCTAAAGTACACGTAGAAGTGTTGCATTATCCACATATCGAAAAAGAGCACAAAGTGAAAACTTGAAATGGAGCACAGAAATGCTTATATCTTGATGTGACAGTTCATTTATGGTTCGTAATTACTAAAAATCTTTAGAGGTTTTCACTTTAAAAGGGTTGAAATTGCTTATTTTCAGATAGATATGCAAGCTATCTAATGTGCAATCCGAGGCCACCACGCTTCAGCATTATAGATGTTCTGAATCAATGTTTTGATCAATAGTTTTACACAATTAGTATCACACATTAAACAAAATAACGTGCAAAGGCAAGTTTCGTAATTGCAATCAAATGTAAGTTGTTAAATCAGTGTATTTCCATTCCTAGTTCAAACCTAAAAGCGATAGAAAATATACTATGTATCATTCATAACAGACATGTCTTCTTGAGGCAAATTAGCCCAGTGGTATCGTTTTTGCTTTATATGCTCAAGGTTGTAAGTTTGAATACAGTAGCGGAAACCTTTTCTTTTCAAGTAGATAGTATTTGTACCTTTGAGCACAGCTTTGATTTCTTGACCAAACGACCACAAAAAGTTGAAAAACTCACTTTCTCTCCACGTTCCGCGCCTTATTTATTGTGCTGAGGATGTTTCACGGGCGCAGAAAAGCAGTGATGAGTGAAAGATGAGCTCTCATCCTCTCATCCTCTCATCTTCTCATCTTCTCATCTTCTCATCCTCCAAAATGTTTGTAGATCGTGACCTTTGTAAACCTCTCTCTCGAGAACGATGTGCCACACACACACACACACACACACACACACACACACATACATACATACACACATACACACATACACTCATTTTCTCTCCACGTTCCGTGCCTTATTTATTACGCTGGCGATGTTTCAGGGTGCAGAAAAGCAGTGATGAGTGAAAGATGAGCTCTCATCTTCTCATCTTCTTATTCTCTTATTTTTGAAGGACCAAATGTTTGTAGATCGTGACCTTTGTAAACCTCTCTCTCGGGAACGATGTGGCACACACATACACACGCGCGCGCGTGTATCATTTTCTCTCCCTGTTCCGCGCCTCATTTATTGCGCTGACGATGTTTCACGGGCGCAGAAAAGCAGTGATGAGTGAAAGATGAGCTCTCATCCTCTCATCCTCTCATCTTTTCATCCTCTCATCCTCTCATCTTCTTATTCTCTCCACCTTCAGAACATTGTCGTCAACATTAGAGATGAAGTTGGAGTGCTGGAATCAACGGGAACAAATATTTATATATCGTGACCTTCGTAAACCTCTCTCTTGGGGGAAGGATGTGGCATATACACACGCACACGCACACACACGCACACGCGCGCGCGCGTATTGTAACACAAACAAACAAACAAAATAATAATTGTTGTTTTTAGGAGGCCTGGCCCCTATAACCTCGCCAGGGTGCGTGGTGCCCAACCAAAAATGTAAAAGTTTTCTAATGGCTGCGGTTATAGATTACCGCACCTCTGTAGAGTTTCACGTGTTTTTTTTTTTTCCCCCCAAACTTCCATGAAACCCTACAGAGGACCTCCGTAATGCATGCAACGTGTACTAACGACTCTAGTGTTATTTGATGTTGTGATATTTTTGGATATAGAGTTTTATTGTGAGATATAGATAAAAATAATTATGTTTATTATAATATTTTCTTGATGAAGATGGAGAATGTATGTGTGTGTTACAAATAAAGTTGCATGTTTTTTTTTCTAGTGTGTGTGTATGTGTTTTTGATGTTTCGACAGCATCTGAAACGATAAAAAAAAAATTTATTGTTAATTTTCACGTGTAAAAACAACAACAAATTTTTTTTGTGCAAATTTTCTGATTGTCTCGTGCTATAGTGC
Organism: Lepisma saccharinum; assembly: GCF_977018435.1. Lineage (NCBI taxonomy): Eukaryota > Metazoa > Arthropoda > Insecta > Zygentoma > Lepismatidae > Lepisma > Lepisma saccharinum. The sequence goes on along the minus strand of NC_139234.1, from coordinate 73,196,634 downwards.
AAAAAAGATATTGTAGCTGATAGCTAATGAAATTGACATTTGTAACTGATCTGAACTAGTGAAATTCGTATTGTGCAATTGTAACTGATTGTGCTAGTACAAAAAATTTCTTATTGTGCAAGAAAAGATGTTAAAAAACTTGTTAAAACTGCTCTGTGACCCTCTCGTTCTTCACGTCGTAGGCGAAGGACTTCTCTGCAATCAGGATGACACTGCATAGGGTATCCTCGGGCAAGGCATCGTGGAACTCGCAGACGACCTTGATGTTGGTTCGATCGTTGACCACAACCTTCTTTCTCTTAGATGTGTTGATGACGGTCATGGGTCTCCGTGCTTTGAACTCGCTGGGCGTGTAGTACATGTCCACGCTTCCCTCGGTCACGCGTTTGTAAGCCGAGAACGCTTCGTAAAGTTTGAGGTAATCGTTTTTGGTCACGTCGAGGTTGTAATTCTCGCGCGGGAACACTTCGTTCCTTCCGTTCTTGAGATATACGTTCTTGATCTTGCAGTCGTCGAACTTGCTGGAATCTTTTTCCTGATTCTTGTCCCTCCCGGTCTGAAAGAGCACTACGACGAAATCTGGCATGTCGAACTGTATGTTGTTGAACTGCGTCGTCACGTCGAATTCCATGTGACTTCCCGTCGCCATCTTCTGCACGCACTGGTAACCGTGAAAGTGAATCGGTACCTGCGGACTTTTCAAGATCTCCGCTTTGTACTTGAGGGCGTAGTTCGTTTCGTATTCCACCACCGGCATTCTCAATTCCATGCTTTGGATGACGCACTTGGCTGCTTCGGGTAGAGTGTTGGCTATCGGCGTGGTGCCGTCCGGACCCAAAGTAGCGTATCGCATCAGTGCGTCGTTGTCGTTGGCCGCTCTTCGAAACGTAACGCGCAGTCCTCCCTTCCACATGATCTCCTTGTAGTCCGAAAAGAAACCAGGCAGCAGACGCATGGGAAAGAGCACCGTGTGACTTCTCGTCGATATTTTCGTCCCGGCTTCGAATCCCCCGGCTTGATAGTACGCTGCGTCCGTTTTGGATAATTTCAACGTTCCCACTGCCGTCGACGTGATGCCTGGATAATCTATTCTGTCGATGACGGTGTTGTGTTTCCTCACCTCCACCTGCGAGAACAGGTGAGGCACGAAGTTGTCCACGAGTATCAAGTTTGCTGCTGCGGGAAACGCGTCTCCGCTTTCCTTCTTCACCACGTCGAATTGAAGGTAGAGGTCCGCTCTGTGAGGATGAACGAACCCGTCGCCTACGTCCACGTCGTATTCGATCTCCCTGTTCGCTTCGTTCAGATTGGCGAACGTGCGACGGTTGGGAGGGAAAGATTGCAATTCGTAACTTTCGATTTGCTCCATTTTACATGTATGGTTATTTATTATACGTTGATCTCCACGATGGCCGTCGTAGTGGCACCTGCGAAATCCACCACGTCTCCTTTCTCGTTCGTCACCACCAACTCTATGTCGTCTATGCGGTTGCGACATACTGGAAAATAGATCGGCGAAGAGGGCGTGTAGATGATCGGTTCCATGAACTCGGAACTTGGTTTGAAAGTGGCTATGATTCCCGTCTGCTTGTGACTTCCTAACAATCCGTCCGAAGATTTCGTGATCATGCCTTCCGCCACGTTACAGTGTACGTTCAGAGTCTCTATGGCCAAGAATTTAGGAATGTTGGTTGCCACGTGCTTGATGCCAGCTTCGAGTTTGGTGTCATTCTCGAAACCTAAAAGTTCTCCCATGGTGCCCAGGTCCACGGTCTCCGTCGCGGATAGGATTTCCACTCTGTGCGTGACCGAATTTTGAGAAAGGTACGTGCCTTTGGGTAACTGAGCTTGCAAAGTGGAAAGATTGTATTGTCCTGGCGTGACGACGATGTGTTCGCTTCCTACGCTAATTTTGTTGTTGTGCTGCGTAACGTTAGGTATGAGGTACATGCTGTAGAATGCACGCAGAGCCACGGATTTAGGATAGACGATGTCGTCGTGCAACGTGAGTTTCAAGATCGAAGATTCGCTCGTGAGATGGAACACGCCCATCCTAGTGATGCTGTTTGAGGTTCCACAATGCTTTCTGGAAATCCTCGATCGTAGGGTTATTTATTTTAGAGAGAAACGCGAGCACGGAGAGGCAGAGATGACCGCAGTTCACGTCTCCGAAATCTTGAATGCGTTCGTCGTTGTAGTATATGGAGGTTTTGTTCGTTTTCAGATAATAGACTAAATTTGTAGGTGGAACACCTCCGAAAGAATCGAAAACGAACGCTTTATCATCGTTTTTGTGGTAACATATCCAATGCGTGCCTGGATTTTCTTGACCGTCCAAGTTGACTACGCCGCATTCTCTTCTTTTGACGCTTGAAGGTAACGAGTCGGACATGAAAACTCCTCTGAAGTGTTTGATTTTTAATGGTTTGATCAGAGATTCAATGTCTCGGTTGGTGAGTGCTTCTGCTTCTTTTTTTTAAACTTTTTCATCACCCCCTTGCCCCCTTTCTTCTCCATGGCCAGGTTGTGACGTTTCTGTTCTTCCAATTCCGCCTTGTTCTTTTTCGAGTCGATGACGGTTTTCGCGATGGCGGCACTTCCGCCGGCCAAACTTCCAACGGCCCCCAATGCTGCCAGAATGGCCGGGATGCTGAATATGAAACCTCCGATCTTTTGCTGTTTCCGCGAACGCTGCAATCTTTTCAATTGAGGTGTGCTGAGCAGCAATTTCATTCCGTGTCCTTTCGACAAGCAAGAACGTTTCTTCTCGCGCTGTTTCTTGGTGAGTAACCCATCGAGAGCACCTAGATTTTTTAGATTCGAATATGGTATCTGGTACACGACACCCTTGGGCTTCATGTTGATGCTCTATGTGTTATTTTCACGATATGTTATTTATATATATATATTCTGAGATTTTTTCTTGTGTAGTTTTTTTACGGTATGTTATTTATATATTTTCAAGGCCTCGCAGTCGTTACACAAATTCTATTACGTGCTTCGTTTTCTTGCCAAGAAGTTCCTTTGTCCCCTTGTACACGATTCGAGTTTTGTTCTCGATTAAAATAGATAGCTTCTCGTCGGATAACATGTTAGCGTATCGATCTGGTAAAAATAGACTGTATTGTGCGTTGAGCAACAGACGTACCTTGGGACCATACTGGGTAGAAACGATTGAACCGGAAGTTATCGTGTAAGGTTTGTCGACTTCCAATTCCTGAATTTTTACATACTCGACTGACAAATTTAGCATTTGTTTTAATGCTTGGAGGTCACTTATTTTTTCAGTTGTCATATCGAAGAAGAGAAATTTTCAGTGTGTGTGTGTGTTAGAGAAATTTAATTTTTTTTCACGATGTGTGTTATTTATATATACCGAAGATTATTTTTTTTCACCATGTGTGTTATTTATATATCAAGTTTTTTTTTGACACGTATATATATTATTATTTTTTTAACAGAGGAAGAAAGTCCGTGCTTCGGAAAACGCGATGATGTGCGTAGTGATATCTTCCTTCTCCTGCATAGACTTGTACCAATCATCAGTATACCGTCTTCTTCCCTGCATCGCCTCGTTTAGTTCGTCCGACCTCTCGTTCAATTTTTCCCCTGCAGCCGAAAGCAGAATGTTGAGATCACCGCACCTCAGGCCGCTGATCTCCCGAAGAAGGTCCTTGAGAACCATTTCACAAGGGATGCGAAATTCCGGCATCGTTTTTGCTATGATTACAAGTTTATTAACATCTCCGTTTACTACTTTTTTGAATATTTTAGATAGTAGCTCGGGTGGCAAATCGGTTATGTGAGACATGTTGTTTTTTTTTTTACTGGATGTTATTTATATACCCCACCCCAATTTTTGTTTTGTGTTCATGGCGATGGTGGTACCCAGTGCGGCGACCCCTTCACCCAGCGATGCGTCTCTGCTCACGAACCTTTCGAAAGCTGCGTGCTCTAATTTTCTGTCTGCTTCGTGACGTGCATCCAGATCCGTCTGCGTGGTGTTGTAGGCGATGTCGTGATCTTTGCATGCGGCATCCAACGGATTCACACCCTTGTCTCCTCTCTCCAATCTTTTCTCGAGTTTGGTACCCGGTCCGCAGTACTGGTAGCCAGGTAGATGCATCTCGAAAGGTAACTTGTTGATGATGTCGTCCACGAGTCCCTTTCCTTCGGCCACGTTCCAAAATTTCGGAGGCAGCGTGTTGATGATTTTGATCAGGTAACCTATGCCCTTGTCGTCGTTCACGATGAAGTTGGAAAGTTTCGTGCTGATCATGTCCACGATGCCAACCTTCTCGTTGTAGAAATTACGGTTGCCTGCATTCTCTTCGCCGGCTATCACCAACAATCGGTCCACGAGCTTCCTAACGTCGTCCACCCAAACGAATTCTTTGGGTAACGTGTTGTAGCGTTTGACGCCGCTGCCTGTTTTGACCTGGTTCCAAATCGGTTTGATGAGATTCCTGTACTTCTCGCCGCTGCTCGATTTCACCCTATTCTGCGAGGCGTCGTTGTTCTGGTACAAGGCATCCGTCATGATTAGAATTTCCTTGTAACTTTGGTAATCTTCGTCGGTGTAATCTTTCGGCTGCTTTTTGGCAACGAGTTCCCACAGTCCCACCGTACCCGGATACCTGTTCCAACTATCCTTGTCGCCTAAATTGACTTTAATGTCGTTGCCTTCGAAGGTCACCTTTGATTTCCCAATCTTCCACACCACACCGCCGCCTTCGCTGGTTTCCATGCTGGGATACAATCCGAACACTTCATCCTTGTCGAATTTCCCTGTACTTAGGTAGTCTCGTGCCAAAGGTCCCAACTCGATTTTATCCGAAGACGACGAGGTGCTGCCTATGGCTCGACGTCGTGCCGGTGCATCTTTCAGTTCGAACGGCGTCGAAGGAATGCTCGAAATAGGCGTGGGTACAGCGTAACTTTTAGCTGCGAGCGGTACGAGTTCATTAATCAAATTTTTATTTTGTTCCGTGACACTTTTAATTTCTTTACCTAGACCGCTGATGGCATCGATCACAGGTTGATCCTGACGTTTCTTCTCTTCGTAGAATCCACGATTCTCGGATTTCCAACCTTTAAAGCGTTTCGCGAGGTAATCGCGAAGCTTGAGATTTTCGTCTTCAATTTTTCGTTTCGTCATGACGTTATTTATACACGTCGTTTCTCACAACGTTGCAACGTTTAGAAAGTCGTTGATTTTGTTTCTGTATTTTCCGTTGTTGGGTTTCCTCGTCATGTCGATCGTCGCGAATCCGAAATCGTCACCGTTCCAGCAAGTAGAGCAGCAGCATTCCAAAAATTGATTGTAGTTCATGTCTCCGCCTACGTAGTCATCGTACGCGTGCTTGAGGTTGGTGTGATCTTGACGAAACAAACATATGAAATTAGCGTTGTCGCGTACTAACTGTTTTGGAATTTTGGAAAACGTTTGAGCTAGGTAAAAGCAATCCATTCCTTTGTGACGACCTTGCGTGAAAAAGTTGCGAATTTCATTTTGATTTTCCAGGATGACATCGTCGAACACAACGACCGAATTTTCACGACAATCGTCGAGTGGTTTTATTTCCGAGGCGAACGTTGCAATGTCCAGACCATCGTACAGTTTCATCAGTTGCTGGTGTTTGGATTGCTCCAAACTTTTCGAGAACACGTACAGGTGCCTGTTCTTCCAATCTAGCCAATTTGGTGAGAGGAGAAAATTGTCCACGAGCAGTGTCGTTTTCCCACACCCCGAAGGACCTACGATCAGACAGCGGATGTTGTCGGGGAGCAACTTGCCGTTCTTTTTTTTTCTCGTTTGACTTTCCGAATCAGGTAAACGTTTCACCACGTTCCACGTACTCATAGAATCACTTCGTTCGCGTCGATCCAACTTGTTTCCGGAAGTCCCAGCCATTTCACCAAAAGTTTGTTGCCTCTCTTGCGCAAAACTTTTTCGATAAGGTACGTGTCGGGGTATTTAGTTTTAGAGAGTTCCTCCTCGTAGAAGCGCCCCAATAAAATTTCACCGCCACTGTCCTTTATTATATACGTGTGACGGTTCCCGGGTAGAACTCGAACCACGGTAAAAAGTTCAGTGCTCCAGTTTCGTGTGAAACCCCTGTCGAACGTTCGCTTCAATTTACTAACCCTCACTTGTTCTCCAATTTTGTATTTAGCTTTTTTTGTCGTGGGCGTGTACTTTGGACAGTAAACGCTAGAAATTAAACGTTGCTCGTCAGACTTGGTAACGTCAGCTGGCTTCATGCCTATCGTTCCGTGCCGTGTGTGATTATAGTCGTTAACAAGTTCCGGAAGAATAGTGACCCACTTGTAGCTTCCCTGAAGCGTGAAGCGTGACCACATGCGCGATTTCAGAGTGCGATTGAATCTTTCCACAATGCTGGCCTTGACGTCACTGAAGGTCGAGTAATGTTGAATGTTGTGTTTCCGAATAAACTTTTGGAATACGGCATTGTAAAATTCTTTACCGTTGTCCGTGTGCAGAAACCGAGGTCGTCTACCGCCGCTTTCGCAAAAAATTGTCTTGAATGCTTCCGTGACGCACGTCCCCGTTTTCGCCTTCAAAGGTAGAGCCCATGCGAATTTCGAAAATGTGTCTATGACGGTGAGGAGGTACTTGTTGCCCTTGTTCAATTTATGTACGTTTTTTAACTTGCCGCTACTCATCTCCACGAGGTCACTTTCCCAGAGGTCGTCGATTCCCTTGGTTACCACAGCCAAACGTTTGTAGTTGCGGCGTGCAGGTTTATGCAATTCTTGGACGATGGCTTGCCTAGACATTTTTATTATTTTTAGAGATTACGTTTGAAGAGAAGCACCAGCGTGATGGGATTCAAAGAGGGTGGCACTTCGCTCGTGTTTTGAATGATCAGCTTATCGCCGGCACTCACGTCGAAAACGGTGAGATCTTCGTCTTCGTGTATTTCATATATGTTGCGCGTTTCGTTCCAACGTGCCAGAGGAATGTTTCCTGCTTTCTGGACGCCACGATTCGATATCAAAGTCATGGTGGGAACGCTAGCTTTTCTGCCGTGAGACCAGTACGAAAATTCGTTTATCTGAATTGTGCCATTGAGGAGAAACTTGTAGTACGGATGATAAGGATGTAGCATGTACAGTTTGTTACCTTCGACGAATGTGGAGATTCTCTGTTGATTGGGTACGCTGTTGATTTCGATGGCTTGCAGAGAATGCAGTTTAGCGAATTTAGTATCGACGCTAACGAGGTTGCTGTGAAGCTGACCCAGTGTGTTTTGTACGGGCAACAAATGTTCGACTATGGTATCCGTTACGGTAGAAAATGACGGTTTGATTTTCACTTCCACGTTCAACTGCTTGTAGCTTTCGTTGAGTTCTTGCAACTTGGCACCGAAAGAGGCCAGCGTCGATTCCTGCGTGGATTCCAGCACTCCAACTTGATCTCTGATGTTGACGACAATGTTCTGAAGGTTCTCGATTTGATTCAATTTCGAGCTCTTCTCGGTAAGATCGTTCACGATGATTCGCATCTCTGTAAACTGCGTGTGAAGGTCGGCGACGCTCTGCGAAGTGGGCAGCGTCGACACCAGCGAAGCAAGTTCGTCTCGAATCTGTTCCACGTTCGCCGTTTCCGTTTCTAGTCGTTTCAGCATACGTGATATGTTCCTTTTCAAAGCGTGTAATTCTTTGGAGGTGGGGAGATTGGCCACTTTACTCTCGAGATCGCTCAACGAACTTTTGATGTCGCTCGATTCGGATAGTGCCGTCACCGCCGTTTTCAATTTTTCCAAATCTTCGCTCGAAGGCACGCTCGTCCGTAACGATTCCAAGTCACCCTGTATGTTGTCGAGTACGTGATGAAAATGAGCAAGATTCGTTTCGACGTTTAAATTTTCTAAATATTCGATCTTCTCCTGAACCGTGCTCAACGTGTCTTGAATGCTCGTCAACACACTTGCTTCAGCGTGAATATTTTTAATTTCTTCGTTGATCAACTCCAGAGACGCCTGAAGCGTAGCGATGGTGGTTTGAATGTGTTCGAAATCTTGATAAGCCTCCAGTTGAATTTTTATGTTCGCGACGCTTTTACCGATGACCTGCAGTTCGTCCGACGATGGTAGGTTCGTCATTGTATCTTCCAAAGTCTGCAACTTGGATTTGATTTCTTCCAACGTGCCGGTGAATTCTTCTTGTAATTTAGAAACAACGACCTGCAAGCGTTCTACATCAATATCATTCACGACGGTTTGAAGTTCAGAGAAATTCTTTTCTATTGCGGAAGTTCGCTCTTCGATTTCGAGTTTCAATTTTTCCAAATCTTCATTTTTCGCTTGAAATTGCTGTAATTTGGCCAAATCATTTTGAAGCGAATCCACGCTCAACTGTATATTTTGAACGTTGTCGTAAGAAGGTACGTCGACATAATTTTTTATCAGCGTCTTCAGTTCGGAATCGATTTTCAGAATAGGGTCGAGACATTGCGTTTGGAGCGTAGCGATTTCCGACTCTAAACTTTTGTTTAAGGTTTCCTGCAAAGCGATCAAATCGGTCCTCAACTTCTTAACACGAATATCCAACATGAGAATCTCTTCTGCATGGTCTACACGCTTGGTGTTGCCGAAAATGTCGTTAGGCATTTTTGGTTAACGGTTATTTATAATAGAATAGACGATTCGTAATTCTACGAAGAGAGGAATAAGTTTGTCGTAATCTCCGAGGAGTTCCACGTTCAGGTAATCTCCTGCAGACACATCGTACGTAATATTAGAAAGCATCTTGTCGTGCTTGATTCGAAAAATGTTCTTGCCGGTAGAAATTTTGATTTCGCCTGCGTTTTCCGGATTCACGGTGATTTGAAGTTTCCCGTCGATCGGAATCTCGTAGAAATATAAATTGTTATTGAAGACGTAAAACATCTTGCCCACATCGTCATTTAGTTTCGTCCATATACTATTAAGATGTACAATTAGTAGACCATTGAGTTTAGATAACACGGAAGGTAAGAGGTTATTGAAATTTGGTGATGTAGTGTCCATGATGCCTTGTTTACGGAAACCAAAAAGATTCATTGTCCCTGTTATTTAAATTAAATTTCTACATGAGGTGTTTTTTGTCATTCTTCAAAAAGCAGACGGAGGAAAAGACACAGCGGACTTCATGGCTATGGGGTTACAGTTAACACACGTCACATTTATCGCTTCCATTGCAGTGGCCCCACTCTCTCGTGTGGATTTTACAATCGAGAACACGTAACTTATTGTCCGTTGCATCCAATGCTACTTTGGTTACGCGCGTCGTGTACAAATCATGCAATTTACTTGCAATGCGATGATCGGTGCTGAGTTGCCTTTTACTATGAAAAAGGCATTCCTTGTAGTCTTGCATGCTAAACTTGCTGGTACTTATTTTTCCCACCCCCTTCGCTTTCTTGATCTCTTTTTCTTCTGCAATCTTTACACAGTACATTTTGGCACGAAGCCCCGCAAATTCGCTGATGTAATTACCAGCCGCTTCATCTTTGAACTTTCCTATGGTCATTTTGTTTTCTGCCGAATGTAAGTGATGGCCTGATGGTAAGTTGCTAAAATCAAACAGATACTTCATCTTAGTCAGATCACGTTCGAGGTTTGGTGTGTTTTGGATTAGAAAAATGAAGCTATCCGTGTCAATGTAACATATTTGGATGTTATCTCCATAAAAAGGTTGAAACTGATCGTAGTACGATTGGTACATGTGCAATTTTGATAGTTCAAGGACGGTGGCACCTATGGCAATCGGCTTGTTGAGCATCACTTGCTTCTTGTTCTTCTCGACGAATACTAGATTCTCGTCGAAAATAGTGAAGTTTTTGAAGTAGGGGGACGCGACGATCTTCTCAAATTTCTTTTCGTCCGTGACCAACGTTGCGTCGATGTAATTACGCACGTTTTCCATCGTCTTGCCGTAGATGGCGTTGTTAAACAGTTTGTACAGATCCTTGTCTGCAGGCGATGTCGATTGCGCTCTGCGGCGCGTGTTCTCGGTTATGTAGGGTTCCAGCCACTTGCTCTGTCGGAACTTCAATCCTCTATGAACTTTCTTCAACTGCAAGCCGTGACTTATGTAAAATTGGAGGAGTCGATAGTGCAGAATATAATTCCGCTTGTTCTCCATACTTAGTATTAGTTTTGGCTCCGATGATCCTCCAGGTGGCTTCTTTTTGGTGGGGGCCAGGGCAAATCCGTGATGTTTCTCGTGAAGCCTTTCGGGATAATCGAGATCGACTTCCAAGAAACAGCCCCATTCATTATCTTCGCTCCAGTTGAGAAAATCTTCGCAGGAGAGTTCCTCTTCGGTCATCCACGCGTAGTCGCTGATGGGAAGACACTGGGACATGGAGTGGCCGTACAGGTTGTTGACATCCCAGTAGACAATATAGGTGTTGGGCTTCGATGCATCGTAACCAGGCGTATGAGGATTGTTTGCCTGAGCATGGCGTCGGGGACATTGGACGATGCCACCACGTATCGCACTCTCCATGAAAGCATACTGTTCCTTCTCTGCGATGAGTCCCAGTTCCACGTTGGTGTATTTCATCATCGAAGCCCAAGTCAACCCCGGCGTCGTGAAGAAATACGCAGGATCCAACTTGTATATCGCGATGCATCTCTTACGAAACGATTCGAAAATGTCCATGAGGAGAGTCACGTCCAATTTCAGATAGAGATCGTGATAATCGCGAAAAGTTTGGCAATTAAATGCCGTCCATACACTACGAGCGTGTTCGTAGTCCTCTTCGGAACAGACGTCCTCCGTGAGATGAGAATAAAATACCTCCCGGGGTGGAAGTTCCGTCTCGTCAAATTTCTCGAAATCGTTGACGTACTCGTAGGGGTAGACGCCCTTGCGACGCAACAGATTCAAATTCTCATCTCTCCCCGAAAAACATTTTTGCTTGGTGGCCACAAGATCTTCGTCGCCAAGTTGAGATGCAAGGCTTGCGAGGCTGGAGGACAGGAAATTGTAAGAGTCCAGGATTCGCACTTCCACACTTCCTCCTTCTTGGAGAGGGATCCACACTCTCACCGCGATGTACTTCTCACTCGTTCTCGGAATGATGCTGATTCGAGAAGTTATGTTGTAGAGCTCTTTAACGAAGAGATGCGTATCGTACTTCTCCGTGTAGTGCAGAAACACGGCAACAAAATGCGACTCCTTAATCTTGAGATTGCACAAATTACAGATGGTGCTCAGAAATAATCCATTCTGGTGGTCATGGTGGACAACCTTGTAATTTTCGGCGGTGAAAACCTGGTTACACTCCGCGCATCTTGTTGCCGCGTCATGTCCCCGTTGTTGTTCCGTCGTGAGAGCAGGTGGAGAAATGTAAGAGCCTTTCAGGCTGGGTGCAAGTTCTCTCGCGCATTCCGCCATCTTCTTAACAAAATGTTTTGCCGCATCGGGTCCGCAATACAGGATGACATCATTCAATTTTTCTCCGTAGATGGAGAAACTGCAAGGCTCGTGGTGAAAAATTTGGATTGTGCTTGAGGTAGAGGGATCAGGGTTGCAAGACGTCATGGGAACTTGGAAGCTTTCAAAGTCGGCATAAAGAACAGCGGGATGGTGGAGAAGAGCCTGGTGTTTCTGAAATTTCATCTTGGTTCCGGGTTCCGGCATGACATCTTCGGGTTCTGCATTCACGGAGCCAAAACACTTGTGCTGTTTTTTCATCTTCTTTCCCTCGCGAAAAATTCTCAAGCATCGATCGCAAATTTCGATCTTATCGTGATGCTTGCTGATCTGTCTTCCTACTAATCGTGAGAAATTCCGTATCAAACTGTAACGGCCATCTACAAGCAAGAGTCGAATTACATTATTCCGGCTTCTAGCAGGTCTTAACACACGAATGTTGTCGCAATCGTCAACCCCAAACACAGAAATATTGATATCTTCTCTTTTTTCCTCTCTATAGTTTTTTTCAAATTGATTGATCTTATTCAGAGGCACAGGATAGGAAATTCCTCTCATCATATTCTCGTATCTTCCCTCATATCCTCTGTAATTGGACAGGCGTTGGGGGTTATTATTTGCTGGGTGTAATGCGGCGATGACAGACCACAGGAAACTCTTCGCATCGTTACTTTGTATGTTCAACACTGCATTTTGCTTTTTTTTTTGCTTGTTTTTTTGAGCGCTGCGTAATGGTTTGAAATTGCAGACTCGAAGTTCTAACGCGTGATTCTCACCGCAAAGAGTCCACCCACTTCCTCTACCTTCAAAGTCTTCTTGTTTTTCTCCCAAGTGCTCGAATAGCCGTGTCACAATTTCCTCCAGATCCTCGTTATTGTCATCGTGTAAGCATTCGCACCCTACGTAAAAACTAAAAGTGCTTGACTCGGACGAGACAACTTTCTCATACAGCAGGGTCAAGACGAGATGAATTTTAATTGCAACATTGACGAGGCAATCACGTAATTGATCAACTACCCGCGATTTCACTTTGTCGAGGAAGATGCTCGAGTCACACTTTTCACTTCCAGATTTATAGGTCATGATGCGTGCACTTTTATTCAAAGCACCGCCTTCATGCCCATCAATGCGAGATTTCTTTGCCGGCGGGACTACGACATCATGATCCAGTAGACGACATTTTTTCAAATGCCTAGCAATGTTAGGTTTAGAAATTAATGTTCCACAGTTGCGACATGCCACTTTTTCGCAAAGACCGGAGGGACCTGGTTGCGATTCCATTTTTTCCCTCTGTTATTTATATATATATACAGAGAAATTTTTTGGGGGGTTGTGGTGATGGTGGTGGTGGTAGGGGAAAGCGCACTGAAACAGAAGGAAAAAAAGTTGAAAAATATTAAACATTTTTTTTCCTTCCACAAGTACATATATATATTAGACGCGAACAGTGCACACACTGTTGTAGGAGGTGTGTGTGTCAATTTTTATGATTCCTCTGAATATGTGTGTGTGTGTGTGTCAGACGCAAAACAAAATAAATATATATATATCATGAAAAAAAACTTACCTTTCAAGAGAGATAGAGAGACTTCAAAAACTTGTAGCTCACTAAAACTTCCACGATGATATATATGTATACTACCAGACAAACAATTAAGAAATACTGAACTGACACAATTGACGTTCACCTTTCAAGAAAAATAGAGAGACTTCAAAATAAAACTTGTAGCTCACTAAAACTTCCACGATGATATATATGTATACTATCAGACAAACAATTAAGAATACTAAACTGCCACGATTGAGGTTCACTATGATAATGATGTACAAAAAGAGAAACTGGTGCGTTATATAGGAACCGCGACCCCCTTGGTGAAAACACAATGAGGGCTATAGTCAATGTCCTAGCAATGAACCCCGTTGACACTTCCACCTCATGCGTGTTTATCATGGTATTCGATCGGAAAGTTTGTTGCCGTTTGTGGTTGCCGAGGGTGGAGTCGTCCACTGCGGAAGCGGATGGCAATAAACCCCGTTGACACTTCCACCTCATGCGTGTTTATCATGGTATTCGATCATTTTTTTTCCTCGCATCCTCTTACAGATTCGCTTCGGGCAGAAGCGGATGCGAGATAATTAGGTTCGGGGAGTTTGTTGCCGTTTGTGGTTGCCGAGGGTGGAGTCGTCCACTGCGGAAGCGGATAGCAATGAACCCGTTGACACTTCCATTTCATGCGTGTTTATGTGTGTGCACCACATTGTTCCCGAAAAAGAGAGGTTTACAAAGGTCACGATATACAAACATTTTGACCGGGATTTGGAAAATTACAATAAGGTGCATTCATCCTTCAAGAATGAGAGGATGAGAGGATGAGAGGATGAGAGCTCATCTTTCACTCATCACTGCTTTTCTGCGCCCGTGAAACATCGTCAGCGCAATAAATGAGGCGCGGAACAGGGAGAGAAAATGATACACGCGCGCGCGTGTGTATGTGTGTGCCACATCGTTCCCGAGAGAGAGGTTTACAAAGGTCACGATCTACAAACATTTGGTCCTTCAAAAATAAGAGAATAAGAAGATGAGAAGATGAGAGCTCATCTTTCACTCATCACTGCTTTTCTGCACCCTGAAACATCGCCAGCGTAATAAATAAGGCACGGAACGTGGAGAGAAAATGAGTGTATGTGTGTATGTGTGTATGTATGTATGTGTGTGTGTGTGTGTGTGTGTGGCACATCGTTCTCGAGAGAGAGGTTTACAAAGGTCACGATCTACAAACATTTTGGAGGATGAGAAGATGAGAAGATGAGAAGATGAGAAGATGAGAGGATGAGAGGATGAGAGCTCATCTTTCACTCATCACTGCTTTTCTGCGCCCGTGAAACATCCTCAGCACAATAAATAAGGCGCGGAACGTGGAGAGAAAGTGAGTTTTTCAACTTTTTGTGGTCGTTTGGTCAAGAAATCAAAGCTGTGCTCAAAGGTACAAATACTATCTACTATTTGTATTTTGCTGATTCTGATTATCTCGTCACTTTAATTGTATCGCGTAACATGATATTGACATGAAACTTCGTATGATTCACTTAATTCGAAAAAAATAAATATATGTATATTTTAGTGAAAACTGGTAGATATAATTACGTGATAATTTATGAATAATTTGTAACATGATTGGTTATTGAATCGTGAAAAAATATATATAATATTACGTAATTGTGAAATTAATACCTCATTTCTAAAAAGGAATGGCCTTAGAACTCAATTTTTCAACTGCGGAAAATACATTACTGATGTTTTTACTTATTTCTGTTGTATCATAAAAGAGCGCTTAATTGTTTTCTCTGAATCCGTATAAGACTTTCAAAATTGAGATTTGCCTGTAGCCAGATTACATTATGAAATTTGATGTGTCTTTTTCAACATTCAAACAGTATTCCATATCAACAATTCATAACCAGTTTTTACACATGGGAAAAGTTGCATTGTGCTTACAAATATACTAAGCTGTTTTGTTAAAATGCAAATGGTCAAGTCATAATACTACTAGCTTCTGCTGTTGCTGACAGTCGTATGTTCAGAGATACAAACATTTCTTACAATTATTTTCCAAAGGTTTGATTGATTGATTTGCTTTATTTTACTTCGCTTTTTGTGCCACTTTTGGCTAATTTGCGAAGATTTGCTAACCACTCTGCCACGGGGACAGGCTATTTTCCAAAGGATTCGTCGCTTTGTGACCAGAGGATTCGTGCGTGCAAGCGTAAAGATGTCAATGTACGTCATCTTTATGTCGTAAAACATACAAAATTTGTGTGGTTTGCATTTCAATGCAGAAGACATGCGGAATCTACTAGCATACGCAGGATTTCTTTCGAGGGTTTGGAATTATAAAAGGTGTGATTTTAGGGAACAGGGTTTCATTTTAAGAGTTATTCAAAGACAAGAATGGTGTCATTTTAAGAGGAGGTTGTGACAGTCAGATTTACCGTCCTTATCATTATTATTATTATTCAAATCCATAGCGGTGAAATAAGGTGTTGAATCAAAGTGTTGAGTGTTTTAATTTGTAAGATTACATATTTGATTTTTGCCAAGCCGACGGGAGGAACGAGAGATTCACTTGTGTTAAGGGTAAGCACTTGAAGGGTCACGCTATGCGTGTAAAGCTTAGGAAATTCGACCGTAATGACAAACATTTAAATATCTCGGTTTCCAACGGTCCGATTCATGTAAAACTTATACCAGCGCAGCGGCATGTGTGCAAGGACGGATGTGTGGAGTTTCGTCACGATCAAGCGACAATTACGGACGCCAGATCAAATCGGTTCTAATTGATCAGTTTGTGGACAGCGATTGCTATTGAGCTATGGGCGACAGCCAGGCGGAAGCTTAATCCGCACAAGTCAACTTCGGGCACGGTACGTCCTAGTTTGGAGACAATAGAGCAAAGTGGACTGACCCCTTCGGAAGCGTCACTCCAACGTGCGCATAGCGTCGTTTTTCAAAATCTAAATAAAACGAAGGACATGGTTTTTCGACACACAGTCTTACCGCGATCCTTGTAGGGAGAGCAGCTCCGCGCTACCTCTCCATATACAGTTTTGCCGCGATTCTTGGAACGAGGGCACCTTCGTGCTACCTTTCGTGTACGGTGGACTTTGTTGTGTTGTGCGAACACCAGTGTGTGTGATAGGCAGTAAGTCTACACGAGTGCGCCTACCTCAACCGCTGGGGGAAGTCTTTAGCGAAACCGTGTTTTCCGTGATTACCTTACGCCATTTATAATTTTTGAGAAACGGGGAACACCGGAAACTATGGCGGGCTAGAGGAAGAAAGGAGATGAGGGCGTAACGTCGATTCGCCCGATGTCAGAGGAAACTACGCCGAATGATGCCTATCCGCCGCCATGGAGAGAGAGAACGTCGAACGCCGCCCTATTGATACGCCGAATGATGCCTATCCGCCGCCATGGAGAGAGAGAGAACGTCGAACGCCGCCCTATTGATACGCCGACGACGCCTACCAGCCGCGACAGAGAGACGCAGAGAGAGATGTTGACGCCCCGACGATGCCGACGACGCCTACAACGACCGCTCAGATGCGACGTCCGAACCGCGCCATACCACGGAGATCCACCGATCCCGAGAGGAAGAGGAGCCGGGGAACTAGGTGTTTGAATCCTTTTCGCATCTTCATCGTCGCGACCAAAGGAACCTTCCGTGTGAATACTATGTGTTTTTCAATCGCCCATAACGACGCCAGGATGCACCTCGGAAGCTGAGAGTTGGTAAAGTATTCATCTGTGTGAACCTTAACACGTGACGGCCCGATTGATTTAGAGAACGCCCTTGAAATTCGACGACATTTTGAAAACGCCCACTCAACTCGAAATTTTATATCAAACTCCCGTCGCGCTTGTCATTTGTAATTTATTCGTCTCAGGTCAATTTTTCTTATTCCTTGTGATATTTTTTTTTTAATAGTCTTAAATTTATTGTTGTTTGTGCTCCTTTGTATTTGTTTAAAGTGCGTACTATTAGAGAAAGCGCCGCCCACTTAATTGTTTAATCTACTGGAGGTTTGTTCATTTTTTATGTGTCAATGCTAGCTATGTCAGGCCGCATGTGTGATTATTTAGTAAAAGTATTTGCCTGGTAATGTGAATTGCTCGTCGCGGCGAAGTGTTTAAGTCCCGCCTGCTAGCGAGTATAGGTTTGCGTCACTCAACGGAGGTTATTTGTTATGTTTGAACCACGTGAGGTCTTGTAAAAGGAAAACGTCCGCCCACGTGAATGTAATTGCCGTTGAGACGCCTTTGTTTATACTGGTCAAGTAATGTATGGTCACCGCGCCGACTAGTTTCTGTTTTTAAAAACAAAAGGTGAACTTAAGTAAGGGCTGGCTAGGATTTAAGTAGCACTGGAGCAAAATCACAAATGATCTGAATAGACAAAAAGTAAGATAAAATTAATTGAGAACGCAATAATTAGGGCTTGTCGTCATAAAACCTGTACATGTCATGTATAATTTCTTGTGTCGATGACCCCATGAGGATTGAATCTGAGAGAGAATGTGAGAGTGCAAGTGTGGGGACCTGTAATGATTCCATTTTTGTTGGTTATGAATAGAATATACTTTTTATTTTCATGTTAATCTTGGGCTATATCATTTTCGTATGCATGTCGCTACCCGTGATTTTCAGGTATGCAGCTAGCCGCTTCCCGGCTACAGGTAAAGAGGTAGTTATTTGAAAGTACATATGTCTTTGTTTTTATTCGATATGGCTAATCGCTATGCACTGTTGGTCACCGGTTCCTACACACGAACTTAACCTGGACCGTAACGCTATTTCGCTTGTCCGAGGGAGATTTTGCCGCCTCTATCTAGGTAGTGGTAGCATTTGTTTTCCCGGGCAAGGGAGGGCGTAGCATACATCTTTGGCGCCCGAACAGGGACCGGTTTTTTCTTAAAATCGAAAGCATCATCAGTGCAGGAACTTACATTTTTGGCGCCGCGAACACAGGGACCGGTATATTTTAAATCGAAAGCACCCTCAGTGCAGGTGCATATGTCGTTTTTGTAAGGGCTACGTCAGGCGTATTTTGGTGTCATGTAACTGTGTTTCATTGTGAGATTTTACTGTTTTATTTTTGATGTGGTAATTGAGATATTAGGCGTTTATTTTGTTAAGGCAATAGGGCAACTACTTAAGGCGTTAGGCATTTTAAAATTTTTGTTTGGCATATGGCATTAGGCGTTAAGTTGAGTTCTGGCAAAGGGGAATCGACCGCCCTTATCTTTTTTTCGTTTGTGAATTGTATAAATATATATTGGTATATATTGTGAGCGCTCACGTTTACGCTTGTCAGCGAGCATTGAGAATCGACCGAGGGTTGAATATTTGATTTCATGAAATTGCGCAACCGCCGCATCGAGAACATAAACATGAGTGACGTAAGGGTGATTTGCGATGTCTGCAGCGAGGAGTTCCCAGAAAGTGAAAATGTCGGCACAGCTAGCCAGGTTTGCTCCCGGTGCGATGTCCCGTTAAGTCCACGTGAAGAAACCAGTCTACCGAACAGCGGGGGGCAAGCCAATGAGACCAGCGCGCAACAGGTTTCTCCGGGAGGTGCAGAACGGGTCGACGAAGCAGCTAGCCTCAGTGGTACCAACTCCCAACAGATCATCGAGATGCTACTACGGATGGAAGCCAAGATGGAGGCCACGCGAAGCGAGATGAAGGCCACGCGAAGCGGAATCGAAGCTAAGATGGAAGCCACCCAAAGGAAGATAGAGGCCATCAGCACCCAGATGCAAGTGACGGAAGACCGCCTCCAGGAGACCATCCGTACTTCCGGTGAGGTGATAACGCAAGAACTCGTCGCGCGGGTACAGGAATGCGAATCCCGGGTCGAAGCCAAGATCGCCGACACCAACGCGCGGATCAACCGGCAAGAGGACCAGATGGCAACACTGTCTCAGAGCGTGCGCGACCAGGAGGAAGGTATGCAGCAGATGGCCCGACAATGCGTGCAGCTGGAAGCGACATGTGACCGTGGCATAGACTCCCTGGGGCGACATGTGCGGGAAATTTCAGTTAAAGCCGAAGGGAATTCCGAACGAATTGAGGACCTCGAGATGAAAGTGCGTCAACTGAGCGTGACTAGCAGCGGCACTTCACAATCGTCGCGGGAGCCCAGATTGACGTCACCACCGGCAGCCGACGTCGCCACTTGTTCGAACGGGGAAAGCGACCAGCGAGCTCCAGGAACGCCCCGCCCCCTTCGAAGAGAAGACACTGCGTCACCACGGTTAAGTCCACGCCGCGAGCAGAGGGATGAGTATTTACAGTTACTACAACCGTCCGCCAGGAGAGCTCTGTTTCCGCCCGAATACCGGAAGCACTTCAAAAAATTTTCGGGTGCTGACAGAATCCTTCCTTCCACGTACCTCGAGGAATTTAGTTCTACCGCCCGTGAGTTAGGTCTGACGGACGAGGATAGGCTTCTGATTCTGAAAGGTTTAATGCAGGACCGGGCCAAGAACTGGATGGACAGGAACGAGGGGAACTTCAATTCGTATGAGGAGTTCAAAGAAGCGTTTCTCACTTATTTTCAACGTCCCCTGCAGGTCGAGAGGATGCTGATGCAGGTGCGAAACGAACGATACGACAGGGGCGGAGGACTCACGTATGCCCAGTACTTTTGGAAACGGTACAATGAGTTCAAGTCTCTGCAACCCCAAATGACTACGGCGGAGATAATAGCCGCTCTGGTGTACCATTTTCCACACGAAATTCGTCGTCACCTCAATGGAGCATGCGTGTTTGACGCCGACGCGATGTCCCTCACGCTGGAAAACCTGTTTCAGTGCGAGGAGGAGAGGCAGAAAACCAGGGGTGAGAAGTTTAGCAAGCGGCGCCGACCGGAAGATGATTCGTCGCACCGGAATAAACACCCGCGGGTTCATCTAGTCCAGCAGGGATGGAGAGGACAGCACCACGCTCCAGGGGCTGAAAGGAACCGCCAGCTGCAAGATCCACCTTCACCGCAACGAAGACGCCCGTTCAGAGGCAGGAGACGGCGTGGAGGTCCGACTCGTGCGTCGCCAAGGAGAAACGACGGTTTTTTTCAAAACGGCCAAGTCCGGGATGGATTTTATCGGCGCAACGCACATAGCAGATCGGTCAGCCCGGAGTCAGATCGAGGAGATGCAGGACGCCGTGGAGCAAGAACCCCATGGAGCCCAGCGAGAGACACGAACAGGCCAAATTCGAGACACGGTTCGCCCAGATACGAAAGAGAGAGTGACGTAAGAATGCGAGCTGACACGTAAATGCTCACATCTTGTTCTTGTTTTGTGTACATACTCTTCGTGTTATGTTTATATTCAGGGTGTTATTATATATGTTATGTATCTGGAAGGTCACAGTGTCCGTGCCGTTCAGAGAGTAAATTTTTATATACAGGGTGTTCATGTATTTGCTTGTCATTTTTATATACAGGGTGTTCATGTATTTGTTTGTCAATTTATATACAGGGTGTTCATGTATTTGTTGGTCAAGATTATATACAGAGTGATCAAGGATTTGTAACAAAAAAAAATTCTGTCCCTGTGTAGAGCGAATTTTCCACGCTTACGAAATCCTTGTAAGAAGGAGGGGGGCGAGGTTGTGACAGTCAGATTTACCGTCCTTATCATTATTATTATTATTCAAATCCATAGCGGTGAAATAAGGTGTTGAATCAAAGTGTTGAGTGTTTTAATTTGTAAGATTACATATTTGATTTTTGCCAAGCCGACGGGAGGAACGAGAGATTCACTTGTGTTAAGGGTAAGCACTTGAAGGGTCACGCTATGCGTGTAAAGCTTAGGAAATTCGACCGTAATGACAAACATTTAAATATCTCGGTTTCCAACGGTCCGATTCATGTAAAACTTATACCAGCGCAGCGGCATGTGTGCAAGGACGGATGTGTGGAGTTTCGTCACGATCAAGCGACAATTACGGACGCCAGATCAAATCGGTTCTAATTGATCAGTTTGTGGACAGCGATTGCTATTGAGCTATGGGCGACAGCCAGGCGGAAGCTTAATCCGCACAAGTCAACTTCGGGCACGGTACGTCCTAGTTTGGAGACAATAGAGCAAAGTGGACTGACCCCTTCGGAAGCGTCACTCCAACGTGCGCATAGCGTCGTTTTTCAAAATCTAAATAAAACGAAGGACATGGTTTTTCGACACACAGTCTTACCGCGATCCTTGTAGGGAGAGCAGCTCCGCGCTACCTCTCCATATACAGTTTTGCCGCGATTCTTGGAACGAGGGCACCTTCGTGCTACCTTTCGTGTACGGTGGACTTTGTTGTGTTGTGCGAACACCAGTGTGTGTGATAGGCAGTAAGTCTACACGAGTGCGCCTACCTCAACCGCTGGGGGAAGTCTTTAGCGAAACCGTGTTTTCCGTGATTACCTTACGCCATTTATAATTTTTGAGAAACGGGGAACACCGGAAACTATGGCGGGCTAGAGGAAGAAAGGAGATGAGGGCGTAACGTCGATTCGCCCGATGTCAGAGGAAACTACGCCGAATGATGCCTATCCGCCGCCATGGAGAGAGAGAACGTCGAACGCCGCCCTATTGATACGCCGAATGATGCCTATCCGCCGCCATGGAGAGAGAGAGAACGTCGAACGCCGCCCTATTGATACGCCGACGACGCCTACCAGCCGCGACAGAGAGACGCAGAGAGAGATGTTGACGCCCCGACGATGCCGACGACGCCTACAACGACCGCTCAGATGCGACGTCCGAACCGCGCCATACCACGGAGATCCACCGATCCCGAGAGGAAGAGGAGCCGGGGAACTAGGTGTTTGAATCCTTTTCGCATCTTCATCGTCGCGACCAAAGGAACCTTCCGTGTGAATACTATGTGTTTTTCAATCGCCCATAACGACGCCAGGATGCACCTCGGAAGCTGAGAGTTGGTAAAGTATTCATCTGTGTGAACCTTAACACGTGACGGCCCGATTGATTTAGAGAACGCCCTTGAAATTCGACGACATTTTGAAAACGCCCACTCAACTCGAAATTTTATATCAAACTCCCGTCGCGCTTGTCATTTGTAATTTATTCGTCTCAGGTCAATTTTTCTTATTCCTTGTGATATTTTTTTTTAATAGTCTTAAATTTATTGTTGTTTGTGCTCCTTTGTATTTGTTTAAAGTGCGTACTATTAGAGAAAGCGCCGCCCACTTAATTGTTTAATCTACTGGAGGTTTGTTCATTTTTTATGTGTCAATGCTAGCTATGTCAGGCCGCATGTGTGATTATTTAGTAAAAGTATTTGCCTGGTAATGTGAATTGCTCGTCGCGGCGAAGTGTTTAAGTCCCGCCTGCTAGCGAGTATAGGTTTGCGTCACTCAACGGAGGTTATTTGTTATGTTTGAACCACGTGAGGTCTTGTAAAAGGAAAACGTCCGCCCACGTGAATGTAATTGCCGTTGAGACGCCTTTGTTTATACTGGTCAAGTAATGTATGGTCACCGCGCCGACTAGTTTCTGTTTTTAAAAACAAAAGGTGAACTTAAGTAAGGGCTGGCTAGGATTTAAGTAGCACTGGAGCAAAATCACAAATGATCTGAATAGACAAAAAGTAAGATAAAATTAATTGAGAACGCAATAATTAGGGCTTGTCGTCATAAAACCTGTACATGTCATGTATAATTTCTTGTGTCGATGACCCCATGAGGATTGAATCTGAGAGAGAATGTGAGAGTGCAAGTGTGGGGACCTGTAATGATTCCATTTTTGTTGGTTATGAATAGAATATACTTTTTATTTTCATGTTAATCTTGGGCTATATCATTTTCGTATGCATGTCGCTACCCGTGATTTTCAGGTATGCAGCTAGCCGCTTCCCGGCTACAGGTAAAGAGGTAGTTATTTGAAAGTACATATGTCTTTGTTTTTATTCGATATGGCTAATCGCTATGCACTGTTGGTCACCGGTTCCTACACACGAACTTAACCTGGACCGTAACGCTATTTCGCTTGTCCGAGGGAGATTTTGCCGCCTCTATCTAGGTAGTGGTAGCATTTGTTTTCCCGGGCAAGGGAGGGCGTAGCATACAAGTTTGCATTTATCACTTTGGTTTATCCGAATTATTTACTGCTTTCACGTAACAATTTTGATTTTCGCTTAAGATGCTTTTAAAATCTAATGCAGGGTCAATAAACACCTTCATTAAATAAGACTTGTATACCGTTATGTCCGTAAACGTCAGTTTACAGGAAAGGTGAACAGCATTGACTTCACGTAGCTACGAATTAGGGATATTAATTATTTGAATTATTAATCCTTAGATTTTCTTAGAGAGAGAAAGAGAGAGTGGCTCTCGTCGATCTCGTCTCAAAAAGTGTCGAAATGTTTCGACTCATTGTCGTCTCAAGTTTTAAAAGACGCAACTCGTCTCAAAATTCGAGACGGGACTGAGTTAAAAAAGAGATTTCTCTCACCTCCTCTCAATCTCAAATTCCAACAAAATATCCATAGGGCTATATAGGTGTAAATATAGATATTTCTTTCGGAAACCATTTGACAAAGTTCATAACTAAGTTATGGAAAAAATGGGTGATAATTTAGAGAAGTACTTAAGACTAATCTGGACCATTTGCCGACGCCAACAAAGCCGTTTTCGAAGTTTTCTTTACTTTTATAAAGCGCTATGATATCCGAAAATCTGAGAAATTATATTTTGTTGGAATTCCTTCCAGAGCATTCACGTGAGTCCTCGTGTGGTTTACTTTTGTTGTTGTCTAGATATTTGCAATAGTTTCGTGGCTATGTAAGCCTCTAGACACCAGGGAAATCAAACCACCTGAAGATTAGCCTGAATGTTCTAGAAGAAATTCTAAGCAGATTTTTTTTACCGAATTTTTTAGATCTTCGAAAGTAAAGAAATTTCAAAGACTGCTTTTTTGGCGGGGGCCAAAGACGCAGCCAAACCTTAATGGCACATGTCGTTCATGTCGACATTCACAATTGGCGTTTCCTTTATTCCAAGTCAGAAATAATGTATTCTGTGTAGGATCATAGAAATATCTGAAAAAGAAAATTATCAGTACTTGAAGTGTTTTTCTTTGTGTTATGTATGATGAGTCCATTCGCAAATTGTTAACAAGATCATAGTGTATGAAATAAATTTTAGATAAATCTGTTCACTTCCCAGTTGTACGTAATTTTGAATAACCTTCTTCCCCTTTTAAGTTCGTCTTTTTATTCGATATTCGACCTACAGTTTAAATTAGGATATGAACCTCTGAATCGAATTCAGAACACCTTGATTCAAAGTAATAACATATCTAAGCCACCGAAACTTTTCATTCAAATACGATACATCCATTTGGATTAACATCTTAAAATCAACTACTGTATATTAGCTTCGGAGCAAGTCACGCCCAATAATAAATGTCAGGATAGTTTTAATACCTCTGGAATGCACAACTGCTTCAATGTAATAGATGAACAAAAAATATTATATCTAAATAAGAAATTTCGTTTTGTACAAGCCCTAAATTATTTAATTAACTAACATTTCCATCTTCAAGAGCTAAGAATACATTGAAATCTAATGTTACAAAATAAAAATCTTCAAAGATTTGAGTAACAGATCAGACAGGGAATAACACAATTTACCCGACTCAAATTAGGAACATTTTCATTTTTCAAATTACTTTGAATGTCTGTCATTCACGCTATAGTAATCCATTTGTCAGTATATTTATAATACAGCAACATTAATTCCATTCTGAATCTGTAAAAATGTAACAGGTCTGGTAAAATTATTACAATTTTATATTAGCATTAGGTATGTGCATAAACTCTTTTCTATTTGTCTGTTCCTCACAGTTGTTTCGAGTATTTGTGTTCGTTGTTCTTTATATATGCATATTGCAACACTGTTCTTTCACATCTTGTTGATAGGTTCACATACATGTAGAAATGCATGCTTCAATGCAAAAGCGTGGTCCTACATTTCGTATCAGATAATTGTCTGGTGTTAGAAACAACAAAAGTGTGGATTTTTCATGAAGTAGAGTGCACGACAGATCAGGCATTGTGCATTTTTCTTCTGTCTGTGTCTGTGGTTGATTAATCCATACATGCTGTGAAACACGACACGTTCCCACAAAATGCACCACTACAAATATTCACAATTTTCAGTATCAAATACCAAGCAATTTAATCATGCGAAGGAAAATTTGTCATATTTCAACTTCGATTACAATGTTCGTTACGAACAATGAACACAGAACGAACTTTTTCATTCATGAATCTTCGTTTAAGCAGAGCATTACACACTTCTCATGTGTGAGATTTGAAGATTTGTTCCCACGATACGTCACGAGCAAGGAAAAAAAAGCAATTGAAGCACTCTTTAGCTACCGACCGGGATTGCGCACAGGTACCTAGAATCAGCCCGGAAAATATTAGTTCAGATGTAACAAGAGGCGATTCAAAGATGTTTGTGATTAGTGGAGCGCGTAATATCTGATAAGAATGAGGAATAACTTCTTATACATAACCAAGTAATTTCGATTGCAAATATGTTGTGTGTAAAGAAACTGGGTGCCGAATAATTAAACGACGCCACAAGTTGTTGGAGATATTTAGCCCTCTAGCTAGATGTTGTACATCGATGGAAAAACAAGAAAACATGATTGTAGTTGTCAAATCTAATCACTCTTGTGGAACCGTGTTTCTCATGTAATGATCACATGGCCATTTACAGCCATTAAGGATATTGCTAATGTTTGTCTACACTTCTTTTTACACAAAAACTGTAACTATTTCAGTAGGTCGTGATGAGTGCCCTAAAAATTACGAGCCATTGCTTCAAACAACTTCCACTGCACGATGAAATGAGCCATCTCACATTCTTATCTCTGTGGTAACTGTGAATATCCTTTGCGGTACAAATTAATGACTGACTGTAGCATAAAGGGATTGCAGTTTTTATTTAAATATCCGCACTAAAACTCAAGCTACCATGCAGGAACAAAACGAAGGTAATTATAATTGAAATGTAATACATTTTATACACGTGTGTATTGTAAATCGTGCCTTACTTTTTACCCTCACTGCGGTTGCACTCAGCTGCAGCAATGCCGTTGTAGGTATCCGAATGGTTTTCGAGGTTTTGTCACTTGTAATTGAGTTAAAAGCAGTGCACGTAACGTTGAGTTTCGCACCGGTGGACCGCGAACTACTTCCGTAAAGGGTAAAACTGTTTACACACGCAAACAATAGGCGAGTGCTGGCCTATTGTTCGAAGATTATTTACCATGCTCTGCGGAACGTACAATTTCATTCCGACTAACCACTGCTCTTGCAGTTTAAAACAAGATCTCATTTATTTACATACACATAATTAGATATTGCTTTCTCCCCTCATTACTCTATTCGTTTTACGCCACGTACAGTTACGACCGTGGATGTGTTCAAGTTACACACTGATTCTATTACCTATACTGTATATTCATTATTCAGGAAATATGTGAAGGTTATCCAAATCTTGAAAACAAGAGTAAACATAGTATTGTGCACTTCATTTGCCATATTGTTACTTGATAGTTGTTAAATATTGTTGCATTCATTGCAGATTTTGTCTTCCAAAGTACATGTTGTTATTGTGTTGAAATATTGAAAATACACCACATGTGTACATATTTCTTTAGTTGTTTTGCATTCTCCTATCAAGTTCAAGCATCATTGGTAGTGAAAGAAAATATTCTCATTGAAACTAAGCTTGTCTTTTGAATTTCCTTGTACATTGTTATATTTTTAATTATTCTGTGCTCCTTACAATGACACACGTGCAGGCCCGTAGCTAGAATTGATATCCAGGGGGGGGTCATGGGTTATTAGGGGGTGCTTTGTAAACAAAGTCCATTTTTCAAAAAATGAACAGTATTAAATGGAGATGTTTGTGTCGGGGGGGGGGGTCATTAACTTATATAAAATTTATAAATATCATACAGATACTACATTTTTCTACTACATCTCTTGGAGTGTTAATTGACTGATACTGAAATCATCCCTTACAGTAGAGGTTCCCAAACGTTTTCGTTTCACGGCGCTCCTAGTGTTTCAAGATTTTTCGTCTCCGGTACCCCTTTCTACACCCTCGATATCAGGCACATTTCAAATATTTTCGTGAAAATATTTAGTTCCTCATAACAAACAGTGTTAGCAAATAGCGAGGGAGTTAATTTTTTAGATCTACGTGCTACGAAACTTACGTTTTTTATAAAATTAAAATTCCTTGCGTAACGTCAAAAAGGTTTTTCAGAGCTTCTGTGATGGCGGATGATGGATTCATTCATGTCACAGGCGCAAGTCTGAAGATTTCGGATCATGGATTCATGTCACAGACGCACATCTGATTTTTTTTCTTTTTCTTCTTATGATTGACTTGTGCAATGGGAACATTTGCGATTGCGATATGTTATTTGTGTGATATATTGGCGGGTTGGACATTTTAGACATTGGATTTCATTTATGCGACTTCAGAAATTGGAATTAATTATTTCTTTTTGGCAACTGCAGGCCGTAAAGGGAAGGGTTGTTTTTTCTAAATGACTTGTGGGATGGGATAATTTACGACTTCTTATTTTTATGATGGGAAGGGAGTGGAGGGTGGTATTCTGTGGGAAAGGACAACAAGAACTTTCAACGTAGGATTTACTTCATTTTTGGACTTAAATTTAACTTCGACCCACAATTCACTGCCTGGCCTTGGTAAAAAGAGGTACGTTACCGTCTTAGGTTTAATTTTAGCCTTCATTTTTGGTATCTTCATGTGTCAATGCGGAAAACAGCGAGAAATAGTGTTGGGGGCAGGTGACTCCGGCCAATTTCTAACATGCCTTTAAAAGGGACTCTATAGATAAAGACGGGGCCGCGGTAGCGGTAGGGGGCGGTAAGTCAATTATCCCAGGGGCAGAGCCCGGAATCGGTGGAAAATTTGGACTCGACAATTTCAAACGACAAAATCTCAACTTTAAACGGCTGTACAGTCGTAAATACTTCTTTCCGCGCTCCATTTTTTTTATTCACAATTATGATTACATAATCTTCATAAAGACAAAAAAAAAATGAAAATTCGAGGGTGTAGAATAGGGTACCCGACCCGATTTTTCCACTGCGCCGTAGTCAGAATGTGGGCCTATCTTGCACTTGCAACACCCAGTTAGTGTGGTTAGGTTGCTTGCCTTAGTTAAGAAATATATTTCAAATTGAGAAACATATTACATGTAAATCGTACTAAAGAAGCAAATATTTGGACCAATCATTTCAGTGAAAATAATGTAACATTGTGCGGTGCCCCTATAACCCATCCACAACGCACACTTTGGTTGGTTGATTTGGTGTTTCAAGTGCACTATATTCACAGTAAGGTTAATCGGGACTGGACCTACAGTTTAAAGTGGGATCCGAACCACTATGTGCCTCCACCGGGTATCGAACACGGGACCCCTTGATTACAAGGCGACGACGATACTTCCGCGCACACTTTGGGGACAACTGCACACTCAATACTACTTCTGTCTAAACGGGAGGTGACAACAGGGACAGTGAAGGTACAGATAGAGAAGCTCCTCTATGAAAGAAGTTACAAAGTCTAGATAATCTTCTAAATACTTGCAGCTACTTAGACTTCAGCTCTTAAACCAGATGAGCGAATGTAATAGTTGCTGTCCATGTTGTGTGGATTTATCTTTAAAGTTGTGAGCTGTCTACATTTTGACTCTTCACTGCAAACAAGTTACACAAAATAGTTTTACTTAATGTCAAGGGGGCTGATGGCAATGACAGGGGGGGGGCTGACGGCAGGTCCCCTGGCCCCTGCCTGGCTACGGACCTGCACACGTGTGTCGAAGCGTCGAACAAATAAAAAAAAAGTGCAACCATGTAAAATAAAACATTGTTTACACGGTGTTTAATATAAAATGGCTTTAGTTTCACTGACAATCGTGAAAGATCTAAAGCAATATATATTTTTAAATGCCATTTACCAAATTTAAAACACCAGTAATGAATAGATTGTCAGAAAACGCTTAGTGAAGAATGTTGTATAACTGCTCTGATACTGTATATCATCAAGTGACTCTTTAACTGACCATCAACTTCTCGACTTCCCTGCAAATAAATAAATAATTAAGCTGTGTATTCTGGGAAGAAAGTTACTCTGTAAGAAGATTTTAAAAGACGAGTAAAAGTCCACAGGTAAAGGCGTCACGGCGTGAGCAAAGATGGTCTCCATCCCACTCCTCTGCTCAACCAAATAACCTACATGAGAACTTGTCAGAATCATTTTTAGTGGAGCATACACACGCAAGCACGAGGGCTAAAGAAGGATGTGAATAGAAAGCCTGAGATACGGGAATTGAGAGAATATGAGAAAACATAAGAGAAACAGATTAAGAAATAAGAGACGAAGAGATGAGAGAAATGGCATATGAGAGAGAAAGAAATAAGAAATAATGAGAAAACAGAATATAAACAAAAAGCGCGAGAAAAATAGAGGAAGAAATATCAGAGGATTAAGCGAGGGAAAGAATCAAACAGGGGAAAAAGAAATGGAATGAGTTAGAGAGGAACAACTAGAGGGAAAGAGTTAAAACTGAGAACAAGTAGAGGGAAATATCGAAACTGAAAACAACTTGAGGAAGCGATTGAAACTGGAGGTAGTGGCAGCGAAGTGATTAGGGTGCAAGTGGGAAACAGTTGTACTTCCACTCTATCCCCCTTTTCTGCCACACTATGTAAGTAAACTGTCGTTTCCTTTCCAGTTTTATCACCCTATCGCCGCCACTGACTAGAGGAAAATAGTAAAAGTGAGGAAGAAAGAGGGAAGGAATGAAACCGAGGAAGAAAGAGAGGGAAGGAATGAAACCGAGGAAGAAAGAGAGGGAAGGAATGAAACTGAGGAAGAAAGAGAGGGAAGGAATGAAACTGAGGAAGAAAGAGAGGGAAGGAATGAAACTGAGGAAGAAAGAGAGGGAAGGAATGAAACTGAGGAAGAAAGAGAGGGAAGGAATGAAACTGAGGAAGAAAGAGAGGGAAGGAATGAAACTGAGGAAGAAAGAGAGGAAAGGAATGAAACTGAGGAAGAAAGAGAGGGAAGGAATGAAACTGAGGAACAACTAGAGGGAATGAGTGAAACTAAGGAACAACCAGAGGGAATGAATGAAACCGAGAAAAATAGAGAGAAGGTAGTGTGAACCTGAAGAACAACTATAGGAAATAGTGATTGACTTGATTTGTCTGCCACTTTTGGCTAATCGCGAAGACTAGGATGATTGTTAATAATATGAAATTGATGAAGTGACACAAAGAACACCTATGTCTATGATAGGATTGGAACCCGGGACCCTTGCGTCGTAGCGCGCTATGATAACCACTCCGCCACAGAGATCGACTTGGGCAAGAGTGGAACTGAAGAACAACTAGAGACAAGGAGTGAAACAAATAAAAGAGAAATAGATTTGAACAAAGGAAGAATAGGGGAAAACTGAAATAGAGGAAGGAAGACAGGAAAAGGAACAAAGAGAGAATCCAGGGGATATCACAACCGAAGGTTGATTTAAATCACTGATTTAAATGACTTTAAGTAAATAATTTATAGAATAATGCACGTAAGGATCTTGTAGACATCAGAATCACTTTTGGTGAAAGTACATTCATCTTTTAATCATTTAATGGTGTTTAGTTTACTAGCCTCTAAGAAAGAAAACAAAATACAGCGTGTAACAAAAGTCCGGGAACACTTTAAAGAAATTATTGTAGCCAAACAAGTAGCATTACAAAGTTACAAAGTACATCATTTCAAAGAGTAAAGTTGTAAGTTTTTTCCCAACAACACTCACTTTACAAACACTCTATGTGGGAACCATGTGTGACCCGACAAATGTCGACGCGATAATCAAACTCTTTTCACACATGGCCCAACATGTCTTCCGAGACTGTGGCTCTTACTTGTTCAATTCTCCTTTTGAGTTCCACAACATCACGAGGAAGAGGAGGGACATTTACATGGTCCTTTACATAACCTCATAAAAAAAATCATCCGTTGCACTCTTTTGTTTTGTCAAATTCTAGCACGCAGAAAGCCTTCTTAGATACAGAAAGCGCCATCTTGATTATGACACCACCTAGCAACGATATATGGAACTACACGTAACACCTGCAATGAGAAAAAATCTTACAACTTTACTCTTTGAAATGATGTTTTGTCACTTTCTAATGCTACTCGTTTGGCTACAATAATTTTTTAAAAGTGTTCCCGGACTTTTGTTACACGCTGTATATGTACTGTTGGTGTGAAGCTCCTACGAAAGGAAATGGAATATGTAAACTGCAAACACGCTTAATTTTATCTTGATTTAAAATACAATAACTTAAACATTAGATCGAAAAAAGTTTAGTGTATAATAGAGCAACCAGCACATTTTAATATTCTACAATTTAATCCAAAGAATAAATGAATCGACAACTCCTAAATTTTATATTTAATAATTTTCTTTGTGAGAGGTCACAGAATATATACTTTATGAGTAATATTTGCCCCTAACTTTTAAAGTCTTTTTTGCACGGAATGTGTAAAAGTTAATAACAAAATACAATAAGTATGAATTTCAGTGCACTAACTGTACAAAGTGTAGGAAAAATATTATCACTCGAGTAGCAAAGTCCCTCCATTTATATAATTATTATAATAATAACAACAATAAATTTGGATTAAAATTTGTTTATTTTTTATAACTTATAATGGTTGTTATTGTAAAATGACAATTATAACCGTGTTAATAATTATTATTGTCATTATTATTTCTACTAATCAAGTTTTATCGTTGGCCTGTACCCCTCTACAAATATTTCTGGCCCCGCCTCTGTTGATAAGGGATGAGGCCCCACTACGGGCATGTTCTCACACTGATTCAGTGGTTGTTCATATGTTAACGGTAAGGTATTTGGAAGTACTGTGCAAGCTCTGTTCTATTTGCGTATCTTGTTATTTTCCAGAGAGCACACGAGTCGAGAGAAGACAGGAGGATTCCCCGAGGAGTCCAAGCCCTGGCGGGGAGTCCCCGGAAGAAGTCTGGGAAGAGGAACCGGAAAAAGATATCGCAGACAGCCCCTCCATGATTGAGAAAACAGTCGTCCTGAGGGACCTGGTGCAGAAACACGAACAACGTTCTCGTGAGTGTTAATTTGTCACTTCAGTGCATTGGAAACTTTACCCATTGTTATCATATGTTGAGTCATTCAACGTTATGTAGCGGTGTCATGTGCACGAGGGACGCCTGAATTTTTTAGCTAAAGGGTTGCAGAGTGCAAATAGTGGCGTGGCACATAAATTCTTTGCAAGTGTCTCTTTATCAATTTCATAACAACATCACCCATTCTCATCGTTCCGAAAAGCCAAAAATGGCAGAAATAGCGACGCTAAGTAACAAAAATCAAATCAAATGCACCAACATGTTTTTGAGTTAAGGAAGAGCTTTATAACTTTTGTGCAGATTTCATTCACAGTCCAGAGGGGAACATTGCATTTATTGATTACCGAGTTTGTCAATAGCGTATTAGGGCCTCCCGATTGCGCAGTGGTAGCGTCGTCGCCTTGTGATCAAGGGGTCCCGGGTCGATACCCGGTAGAGGCACATAGTGGTTCGGATCCGTCTTTAAACTGTAGGTCCAGTTCCGATTAGTCTTTCTGTGCATAAAGTGGACTTAAAACACCAACTCAAACCGACGGCGCAATGGTAGCGTCGTCGCCTTGTAATCAAGGGATCCCGGATTCGATACCCGGTAGAGGAACATAGGGTTTCGGATTCGACTTAAAATAGTAGGTCCAGTCCCAATTAGCCTTACTGTGCACAAGGTGGACTTAAAACACCAACTCAATCAATCATTAGCGTATTAAAAATATTGTCGTCTTCCGACAGAAAATATGATTGCCAGTGGCAACCATGAATCTGTAGTGCATGGTTACACATATACAGGATGAAAAAATACCGTTTTTAAGTCTTCCTAGCGCGCGCGTGTTTA
Organism: Lepisma saccharinum; assembly: GCF_977018435.1. Lineage (NCBI taxonomy): Eukaryota > Metazoa > Arthropoda > Insecta > Zygentoma > Lepismatidae > Lepisma > Lepisma saccharinum. The sequence goes on along the minus strand of NC_139234.1, from coordinate 73,163,560 downwards.
TAATATTTATTTGAGAATTTCACTCATGAAAACGCAGATTTCATAGAGATATGATGATGTGAATATTTCCATATCTGGCCTCTTTTCTAATTTAGGTACAACAAAATTGTAGACTACCCAGACTATGCTTTTCATTGACACCGATTCATTATTATTCAAATTACCTTCTTATTTTGAATTTAACTTTGGACTAATTATGAAATTCAATTTGCAAATTTTCTGAGAACTTCAAAAAGTTAGTACAAAATATCGCATATTAACTATTTTTTTTTTCTAAAAACTTTACTTTTTATTATCCCCTCCTCTTTCTCTGGGTTCTTTCCCTCTCCTTTCTGCTTCTTCCTCTCTCCTTCTTTATCTATCTCTTTCTTCCTCTCTCCTTCTTTATCTATCTATATCTTTCTCTTTTCCACTCTCATCTCCTGTGACTACTGAATGCTAATCAAAGACAATAATCGTTTATTACAAGGCAATTATTTGAGTCCTTATGATCATTAGTGCTGCGGCTTTGGAAAAATAATTTTAAAAAATGTTAACAAACAAAAGTGCGAGTAAGTGAGCTGGATCAGAATTCCTTGATTTAATTAATTTTTACTCGTGGATTTATTTCGCCTGTGCTCCACCTTCCTTATTGTTTATTGATTTGCTTTATTTTACTTCGTTTCTTGTACCATTTTTGGCTAATTTGCGAAGAGTGATGACATGATGAAATTCATGAATTGACACTCGCAAACATCCATGCCCAGGACAGGATTTGAACCCGGAACCCTTGGCGTCGTATTGGGATGTACTAACCACATGTGCACAGAGATTCTGTATTTACATTCACCGGCATCACTGTGGACATGTTTCACAGCACGATATCAACATTGCAGTCGTTAAATGCGTGTTAAATATGCGGAAAATTGATTTAGTTTGATGCAGTTGATCTTGTGTGTTTCGACAAAGTGTATGAAATATATATTTGTGACTGTAGTGCTGATATCGTGTTCATACATGGCCTACAGCTGATGACGTAGCATGTAAACGAAACGTGTCTGAGGTGTTCACCGAACTTCCCCCCATAGGCGTGCGCAGACACTCTGATTAGGGGGGGGGGAGCAAAAGCCTTGATGAAAGGGAAAGAAACCCCTTTATTTTATCTCACTGTTTAATTTCATTCCATCAGTGTGTGTGTGTGTGTGTGTGGGTGTGTGTGTGTGTGTGGGGGGGGGTTTGTGTGTGTGTGTGTGTGTGTGTGTGTGTATAATGCAGCAACATAGATGCACCATAACGAATATATAAATTGTCTCTGAATTGTTCCTCGCTCCTTTTCCTCCAACAATTGTGTTCATGCATTTAAGACAAAACTGTTTTAGCAGAAAGAGTCTGAAGTACTTAGTGGTTATAACTTCTCTTTCTGGTAATTTACAATGCATTACAGAAAAAAATTGCGAGCAAGAAAATTTTACGAATCGAGGGGGGCAATTTCCCATTTGTGCCACCCTGCATGTGCTCTTGGCCGTCTGGAAGAATAATGCAAGAAAGACGTGAAAACTAATTCCATCCTTCATTATCCTTTTGTCCTGTTACTCTTAGATTCTACTAGTCTTGCATTTTTTACCTCAATGTTTGCGCCTCTAGAATTGATTTCCGTCAAAGATTTGGGAGGGACAATGCCAATTGCCCCCCCCCTGTGGTTGCGCCACTGCACCCCCTTCCCCCGTAGTTGCTTTGAACTTTAATCGCTTGAAGATGCTTGATTTTCTATAAGGGTATAATGCCGTTTAACACCGGCGATAAGGTTCCTCTACACTAAATTTCTATGTGAAAGTATGTATAATAATGTAGGAACATGGACGTCTGGAAGAGGGAGGGGACAAGGATGGTCACACCACTCCCTTGGAAATCGAATGTCACCCTAAAAGTATATGTTTAACATGTATAATTTGATTTCAGTCAGAGTAATTTAAATTACTAAACTAAGCTAAAGAAGGACTAAAATTAAATGGTGTGACTCAGTTGTTAGCATATGCAGATAATGTAGACTTACTGGGGGATGATGTGAATACAATTAAGAATAATGCTAAAATATTTTTCAAAACTGCTAAAGAGATAGGTTTGGAAGTTAACAAAGAGAAAACTAAATATATGCTTACAGGCCGAAACCAAGTGTTGGGTAATAATCAAAATCTAATTATTGATAACAACTCGTTTGAACTAGTTTCCAAATTCAAATACTTAGGAGTAATATTAACAAATGAAAATTATATTAAAGAGGAAATAAAAAGTAAGCTTAATTCAGGAAATGCATGTTACTTCTCTCTTCATAAACTTTTGTCTTCTCGTTTAATATCTAAGAAACTAAAAGTTAAAATATACAAAACAGTAATTTTGCCTGTAGTATTATATTGATGTGAAACTTGGTCCCTTACGTTGAAAGAGGAACATAAATTGAGAGTATTTGAAAATAAGTTCCTTAGGAAAATCTTTGGACCTAAAAGGGATGAGGAGACAGGTGAGTGGAGAAGGTTACATAATTTGTATTCATGTCCAGATATTATTAGAATAATTAAATCAAGAAGACTTAGGTGGGCAGGCCATGTGGCACGAATGGGAGAGGAAAGAGGAGTTTACAGGATTCTTGTTGGGAAACCTGATGGTAAGAGACCTGTAGGAAGGCCAAGACGAAGAAGGAGGGACAACGTTGAGATGGACCTAAGGGAAATCGGTAGGGATGGAAAAGAGTATATAGAACTTGCTCAAGATAGGGACAGATGGAAGGCCTGTGTTGCTGCAGCCATGAACCTTCGGGTTTAAGAAGGCTAGGGAGTTAGTTAGTTAGTAATTTAAATTAATGCGATAATTTCACATTCAAGTGGTGTTTTTTGAAGAGGTAACACGCCTCATGAAAAAAATACCTTGCTTGTCCCTCCGTGGAAAGTATCTGCAGACGTCCATGATTCGCCCCCCCTCCCCCCTTGCCCCCCGTGCGCACGCCTATGCTTCGATTCAGACTCTTTTAGTACGCCACTGAGTAGCAGACAAACTTTTTTCCTTTTCACACTCCACGCGTTTTGTACCGCCTGTATACTCAGCTGCTAAAAGCTAAACCAGGCAAGCACGAATAAAACCCGTTGGCTCACGACAACCTGCTGCGATTAGCGAAGCGAGTACACAAGCATCGCTGTTCCTTTGAGCAGTGGGTGGTGTGTTTACACGACCGTCTTTCTCGTCACGAGGATAAGGCAAAGTTCCCTGCACTGTCCGTCTGCCAAGAGTTTCCGTGGCCGCTGGCCAAGACGCTTGTGTGCTTTGCATTTGCACAATCTCCTCCCTCCCCCACCCCCCTCTGGCAGGAGCAGTGACCGTTTCTCACAGACTCAATGTCCTCATCCTGGAACCCAGAAGGTGAACAGAACCAGTGTATCCCCTCAGGCTCTTCATAGCAGCAACGAAACACGTGCTAGCCAACCATGAGGTGGATGTATGAGGATACGCGCAAGTACTAATCCCAAACATCCCCTTGTTTTAACATTACTAGTTCACACCACCCCTTTGTGTTCATCGGGGCTCGAAATGGACATTTTCACGAAACTGGACGATTTCCTTTTCTTGACATGGCCTAGCATCCGGCGCAGGGGCAGTGACCCTCTGTTGCCGCGTTTACTTACGAAGGAAGCTTCCGGTCAAACAACCAATTAGGCTACTGCTTGGGCAAGGAGCGGCAACATTAAAATCCTTCCTCTCCGAAGCAACAGGGAAATAGGATTTTGTCAAAATAACCGTTGTACGCTGTGAATTGACAGCGGTTGGTACGGCGGCTCCATTATAGGGCTACTAAAGGTGCAGGATTTTTTAAAAAAAATTCAATTCCGGTACAGGAGAGAAAATCAGCAAGCGTAAACGGGTTCTGGACCGTAAAGAACCTTTTTATGTTTAACGTATTTCAATTCGGTCCAGGAACGTTTTTCCGGATCAATTTAAATACGGTCCAGTTCCGTATTGATATGAATCAATAAACAACTTGGATCGAATTTAAAGTGTGCGAGATAAAAAAAAAAGTTCCGGTCCTATACCAGAACCCATTAGAATTTATGGGTTCCTGGACCAATAACAACCATGGCTAGCATTACAATTGTACATAAACATTAAAATATAAAAATACATTGGACACGAGTCTTCAGAAATTTTATTTCCTTTCAAAATTTATGAGGACGGAAATCGTGAATGGGTAGTCAGCTCGCTCAACTGGAGATACCTCTGTCAGAACAATCGAATCCACAAGACATGGCAAATTATAATTATCAACAATTTAAAAAGTAAAACTTGAGAACCGCAAGGCACAAAAGGCAACATTGACGCTTTCATACTCTGTTAATCTCCCTTCCGGCAACAACGCATCTCCACGTAGAGGGGAAAGCAGGGTGCCAAATCATTTAAGACTGGTTGGAGGGAGAAAGAGCTTAATCTACAAACCCGCTTCCCAACAAACATACATATAAATTATACAATATACATATTTATAATGTTATTAAAGGTAAAAGTAAATTACTAAGTTAAAAATATTTTATTGTTATTAATTGCAAATAAAGAAATCAATCTGTTATTTTTATATATATCAGATATTATAAAGTAGCAAACTAATTCCCTTATTAACTGGTTAAAGATGTTAATAAATTATGAAATAGTTGAAGTGGTTTTATTATGTGTAAGTTTTTATTTAGCTTTTGCTTTATGTTTTCTAACGATGGAAGCGGCCCCGGCGCCAACCCAGCGTCGAATAACATGGATACCTGGGGGAAACCCTGGGGGGTAAAGGCGGTCAAGGGCGTGATGCTGATCACATCACCCCCACTCACGACCGGATCAAGAAAGTGTGGGGCGTTACCCCCACAAATTAAAAGTAATTGCTTATCTTTTGTTTGTTGTAACAAAAACTCTCCCCCCGGAATTTTTTGTTGAGGGGGAAATCCCCCGCGCACCCTAGGGAAATATATATTAAGGGAATGGAATGGGCCTTTATTTAAACATGCTGCGATATGTACTATTAAAGAGTATTAACAATTTCGTGCACACTGAAAATAAAAATCTAGTGAAATATGTAACAAATAACGATCAGGAACGGTCCCTTGCAATTTGTGACTAGACGGAACGGGAAGGTTCCAGATTTTCAAGAACCGTAACTCCGTTCCAGTCCGCTCTGGTCCGTTTCAAGCCCTGGTGTCCATGCATATAGTAAAGAACGTCCGATTGTGTCCATGTACACTCCTGTTCACATAAAGTGGCACATTTTATAGGGTTGATCAGTGGAAATGTGCGCCACTTTATTTGAACAGGAGTGTACCAAACCACATCTCTTTGTTTCCGTATAGTAGTCCATTACATTCTATCCCGGGAATCTCTGGAGCAATTGAACGAAAACAAGTATCTGCCCAAGTAGTGGCTCGAGAGGGGTCGAGCGTTCGCATGAGAGGGGAAAACTTGGCTGCAGTAACCAGTTGTTTGCAACAGCGCGCACTGCTTTGCTCCGCCCACTTGCTTTCTCCTCTTCTCTACCGTTATGCCCGGCCTTCATCCGCAGATTCCCTACACACCCTTCCTTTTGTGCCCATATACTAATTCACAACATCCGTTTCTTTCATTATAACAATCCACAACACCCCTTGCTTCCACAGAGCCCAGTTCCTAATGCCAGCCGATGGCCTCCACAAACTACCTTTACCTCCTGTACCCCATCATCCCCAGCCCATTACCTTTTCTTTAAACGGATCTCCCCAGCGGCCTATTGTTATAATCAGGAAACGGATTTATATGTAAATAAGTTTTCATATGATGCTGAAATCAATGTTATTTTGTATTATCTTTGCCAATCTTTAAAAATAGGGTCAATCCATATGAAGTCATACAACATGGTTGCTTGACCATTTTTAAAAAAGTTTATTTTTTGTGTGGTGTGAGCCTCATATGTTGACAGTTCAGAACAACTGTTATTTTATTTTTACTGTCACCGATTTGAAGATGGCGGGCATTTTTTTTATCATGGCGCGCGTCATTTTCTCCATTCGTAAGCATCAGCGGCAACTTTTTTTCGCAGCTCTGGTAAGTCCTACGACAATGAGACAAAATCTGTGATGTTAAGCACATTATAGGCTACAATTATATTTCTGTATAGTTTTCTAAATATTATTCCTTCATAATAAATTTTAAGGTCAAAATTGTGTATTTTAATCGCTCAAAATGACATTTTCGGACATTTTTTAGGGGGAAGGCACTTTTTTTCACTTGATTTTTTTTGTGCAAGTACCTGTGTACCAATAGAGTATGTCAAAATTATTTGAAGCTTGAAACTTGAATCGTTTTTTTCTACAGGGTCATAAACATGTACTTTTTGTTAAAAAATTCCAAGTTCAGGGTTAAATATCTCTGGTGGGAAGTTGTTTAGAAATCTGAAATTTGTACACAATACAGTACTCCATGATAAGTAACTTCAGTAAAAATTTTGAGTTTGAGATTCAATTGGTTTAAGAGATACAAAACTCGTGAAAAATTCAATATTTTGCATTAAATATGGTATGACTAATTTCATTTTTTATTAACATTTTGTGTTAAAATTCTGCAAACTGTAATTTGGAAAGTCAATCAACAACATTACAATCCTGAAATGAATCTACAATAAAGTATATATACGAGAGCGTGCTGAAAAGTAAAGCTTCCTATATTTTTATTTTCTTTTTACCTTGTAAACGCATTTTGGATTTTGAGCAACCATACATTGCACTTACAAGACTTTCCCGCTTCTCCATTGAAGGTTTCAAACTTCTATCGCCAAGGGGTGCTGAACTATTGCGAGGAAAATGGCAGCATGTAACCATGCAATGTTGATGAAGCGCCTGAAGTAGCGTGCCGTGATCGTGTTTATAACCGCAGAAAATGTGCTACAAATTTTGACATTCATCTGAGACTGAGGGCATTTTATGGCTATGGATGTAGACATCAGTACTGTGCGATCTTGAATTTATAATGCTCTTAAAGAAAACCCCAGTTGAAGAAATCTCAGCTATGTGAGAGAATGGAGTGAAAGGCCACGAACTGCAACTGATGGAGGTCATCGGAATCGTGTTCAGCTTGGGTTTTCTTTACGAGCATGAACAGCCCAAGATCGCACAGTACTGATGTCTACACATTCATCCCCATAAAATGCACTCAGTCTCAGATGAATGTCAATTTGTAGCACATTTTCTGCGGTTAGAAACTCGATCACTGCACGCTACTTCAGACGCTTCACCACCATTGCATGATTACATGCTGCCATTTTCCTCGCAATAGTTCAGCACCCCCTGGCGATAGAAGTTTGAAACCTTCAATGGAGAAGCGGGAAAGTCTTGTAAGTGCAATGTATGCTTGTTCAAAATCCAAAATGCGTTTACAAGGTAACAAAGAAAATAAAAATATAGGAAGCTTTGCTTTTCAGCACGCTCTCGTATATATACTTTATTGTAGATCCATTTTAGGATTGTAATGTTGTTGATTGACTTTCCAAATTACAGTTTACAGAATTTTAACACAAAATGTTAATAAGAAATGGAATTAGTCATATCATATTTAATGCAAAATATTGAATTTTTCACGAGTTTTGTATTTCTTAAACCAATTGAATCTCAAACTCAAAATTTTTACCGAAGTTACTTATCATGGAGTACTGTATTGTGTACAAATTTCAGATTTCTAAACAACTTCCCACCAGAGATATTTAACCCTGAACTTGGAATTTTTTAACAAAAAGTACATGTTTATGACCCTGTAGAAAAAAAACGATTCAAGTTTCAAGCTTCAAATAATTTTGACATACTCTATTGGTAAACAGGTACTTGCACAAAAAAATTCAAGTGAAAAAAAAGTGCCTTCCCCCTAAAAAATGTCCGAAAATGTCATTTTGAGCGATTAAAATACACAAATTTGACCTTAAAATTTATTATGAAGGAATAATATTTAGAAAATTATACAGAAATATAATTGTAGCCTATAATTTGCTTAACATCACAGATTTTGTCTCATTGTCGTAGGACTTGCCAGAACTGAGAAAAAAAAGTTGTCGCTGATGCTTACGAATGGAGAAAATGACGCGCGCCATGATAAAAAAAATGCCCGCCATCTTCAAATCGGTGACAGTAAAAATAAAATAACAGTTGTTCTGAACTGTCAACATATGAGGCTCACACCACACAAAAAATAAACTTTTAAAAAAATGGTCAAGCAACCATGTTGTATGACTTCATATGGATTGACCCAATACTCTTTTAGAAATACTTTCCACATTTTTCCAGATATTCGTTTTTAGCACATATTTTAGTTATTTTTACATATAATCTCCATATTTTCAAACATTTTCCGACATATATTCCATATTATGCTACTAAATTTTCTCTTCTTGTGCTAAATACCAAAGATTTTCCGTTCATCTGTATTCTGTTCGTTTCGTACTTACTCTGTTTATTTTAAATCCTGAAATATAGACAATGCATGTGTTATTTTAAGATTCATCTTAGCAACAGAGAATGTGACCTCAAGCTTTAGCGGTGAAATCCATCACTTCATGTGACATTGAATGCAGTTCCATTCAATACAAATCTGGTTTGTTGACAACAGGAGATAGTTCACGTTTCAGCACCTAAAATAAAGTTCGGTAATCCATTGTTTTTGTAACAGAAAACAATGCACATTTTGTATTAAAATTTGAATCATGGTACAAGAAATGTCATATAAGCCTAATGCATTTTATGAGCCGTTGCTTAACGAAAATTGTTATTCTCCACAATTCTAAATCCACATTTAATTCCATATTTAGATTACTAACAGAGCTACTGTATTTGGGAGGCGACTTTTTTCTTTTTTTTAACGGAGGCCATGGACGCTTCCTTCCGCCTCCTAACTTCTTTTCCTCCTGTTGTACTCACTTCTGTGACGCGGTTAACTTAGTGGTAATTGCAACTAAATGGTGTTGATTGAACTCACCAGGAGTGACAAGAAGTGACATCTTTGTGATCTGAATATTGCTAATTCGAATTCTGGAATGATATCCGAATCTTTAAAGATTCATATAGGACCATCTCTCTCTTTTGACCTCCCCCCCAAAAAAACCTCCTCCTCGGCTCGCTATTGAAACTAACAACTAGTTTCATGAGATCAAGAAGTAAATATAAAAGTGTGGTTATGGTTGGGTGATGCATTAATATCTCGCACCTCCCTAGTATTATTAACCGCAGTATTTGGTATTAGTGTGACAACTAATTCTTGTTTATCTTGCAATGACATTAATAACTTGCCTTTCTTGCAGGCACCAGTTTCTCGTCGCAATCTCCTTCGCCGGTGCAGAAACCCAGGGCGAAGCTCCGTGACAGTTTCATCTTCAAGTCACAAGATGACACTAGTGAACAGGAGCCGTCAAGTCCTTTAACAGAGGACGCGAAGATCATCAAGGAACGCTCCCATTCCCTGAAAGCTATCATACAGAAACATGAGAGTATAGCATATGGTAAGTTACAAGATTCTGAAGACTTTTTTTAAAAAAAGCTGTGCCATGTTACGCACATCTCTCACAGTATGAATATAGAACTGCTCTGATATTATCAAGCCCTAGTTGGTTTGAAAGCCAGGTAAGTGTTCCTGGAATCGACAGTGGCTATCTTTCGGAGAGCAGGTAGGTTCAACTCAAGGTCCGTAGAATGTCTTCCTCCCTAGCTGAGAGCGGGGTAGGGGAAAGTCTTCACGGACCTTGGGTTCAACTATTCTCCTTTTCCTCATTCTTACTCACTGGAGAGCAATGTGCGTGAGCTGACTGGAGTCTACGGGTGAAGGTAAAATGTGAAAGCCAGGCAGAAGTAGACTGCAAAGAGCATATCCCTTGTAATGTAGGAAATTAAGAATATTGATGGAAAATTGAACTGCAGCTGCTTGGATCACATTGAGGCGGGAATTTTGCCTTTCCAAATTTGTTGCCCTCTAGACCTAAATCTAGTCCTGTTAAAGTCAGTTGAATTTTCAGAAAATTATGATCCACAAGAATGAAATGGTTCTCATTTTAGAACAATGAAATTAGATCTTATGTAGTTATGGACATTTTAAATTATCTTTGTAGATGACGAAGTTCCTGGAGATAATAGACCTTCCCGCCGTACGAATAGCTTGGACACATACAAGCGTAAGTTCTTCCACTTTTACCTCTGAAGGTTTATCTTGAAACAATTCCCGCCACAAAAATGTTCCGTCGTCCATTGCGCGTTATCACTTGCTTTCTTCTCTGCCAACCAGAGCTTATCGTTCCCTTTGCGAGGGAAATTTGAATACTTGGTTAGCACTTTCACAGCAGGTATTTCAAATGTCAAAGAATTTTCCTCTAAAAGAGCTTGAATGGCTCAGTAGATTGTTCTTTCAGAGGACCGTTAGTCTACATGTTTGCACCAAACATATTTTTGGCAACAACAGCTGATAGATGACAGACCACACAATTGAATGGCGGGAACTGTTCTTGGTTAAATTTTCTTGCCTTTAAAACTTTGTCTTTTCATGTTGTTTACTATGGTGATAAGTAGGGCCCGAATAGTTATGCATTTTGCACATTGCATGTACAAATGTATGTGTGAATCATATACATCTAATATATAAAAATGGATGTGTGTATGTATGTTTGTTCCAGCATAACTCTCGAACGCCTGGAGCGATTTCAACCAAACTTGGAACATGTATCACTTGCTACCTGGAAAGAAATACTGTGGGGGTAAAACACCCCTGGGGTGGGGCGGGGGTGACATGTAAAAATAATCGAAAACGATCGATATTAGTGCGGAATCCATAGTTTTCGTGGTCTCTAAGATGAATAGTGACACTCCCAATGCCGTTCCACTCCAAGTTCATCACCTATCGGGATGTGGGGGGGGGGGTGAGAGGGGGTGAAAATTAAAATGTCAAAAATGACCAAGATTAGTGGCGAATCCATAGTTTTTGGAGTCGCTAAGTTAATTGGTGACATTCACGATGACCAAACTTGGTACACATATGATTTGCAATGTGGAAAGAAATACTGTGGGGGTAAGACACCCCTGGCACCCCTAGAGGTGGAGGTAGGAAGGGGGGTGACATGTAATACGACCGTTATTAGTGTGGAATCCATAGTTTTCTGGGTCGCTAAGATGAATAGTGACACTCGCAATGCTGTTCAATTTATTTATTCTTGCTCCTGGAGGTAAAACTGAAAATGTTGTTCATAAATTGTTGTTAAATTTATATTGTAGTGAAATTGTAAAATATATTACCTCATAATTTGTATACTGCTCTTATACTTTAAAATACCTGTAAATAAAGTTAGTTACATTTCACGCTATAGTTAGAATCCATTAAACACCCGGACAACGCCGGGTAATGAGCTAGTATACTATAAATCATCATCATCATCAACAACTACTACTAAAACTGTACTTTACACCTACGCCTTGGGAAGTCTTCTTAAAAAAATAACTTCTTATTTCCTTCCGTTACTGTTGATTCTGAAATGTCTTTTACAAAATGAGGAGATAAGACTTCTTTCGACTTCCTCGCGGGAACACTCGACAACTACTCTTTTTGAGAGAGAAACAAATTGAAATGGACAGCCTATAGAAGATCTTGAACTTGACGTTTCAGATACTGTTGCCTTAAAATATTGTCCAATTTTACCTTGTGAGATAGAGGGAGGGAGTTTTTTCTGAATATACAAATATTCTTGCCGGAAAAAGGTAGTTCCAAGATTGAAAATTTGAGATACATTTTGTAATCAAGTCAACTGCAAGGAATGTAATATTTCATTCATTTATGAAAGAGCAGTGTAAAGTAAACAAGAGCGTGCGGAAGAATTCAGAACTGCAACTTGTACATTTATTACATGCTAAACAGTGACGTGCGGTGACGTCGACACTTGGGGTAGCAGTCAGTGGCTTGCTCAAGGGGGTGGGGTGGGGTTGGGGTGGGTCACACCCTCCCCCCCCCTTTAGGGCCCAGTATTCCTAAAAAAAAAAGAATGTCAGTAACAGGAAAAGATTACAAAATGATGAATGAGTACTAAAAAAAGTACACGTAAACCCCATCCACATTCGAAAATAAAAAACGATTTGATTTAACTACTAAGCCAGAGATCCTGGGTTCGAATCTCAGCTTGGCCATGGGTATTCTTTGTGTGCGTCCCTTCATCAATTTTATCGTATCATCTTCGCGATTAGCCAAAAGTGGCGGATAAACGAAGTAAAATGAACCAAATCGAGCAATCAATCAATGATTTGATTTCATTTTTGTTACTTAGCGTCGCTTTTTTGTCACATTTGGTTAATTGCGAAGATGATACGATAAAATTATTGAAGGTACAAACACAAAGAACACCCATGCCCAGGACGGGGTTCGAACCCAGAACTCCTGGTGTCGTAACGCGCTGTCATAACCACTCCCGCACAGTTGGTTGATTTGGTGTTTTAAGTCCACTTTATGGACAGAAACAAAACAGGAAACAAAACACACTTTTTTGTAGTTTCTTCAATAATATTCATTTGGCTTTTTGAGTTCTGTGATACATTTTTCATTCCAAATTATTTCATTATTCACTGCAGAGTACAACACATAGGACAAGAATGCGCACTCATCACGGGTTCGAAGCCTGGCCTGGATTGTTCATATGAGGTCCCTTCATCAATTTCATCATATCATCACTCATCCTCATTTTCGCAATAACCAAATGTGGCAGAAAAGCGAAGTAAAATAAACCAATCCAACAGCAATATGAACGCGCGTTCTCTTGCCCAAATAAATACATCCGTATTTATGACTGTTAGAGGCCAAGAGTAGTATATTTAAATAAAACACTACTAAAACGAGAGTGAGAGAGAGAGCTCGAGCACATATTTGTAATTTAATCATTATATATTCCATACTTGAAAAAAAAGAAAGAAAGCATAACATTATTGTCTGCACATAACACGTTCCCATTTCATAAATAATAAAACTACATCCCATATTATACATACATATTGTACAACGAGTAAAATGTTGTGTAAATACAGAGAACTGCAGAAAATTTTACCCTGAGTTCTTTAGAGGATTTACAAAAAAATCTATGAGAAACCAATCCCCTATCTGTCCTATAGGAGATAGACTGGGGACCTGAAAGCACGGGCTTTCAACCATTGCAGCGGGGCGAGGGGGCAAGGGAGGTAGAGGTAGAAATCTTCCTTTTCTTTCGGGCAGCCGTTTCTACCTGGAAACTGGTCAGGCGGAAGAAGAGCGAGCTAGGGTATCCAGCCAGCTTTGCCCGCGGAGAACACCGATGGACGAGAAGAGCGTGGAAAAAAAGGTGTTGCATATGAGCTGTGGTGGCTTTAACAAGACAATAAATATTGTGAGTTGAATATAATTCGAGATGTGAGATTGATTGATCTATCTCTGCTAGACTAGCTACTCCTTAGTGCACGTCACTGATGCTAAATCATACGAGATGAAAAATGAAGAAATATCTGTTTACAGGGTGTTTGTGGTAACTGAAGGAAAATATTTTTAACGGTAAGATGTTTTTCAAAAGTCCATATTTGCGTGCATATTTTAGGTATTTTAAGTGCATAACTATCCGGGCCCTAGTGATAAGAAATGGAACGATATAAGCGTCTTCCTGAACGTCCACAGCCGCGTCCGTGGCCGTGCGCGCTGAGTGGCCGACTGATGGTGCCTGGTTAAAGTCATGTCCCTTCAATTTAACCTAATCATAGTTCATCCTCGCCATTTATGATATCCTAAACAGGGGAAATGCAAGGTTCAATAAGAAATACCAGAGGTCGTAAATTCTAAATGTGCCCTTATTATTGTACTCAGTCAGGAGTTTGCAGAGAAGCGCGCACATTTGAAACAAATATGATTTTTTATTTTGCTACGGATTTCTAGAGGGTCAGAAAAAAACTCAAAACGAAGGGGGGAACCCCCTGACGAGCCCGCCTCCGCCCCCATACATTCAGGGGTTGCGCTTTATGCCCTGGTGCCTTTAAATAAAAACCAGGGCGTCAGTTTTCTCTAAATTACGGTTCCCCCGTTTATTTATTCATAAACTTTATTTAAGCTTACATGTAAGTGAATACAATATGTTACAAATACAATTATTCCTGGCCTATTCTATGGGATCCAGAAACAGGTCGGTTTCTAGAGGGTCAGTAATTAGTCGACGTTTCCGTTCGAATATTAGATAAAAGTAATAACAAATAGAATAATAACATTCAGGCACTAACAGAAAGGGGGCGCCAAATTCTGCATTTGCTCTGGGCGTAGACCATGATAAATCTCTTCTTGAAGATTCGTAATATGTAAAACTATATTTGTGATTGTACTTTTGTGTTTTAAACATATAAATAACTGAGTATCTGAAACTGCAGTCTGTTTTAACTGCATGTCTCTAAGATTTCACTTTACCCGCGAAAAATGTTTCATTGCCTGTCATTTTACAGTTGACAGTGTGGAAAATTCCGGAAAGTCCGTGATGGCGCTGCGGTCAGCTTTCCAGACCAAGACGAAGGAACACATCAGTGCCACAGACAATAAACTACAAATCTCAGGTGAGTAATTTGTGGGATATATTTATGTACTTGTTTCCATGAAATTACGTTGACATAAAGCGAGAATTTCAATATACGTTATAATTGAAGAGCTCCGGTGAATACATGGTGACATTTTGGTAATTTTTGAATTACCAAGTAAAATGTGCCATCCTTCAAATTTTCAAGTGAAATTGCCATGCCAAACAATTTGCATTGAACTGAATGAAGCCTTGTGAAATTGGTAAACCAAACACGAAAACAATTTATCTACAGTGTAGTTTATAATAACCGTTTTCCTTAATGAACTCAGAAATGACCAAAATGTCACTTACCATGTTTTACACCGGAACCCTTCAATTATAAGCTATTTGGTGACAGTCTGAAATTTTGTAGAAAATGAATTAAACCAAACCTATACATACACGTAGAGCCGAAGTGGTCCTGTCGGTAAGGTGTCTGACTGCCGTATAAAAGACCATGGTTTGATTCCTGGGGTAGGTGATCTTCGGTGGGAATTTTTCAGACTTTCTCTGCCTAAGGCTGTTCTGGGGTGCACCAAGCTCTAATAACCTACGGGCAACCCTGAAGAATAAAGGCGGTCGGAGCGTGGTGCTGATCCCATCACCTAGACTGCTGCCACCTGCTTGTGTCCCAATATGGCTGCCATCAAAGGTGGTGACTGTACAGTACATGTAATGTTTATTTCATGTTTGATGCTTTTAATATTAAGTGTTTGTAGCGCATAGAACATTTCCGTGACATATATGTTCTATTGTATTTTATTTTTTATTTGCACCGAATTTTGTGTTTTATTATCGTGTGTATACCTTACAAATAGTAAATCGGATACACATTAATGACTTTGCATGTCACTACTTTGTTTGTTAATATTTATACCTGTATTACAATTCTTGTGAATCGGGTACACAGTTGTTCTTTTACGTGACGTCGTTTCTTCCTAAAACCAATGCCCGTTCACTACCATTCATTGACTAGCCTGTCATTTATCTTCCTTGTAGTTTTAACGGAGATTTCGGACTGAAGGGACTAGCAAAACGTGTCGCTCGGAAGCGAACCCTCAGTAATCAATGCAACCTTTCGAACTGAATCGGCATTTGCCGCTCGGACTTCATCGTTTTCTTAGCACCGTGCATCTTGTCGTCTTGGTCAGTTGTTCGCGTATGCGCGTTGAATGATTGCTTACAGGGAGCTGTCAGGCCGAAGCAACACTCGACAGAACGAGCAAGGCGACAAGCGACACAGGGGTTTGGCCCCGAAGCGACAAGCAACACGAGCCTCTTCAGTTTGTAAGCAATTATTCACTTGCAACAGACCAAAGCGACACGATGCACGATAATGAGAAAACGGCTCAGTCCCTTCGGTTTACATTTCATTGCATTTTTAACTGAGCGCTTGTCGCCTGTCGCTTTGGTCTGAAAGCTTCTAAGTGTACTTAGATTCACACTTGAAGCAGCCTCTATGCAACACTATTACTTGCACTTTCAATTTGGTGTTGGTAGTGATGGAGCCTTCTTTTTTCTTTCCAGAGAATATTCCAGAGACAGACTCCTTGGCTTCGATAGCTGCCATTAGAAGATCAGGCCTCCTGAAGCCCTCGCAAGACGATGGAATGTCCAACAGCGTTATGAAGACTGCAACCGTAACCACCGAAACCCGAATGACGTCATCACGAAGAGGCAACGAACCAGAGATTAGTAGCGTCTCCATGAAACGTGACGTCATTACAGGTAAGCAATCGTATAAAGTTAATCCGAATGGATTGAGAGTATTCTGAATACAGTAAAATATGCTAGAAACGTTTCAATGCAACCAATAAGAATCAGACATTGCTGTCTTAGAAAGTATAGGGTGTCCATAAATTTCCATTACCATTACAAATTATTACATACAAATCAAATATGATAGAAAGCTGCTGCTTCTTTTGCAAAATGTTTCACAAGGCCCACCGTTTGAGTTCTTTTTAGTCACGCTCTTCAACTTGCGAAAGTTGTGGCACTCAAGATTTCCACATGAAAGTCAATCTTCACCCACGTACGAATTTAGCATATCGGAATTCACGTGCTCCAGACGATTGGTTTACCATGGCCGATCTATCTTCCAGGAAAGGATTGATCCAGAACATTCCTAACATGAAGGCTCCAATGAGGAGGCGCATCATCTTGTTGGAAAATTATGTTTGACTTAAATGCTACATTGCAAATGTCCCTCATAGTGGTTTGTTCTGATGACCTTTTCGTACATAACCCACACCAAATTTTACCTTCGGACTTTGTTGTGGTTTTCAGATCCTCTTATCCCCGCCTGGATATCTGAGATTCACAAATGGAGCGCAAGTTTAAACAGTGTGGCTGAAGGAACACACACTGTGGGTCCTGTAAAATATTTTGCAAGAAAACTGCAGCTTTCTAACATCTATGATCCGTGCCCAACAACAATTTGAAAAGTAACTGGATTTTATGGACAGCTTGTATAAAAAATAGATGCTGAACAGTGGTGTGGTTCGAAGTAGTCAGTGTTATGCTGTACATTACTATGTATCGGGTGAGGCAGTCAAACAGGAAGATTTAAAAAATTCACAAAAAATAGAGAAAGCAAATATTAGTTATTTTTTTAACATGAATGTACTGTACATGAGTTGAAATTGCTAGTGTACCTGAAAAATGTTGTTTTTTAATATGGTGTCAGTAGGATGGCGTCCTTTGTTTTGCACACATTGTCGGAGTGTCAGAGTAAATTCGCCCATGACATTATTCTGACATATTGGTAACCTTTTTCCTGCCTGTCCTCGATACTATGGCCCAGATGAATGAAGAAGCACTCTTCCAGCAAGATGGTGCAACCAGCCCTACTGCCAGAGTGTATATGGATGTGCTTAGACTCGCATTACATGGTCGTCTCATCAGGACGTTCGGCGATATTCCGTGGCCTGCCCGTTCACCCGATTTTACGGCTCCTGACCTTTTCCTTTGGGGTTACCTCAAATCCAAAGTATTCATGGACAACCCTCCAAGAACCAGGGATAATTTGAAGGAGCGAATTCGGCAAGAGATCCACGACATGCCGTTGGAGATGCTACGAAGCGTCATGGGCGGATTTACTCTGAGACTCCGACAATGTGTGCAAAACCAAGGACGCCATCTTACTGACACCATATTAAAAAAATGAACATTTTTCAGGTACACTAGTAATTTCAACTCATGTACAGTACATTCATGTTCGAAAATTAACTAATATTTGCTCTCTCTATTTTTTGTGAATTTTTAAAATCTTCCCGTTTGACTGCCTCACCCTATACTTGGGTGTCTAACTTTTTATAATAGGAAATCTAGTTCAAGGAAGGTGTAATCACCCATCCTGAGTACGTTCACACGCGTTGAATATATCAGATTTGGCTGAACGAGTACAGATATTGCTAAAAATAATATGTAGTTAGAAGGCACCGAAATAAAAAAAAAATATCTTGTCCATTAATAGAAACTGTCAAAAATAGATGAAATTAGGAAAGAGTTGCGAACAATATTTGTTGGTTTTTCAACATCAGCAAAAATGCTGACCAAATTACATGTACACCGAGAAATTTCACCTAACTTTTTAACGGCGTAATTAGAAAATGCTCATATTTTAGAACAGTTACTTCTCTGTTTTTGGACATTTCCTTCAAATACTTAGTGAATTATCTCCATCCGTTTCTATGTTTGTGGAGCATTTTCCTTTGCGAGTTTCATGAGCTTTTTCACAGCGCATTAAATATTTTCCATGACATGTTCAGAATTTTTTTCAAAACTCGTTCAGAATTTTTCAAGACCCGTTCAAAATTTTTTCAATACGGGTTCAGAATTTTTCAAGGCGCGTTCAGAATTTTTCAAGACGCGTTCAGAATTTTTCAAGATGCGTTCATAAATTTTTAAGGTGCGTTCAACGTTTTAAGGCACGTTCGGAATTTTCAAGTCCCGTTCAGAATTTTTCATTCAAGTCTCATTCCTATTTTTTCACGACGTGCTCGGAATTTCCCATTACGTACCCAGAATTTTCTTCAAGCATTCAGTGGTTCATCCCTCCATGTTTCCGACACGTGCAACAATTTCGCTTTCGAACATGTGGCCGAAAGCTTGCTGCGTGTATAGACTGCCCATTGGAACCCATGATTGATCGCTGTCTGCTCCCGTCCATCCCTTTGGTGAACGCCCATGTGGCGATGTGTTTGTTTATGCTGTTGAAATTTAGAACCTCTTGTTCATGAACTCAAAACCATGAACCTCGGTTCGTTGTTCCCCGGGAAAGAAGCAAAAAACCCATTCCATTCCGATACAGGTCAGATTCTAAACCGCCTCGTGGACTCGATTCATTGTTGCAAACCTCTTGATCGAAATTATCGAATTTGATTTTAATTTTTTAAATTTTTTGATTTTGATATGTGTGTAAATCCAGAATGACTACTTTTTATTGTTATTAGCCTTGGAAAGAGCTATTACCAGAGTGCATCTAGTGGTCAAAGGGTTTCGGGTTCGATTCTCGGTAGGGAACATTTTGCCTCAGGCGGAGTGGTCATCATAATGCGCTTCGATGTCGGAGGTTCCAGGTTCGAGCCCTGGGTAAAGCATCCCATCACCCATTTCATAATTTCATCATTCATCCACATCGTTGCTATTAACTCAAGAAGTAGAAATGCGACGTAAGAGATCATCATAATAACAATTAGCCTAAGAGGCACAAAAATAACTTGAAACAAAGGATTGTCAAACTAAAGTTCCTCTGTTCGAATCCTGGACAACCCATCATCCATGTTGTTATTTTTATGTTTTATCCTAGTCGTCGCGACTTACCCAGAGAAGTAGAAAAACAACGTGAAATAACTATTACCAAATGGACAGAAGTACCCCCTTACAAAAACCCGTACCACCCCAACTAATATGATATCTGTGCCCAACCTTTCCTCAAAAATTCAGAAAACATTAACCTTTTTGAAAGTACAGCAATTGCTAATAATAATAATAATAAACTGCTCATGAAGCACATCATGAAAATTTTGATTCAACCAGAGATTGAACCTGGGATGCCACACTAATTGACCTACCAAGCCAACCAATTTTAACAACTTCGTTTATAATTACGTTCTGTTGGAAGAATTTTACAACATATGATGAATTAGTATATTCTTAATGAGGTTTGCAACGCTGGCGTGTGGGCTTAAAATCTCCAAGCAGACGATCTGATGCTAACTATAAATAGTATGCACGTTGTCCCGTCTCTAAGAGCCGGTCCAGGATTGGCTACCGGCCCTCCCTCCCCTCTAATTAGATGCTCCTTGTGGTGGGTAGGGGCGGGCAGCGCAAAGGCAGACCACGTCTTTTTCCTTCATCTGGTTGTGGACATCAGGGTGCTAAAGAGTCACGTGTTCGATCCCCCGGCACTGACCAGTCCATACATCACATAGTGCGACAGCTGCAGTGAGTGTGCCATGAAGGTATTCCATTCAGTTGTTGGAAGAGAATATCGCCAGGGTGGTGAACGAAAGGTGATGTCCATTGCTGAGCATGGGAACTGATTGGTGGATCGTTTAGACTGTTGTCAGTGTCTCCTGAGGCTTTTTTTGATGCCACGAACATGTTTCCAAGAATGATGGATAGATACTTGGCGTCAGATTTAAGCTGCCATCTCAAAGTAGTGCTTTTCATGTACTTCGTGGTTTTCTATGTTGACATGTAGATGTCTCTGCCTTACAAGAAGAATTAAATCCCTGATTTTTAGTGTCCAAAACTAAGAATGTGCATAGATTTGTTGTCCAAAAATGTGTTCTTAAATGTCGAACGAAAAATGATGACGTAATGACCCCTGAACTTGGAATAACTGAACTATGAACCCTTTAACGTAATATCTCTGGATTATTACACAACTTTTTCTTTACTTCAAAGAGCATCGAATCAGTCTTGAAAGATGAGGATGCAGTCGGGAGCAATAGCCTGTGGTGCTTTCGTGGCGGTATGGGCCTCTTTGCTGTGGACATATCCAAATTTATTGGTAGTGTTTGTGTTATCAACCGTTGGTTATGGACTGTTCTTAAAATCTGATATACAAAATTTGTCTACAGGTGAAACTGTGGCTAGATCTGGGGAGGAGCCTGTGACAAGAATCACAAGGACAAAGTACGAGTACAATACTCCAGAAAACGACCCTGCCGAGACCCTGACGATTACTGATGTCACAGATCTTGATGACTCTGAAGAAAAGACTGCAACTAGAAGGTCGTCAGCGTCGACCAAGGTTGAAGTGTCTAGATCGTCTCCTGAAAGGGGATCGAACAGAAGGTCTTCAGGCCTTGACAACCGCGACAGGTCGGTTTCTCCTAGCAAAACCACGTCCGAGACGAACTCCAAGGAAGTGTCAACGACCACTAAGACTGCCAGTACTGACTCCAGCGGCTTTTCCAGAGTCACACGAGGAGGCTCCGTGAAAGCTTTATCTCAGAAATTCCAGAAAGCTGCAGGTAAGTGTGTGTTATTTATCTTTTGCTTAGTTCGTACCACTACCAACTCTAGTTTACTGTGTGTTAACGTGAAAACAGTATTATTTAATTATATAGAACTAAGATTTTCTCAAATTTAAGACTCGTCCCTCGTGGCGGAGCGGTCAGCATATCGCGCTACGACGCTAGGGGTCCAGGGTTCGAATCCCGGCATGGGTGTTCGTGAGTGTCCATTAATCAATTTCGTCACATCATCACTCAATTCCATCTTCGCAAATTAGCCAAAAGTGTCACAAAAAGCGAAGTAAAATAAAGCAAGTCAATCAAACCTTTCTTCTCCTTCCAATTTCTCTCTCTCTCCGTTTTTTCTTTTGTTATCTTCCTGTCTACTATCGGTTAAAAATTATGGATACTCGAGTTTGGCAATTAACAATTAACCAGTAGACCTACGTAAAAATTATTATCAAAATTTAACTTAATCAATTCTGCGTTAAGCTGTGGTAACCATTTTTTTTTGTATGTCTTCGATTGTTGATCGTCATGAGAACAAAAAAAGTGCCGTTTTCTTCTTGTGTTTTCCAAACGACAGCTATTTTTTGAAATTCTATAAAAAAAACTGTAGTCCGATCGTGAAGAAATTTAAATGCAGTGAAGGTTGAAAGGTTTTGAATACAATTCATAATTTTTATAATTGGCCAAAAGTAGGGGAAGGAACGGCAAAGTGGCCACTCTTAAGGTTTTATGAATTCTTATCATACCTTTGTAATCAGCAAAGTTATAGAAACATAGACCAATAGTAAGTATAATAACTTTACTTCCAATTTCTATTTTATATTTTTTAATTCTTGTTGTTTAAAAATGTATACGTTACTTTTTTTTTTACAAAAAGTACGAAGCGGTCACTTTGCCCGCCTAGGTTGGGTAAAGTGGCCAGCCCCTTCCCATTTTACCTACATAGGTAAATGAACAGATCACATTGATTCAGAGTGTGTATTTAATCAACACAAGCTGAAGTAATACACATTAAGAATAAGTATTATCTTAAGTATGAAATCTTCACAAGATAAAGTAAATAGTAATTCGTAATCAAAAGTCTATCAATAAAGGATTAGCCGTAGGCCTATTTGTAAAAGTCGCACTCAAACTCGTCATCTTCTTCGTCACAACCGGCGCACTCTTCATGTGCCCACTTCTTACATTTTAAACATCTAATCAATCCTTCATTGCCTTTCGAGTCTGTCTGTTTCGTGGCCACTTTTCCCGGAATAACGCCATTACAAAAACTGGGGTCTAACGTCTAGCGTTTTCAAACACACATCATTTAAAAGGTTATTTCATGCTGATCAAACAGCACAAGAACATATAATTATAACATACTATTATTTAGCTATAATCAACGATTTGTACCACTTAGCTAAAATCAGACTTGCTAAAAAACAATAAAATGAGTTCACATCTAGAAAAGTGCAGCCTCCCGCTTCAAAGTCACAGACAACACTGACAGCATCCGTGGCGACTGTTTCGCCCGGCTCCCGCGTGGCGGAAGCACTATACAGCGAAGAAAACTCACATGGCCACTTTGCCCACCTGCACTGGCCACTTTACCCTTCCTTCCCCTATTGGGTAGTCCTACAAATACAATCTTGTTCTTGTTTTGAAGCTCCTTGCAGCTGTTTTTAAAACCCATTACCATTGTCACTTCACATTGTAAAACCGATTTTATATAGATTCTTAACGAACGGAGTAAACATGCATGTGAAACATGGCAACACAGTACGTGCTTTCAGTACAGGGCCTGTTGTGGCAAGGGGGCAGGGGGCGTGCCAAAGGTGGGTGTCATAACCAACCCTTAAGCAAGTATTCCTAAAACAAAGAACGTCAAAGGCAGGAAAAGAAGGGGAAAATGAAGGTTAACTACTAATATACGTGATATGGGTCATTCCATGTCAAATCATGCAGGAGGTGACCCTCATAGTCACCGATTTTGATGATATTTGATACACGGCTTTGCTTTTCTCCAAAACCGATGCCTGTGAAAGGATTTTGCTGAAATATGATTATTACGTATTATATGAGGGTTGTTCAAAATGTCAATTTTGAGCAACATGCCTCTTTCAATTGGGTATATCTCGGGAACGAATGAAGATATAGAAGCGTTCTTGAGCTCGTTGTAAACAGGATAGACTAGGATATTATGAGATGATCAAATGTTGACACTTAGTTAAATTTGAACAGCTCAAAACACCCCCTAATCGATTTTTCTCATTTTTCGATATTTTTAACTACCATCCTCCTCTTTATACTGAGAAAGTCATATCGTGCTGTTTCTTGATATATGGAAGAAAAATGAATTTGAAATGTGTCCTGCATCAGCAATGAACTGAGATTTTTCATTTGTGTCGCGCTAAAGGATATTGTTCAGGGACAGATGATATTCTACTTGATAATTGGCTTCCTTATGTGCTGTTATTACTAATGTATACGTTACAGTTTCCATATTTTTAGCCGCGTTCGTGTGGGACGAGATGTGGGCGTGTTGTGAAAACTTCTGTGTTAGCCCAGAAAATGAGGGGGTGGGGGACGAATGTCAGGAATGTTTGTGAAAAATTTCATTCCTTATAATATTTTATGAGAATATCTGTGAGTTAGAAGCAACGGTGGCGATTAGGAGGACTTGGGGGCAGTTCCCCCAACTTTTTGCCACGCACTATGGCCTCTTAATGCATAGTCTTGTCTAATAAGAGAAAATTAACTGCCCTTCACCCCCCAACCCCCCTAAGGTTCGGCATCCAATCGCCGCTTCTAGTTAGCAGTCTTAAAAATATTTCCGAATCATATATATTACAATATTGGGTAATGTTTGTTAGACGTTTTAATTTAAATTTTAGATGAACTGAATAATTAAAATACTACCTAGGTATTATTATATTTATAAAGTTACTGGACATGTCATTTGTAATAAATTCAATTGAACAAAATTTTATTCCTGGAGACCGCATTTTGAGATGTTGGAATGAGCTCTAATTTATATGACGAAAATGTAAGAACATAACTTTCAACTCGCAGTTATTCTCACAAAATGCTTCAAAAATGAGTTTTTCACAAAAGAATTGTTTATTTTGTAAAAATAGATTTATTGATTTAATGTGAAGGTTTACACTATTTGGAACATTTCTGAGAAAACCATACATTGATAGGTGTCAAAATTCCCGAGATATATCAAACCAATGAATCCAATATGGCGGACTCTTTTTCAACATAGGAGGCGTCAGCACGCACATGGCGATTGGCTCCTCGACCGAAAATACCTTAAATGGCATAACAATTATGCTATACTTTTATCAGAAAGTGTAACAATTCGTCAATCATTAGAGACTTAGCTGGACAGTGATCAAGATTGTGGGTACGAAGTCCTCTATTTGGAGACACATCTTATGGCGATTCTTTGATTAAATACATTAAAACTTATATCAGCTTAACACTTATAAATTAGGCTATAACTTTTATTCCAAAAAAAATTCTGTCATGTTATTTATTAGAAAGTTACAATGGAGATTTTTCAAAAAGTACAGGAAGAATTGTCTTTTTTTTAAAAAATGATTTCCTACTTAACGTGAAAACTACTGGCATTAGTGACCAATCAAACATTACATTTTCTTCGGTCCATCTAATGAGGATCAAAAGTTTTAATATATATATATATATATATATATATATATATATATATATATATATATATAACTGCTTAGATAGTTATAGGCCAGTAACTAAGAGTCTGTGAATCTGATGCTTAACGGGAAGCACAGGGAAAAACTCGTCCCACACGAACGCGGCTAAAAATATGGAAACAGTAACGTATAAATTAGCAATAACAACAAAAAATGAAGCCAATTATCAAGTGGAATATAATCTGTCCCTGAACAGTAAGTATATATATATATATTTGAAATTTGAACAGTGTGTTCAAATTTTACTAAGTTTCAACATTTGATCTTTACAACGAGCTCAAGAACGTTTCTGTATCTTCATTCGTTCCCGAGATATACCTAATTGAAAGAGGCATGTTGCTCAAAATTAACATTTTGAACAACCCTCATATAATACGTAATAATCATATTTCAGCAAAATACTTTCACAGGTATCGGTTTTGGAGAAAAGCAAAGCTGTGTACCAAATATCATCAAAATCGGTGACTATGAGGGTCAACTCTTGCCTGATTTGACATGGAATGACCTATATACATATATATATATATATATATATATATATATATATATATATATATATATACGAACACCCCCCCCTTAATTCGAAAATCCTGGGCAAGTTTTCGTGACATCAGAAGAAAATAACGTTTTAAGGGTGAGAGAAAAGAATACATGAAAGAAACCATAGAGAAGAGAGAGGAAGAGGAATAAAAAGCGAGACATAGAGAATGCAAGATAGGTAAATAAAGAAGCGAGAGAGGGAAAGCGAAAAAAAGGAGGTAATGAGACGAGAAAGACAGACAATGAAGAAGAAATAAGAGGGGAAAACGAGAAGGAAAATTCAGAAAAGGAAATTATCATGAAGATAGGAAGCAACCACGAAAAAGAAGATACTAAAGAGGGCCGAGAAAAGAGGAAAAAAGGATATATGAAGAAAGTGAAAAGGGATTAACACCACACTGATAATAATTATACATAGGGATGCACTATAAATAATTATCGTGTCCACCCGCTGATAATCAGTGATAAGAATTTTAAGAAAATCCAATACACCACTTAAGTATTTCCTTAAAAAAAAAACGGGGAACTCCCCTCACTGCAAACACAATTTTATAAATTTTCATGGATAACTAATTAAAGTAAAAATGAATGTCCATTAAACATTAATTAATGTTAGTTTTTTCGTAAATTCTCCTAGTTGTTACGATTCCTCATCTATTGTTAAATTACAGTATAGTATCAAACGTTTAATCTATCTACCTCTAACAGTTCGTGATGCATCCAGAGTGACACTTGGGTGAGCCAGATATGATATAGAATGCCTAAGTTCCTTGAACTCTTCTTTACTCGGTCATTGCTTGTTCTAAGAGTACTTTCGCTGACCTAGATACGTCTCCTTGCCGTACCGCCGACTAAAAAGAAGTTGTAGAGACATTTGCCAGCTCCTCGCCCGACTCCAGATTTAGACAACCTCCGGTTCGGGCTTCGAGACGCCCAGCAGGTGTCCTAGTCAGATATCATAGATGACGGACACCACCTTATGAACACTAACATATTAGTAAAATTATACAGAGTGTCAGTAAAACTCTGGAGAAGGTAAATACAATGCCTTCTTATATGAAGGGCCTGCCTGAGCAGACTCTTTGTTTACGTGGAACATCATAAGTGATAGGTCATGAATCACAACAAAACATCAGAATAAAATCGCAAATACGATTAAATAGGTGAGAAACTCGCTTAGTTTGAACGTAATATTTTTAGTGATTATGGAGAAGCAAGAACACACATTTGTGACTGTACTGCTGATATTGTGTCGAGATGCGTGACCTACCTCTGATGACGTTTCATGCAAACAAGAAATGTCTGCGCAGGCCTCGTATGTAAGAAGGTGTTGGCTTATATCCTACTCGCACGTCCGAAACGAGTCCAAAATCGGACGACTGCAGAGCAAGCCACGCCCACTCGGCGCTATTGGCTTCTCAGGCGCTTGCGCAGAAGGTATTCTTGCAGATAAATATTGTCCGAAAATGTTGATAGGCCCACTGACTAGCTTCTACATTAACTCCATGAATGTTACGCACATGAGCGTAAATGATTGAATAGTGGTGGGATTCGTTTGTCAGTATCATTACAATGCCGCTTATTTAGAAATAAAACGAGAAAAAATGTTTTCTGTTTTAAATTTCCACGTTCCATTCACTATTTTACACATGAAATTATATAGTTTCAACAAACAGACAACATTTTTTCAGCAATTAAGTCTAACAAACATGTTTTGCTAAAAGAAACTGATAAACAGAGTCACGCACGAAGAACGTGATTTAAGAAGTAATTATATATGAACCTGGCAGATATTGTAGAATATTTAATATTTGTCAGTATGACAGCTTTTCAAAACACGTATGTTAAATTTAGTGTTGCCCACGGGACGAGACGGGACAGGCTTTTAAAAATTCGAGACGAGACAAGATTGACCATGTGTCATAAGACAAACTAATATTTTCGAGACGAGACAGCATTTGCACGAGACTCCACGAGACGAGACAGGCCAAAGTCTCGTCTCGTGGGCAACACTAGTTAAATTGATTGTTTGTTTTTAAAATTCTGGCCTGTTTGTTGAAAAAATAGATTATTGTCAAGTGGTACAACTATTGTGAACATTGGCTCAATGAGATAACGTAAAATATTATTAATACATATATTAATTAACATATTTTTTGGGACAGTGTAATTATAACCAGTTATAACTTTATAAGGTACCTTAGACTGAAAAAATATGTGTTGTATGAGTTTGCATGAGTGGTGAATAATAATAATCATTACAATGCTTAATCATACCTGAGTTTTGGTTATTAATCTTAGAGTAATTTATAGTACTTACTTGACTTGTAATTATTCTAGCTGTGTTTCTTGAAATTTAATATACATAATGAATTCAGAAGCTTTCCATGTGTGCTAGAATGTTGATCAGCCTATCCGTTCAATTATACGTGCAGATATGTGTAGAGCAGGAGCGTATATTCCAGGCTAGCAAGGCTATCTTCGAAGCCTGAAGCCTAGAAAGTAAAGTACTGAAGAAAAATCTATTAGAAACTGAGTTAACCTGATTTCCAAAAGAAGATAATGGCGATTTTGAAGTTTGCAACCTGAATTCTTAGAAGTTGGCAACCTGAATTTTCAGGAGTTGGAAACCTGAATTTTCAGGAGTTGGAAACCTGAATTTTCAGGAGTTGGAAACCTGAATTTTTAGAAGTTGGCAACCTGAATTTTTAGAAGTTGGCAACCTGAATTTTTAGAAGTTGGCAACCTGAATTTTTAGAAGTTGGCAACCTGAATTTTTAGAAGTTGGCAACCCGATTTTTTAGAAGTTTGCAACTTGCCTGCCGTTGGGATGGCAACGTGACTTCCTTGAAGACGTCAAGAATGAGCCTAGTCTTTTCCCCTCCATATCCTAGGACCAGGTGTCATAGTTGGATTGGATTGATGTTTTAAGTCCACTTTATGCACAGGAAGGCTAATCGGGACTGGACCTACAGTTTAAAGTGGGATCCGAACCACTATGTGCCTCCACCGGGAATCGAACCCGCGACCCCTTGATTACAAGGCGACGACGCAACCACTGCGTCATCGGGGAGGCATCAGGTGTCATAGTGAGCTAGTCCAAGTCTTAATCTCTGAATACGCCACTGGTGTAGAGTTTCTAATTATTAATTCCACTGCTTCTTATGTTAGACTATTAGAATAATAGAACATGTTCCACGGAACTTTTAGCCATTGGTGTGTGTTCGAGTCAGTCTCATTACCTGAAGTTCCCGGTTCGAGTCTCGCCCATGGTGTCCCTTTATCAAGTTCATCTATTCGTGGCGATTAGCTGAATGTGGCAGAGAAACGACGTAAATTTTAAAAATATGAATACAAAGGCACTTGTGATCTGATGGCTACTATACCAACGGAAAGCTTCTGGTTCATCTTTGTAACAAGTACCACTTAATAAAGTTACCAAAATAGCTAATGTGTTTATTGATGGATGTATAAGACTGTGGAGTTATGTGTGTGTCTTGTAACCAACTACTTGCTAATATGCTTGTGTAGGGAATTTTCCATTAAAAAGACGTAATTTTTCATCCCGTAAGAACTGGTTATGTTGCGGTCTATTTCAGGGGAGGTGGAGGTGTCCCTTTGCGTCATTCGATGCTCTTTTCTTTCTCCCCTTTCAAGATGAGGCCTGCACTCGGTTCTCCTCTTGATGGTGTATTTATAGCGAGCTCCTCGGGAGATGCTGGATAAGGCAGATTACATATTGCGGAGTTAAGGTGACAGTTACAAGTGCTGTATCTTCGTATCTGTGGTATTCTATCTCCACACACCCCTCCTCCTAACGTCACGCTCGTTAAACTTCCCCCTTTTTTTCTAATCTTCTTTCCTGCTCTCTCTCTCTCTCTCTCTCTCTCTCTCTCTCTAAGTGTATCTTCTCTAATTATTTTCTGAAAACTCTCTCCTCTCTTCCACAGTGCAGCCAGGACTGCATTTTGCACACTAACGAGGCTCTGGCGCCTGGGGTCTCGCTTATTGCACAACACTTGAGCAACCTTGTGTTACGTCACGGGAGAAAGCTTTTTAATTTTAGGCTAGATGCCTACGTTGTCAGGTTAGGCTAGCTAGGTTTAGTTCTCTTAGCCTAAATAATAATTTTCTATTGTATTTTTGCTAATGGAACCTAACTTAACAGGCCTAACCTAACCTCGTAGGCATTCCTCGTCTGACGTCAGAACACAAGGTAGCAACACTGTTGTGCGGAGAAGAAGACCCCTAGCGCCTGGACCGACAACCAGTGTAATTCTTTGCGCATCTTGTGTGACGTCATTGTGTGTGATTGCCCTCTTGTCCATCTTATCAACATCTATCCTCATCTTCACGATTAGCCAAAAGTGGTAGAAAAGCGAAGTAAAATAAATCAAATCAGTCAACCTTACAATAATCCATTCTATTTTTCATCGATTTCTCTCCCCTTTACATCTTTTTCTCCAATTTTTCCTTCCTTCTCCCTCCCTCTCTCTCTCTTCTCTTTCTCCGATTTTCTTTCCTTCTCCCTCTCTCTTTTCTTTTTCTCCGATTTTCTTTCCTTCTCCCTCTCTCATCTTTTTCTTGGAGTTTTCCTTCCTTCTCCCTAACTTTCTCTTCTGTTTCTCCGATTGTCTTTCCTTCTACCTCTCTCATCTTTTTTTCCGATATTTCCTTTCTTCTCCCTCTCTCTCTTCTTTTTTCTCCGATTTACTTTCCTTCAAAATTGTGTTCTATAGGTATAATATATTCACTTGTTTTTTATCTGCACTCAATAAGTATTAAGATTTCATTCTCCGATTTCTATCCTTCTACCTCTTTCTCCAATTTATTTCCTTCTCCCTCTTTCTCCGATTTATTTTCTTCTCCCTCTCTTTTTCTATGATTGTTTTCTCCTTTTTCCTCCTCCTCATCTTTTTCTTCGGTTTTTTCCTTCTCCCCGCTTCTCATTCGATCTCTTTCTTTCTCTTCTTCTTACTAATCCTGTGCTTCCATTTTTTCCCCTCTTTCTGTTCCTACAGGGTTTTTTTTTCCCCAAATCTCTTCTCTACTTCCGCTTTTCTTCTCCATTACCAATTTTCTTCATTAACCTTGCTACCTCGCCTTTCTTCCCTGTTTATTTATTTCTTAGATTTGTTCTCTCTCTCTCTCTCTCTCTTACTTAATGTCCCGATAAAGATGTTTCTTCAATCTTCTAGTTTCGCCCTATTTATCTTCCATTTCAATTTGCTTCCCCTCGCTAATCCTTCTAACCTGCTTTATTCAACTTGAAAATTTCTCTTTCTTCCATTGTTAGATGGATATATTTCTCATCACATGTCTCCTTTCACCCCCTTCATCTCTCTTTTGCTTTTTCCCCATCGATAACTTTCACTTTCTCTCCTTACTTATCTCTTTCTTTTAAATTTGTCCCTCTCTCTCCTTGTCTCAAAAATATATTCTCTTTCACATCAGTTTCTTCTTCTATTGTCTCCCACTTTGTCCTTCTTTCCTCTTTTTCTATCGATAACCCACTTTTCGAAAAACAGTTCTTAGTTTTTTTTCAAGACTATATTCTCCTCTCAACAAATTCAGTCTTCATATATTTAAGTTTCAATGCACTTTTTCTTCAGTCCCTTCGTCTGTTTCCTTGTCAGTTGGAACTGTTAACTCGTGGTCATGGACACTTCCACCTTGCCTGGTGACTGCTTCATAATGTGTTAACCGTCTTTGTGAGTCTTGACTAACCTCTGACCTCGTCTCGCAGATGAATCAGCTAACAGGGAATCCTTCAAGTCGAGGTCTTATCCCAAAGCAGGGCTCATCTTTCGCACCTCGAGCTTTAAGCTCGGCAAAGCTAACGGAGAATGCGGCAACTGCGAGGACGATGCAGGTAACAGTGACAGTGGTTTTGCATGCTTCCGGTCGGAGGGGAAAGTCATTCTTTTATTTTCGTTTCCATCTTTTGGACTGGTACAAATTGAGTATCAAGTTTCCAAGTGGGAATTTAAGTGTTCTTATATCTATGCAAATTATCACAGAACCAGATTTCTATATAAATTCCGTATTGGCTGCTAAATTAGGTGTCGCACCTCAAAGAGCCGCTTTCCAACTGGTTTCCCAACTAGATATGCCCTTTATTTGCTGCTAGTTTCTGGAAAATACTGTGGTAGAACACCAGTAGTTTGGATCTCTCTTACTAGTCATTCAACTCGGTACAGTCGACGGTAGAAGTTGTTGTTATTGAAAATTTGCTATTAAAATCCTCTTATCGCCGTATAGTTAGGCAACACACATAACGTCTTGCAGGGAAGCGAGTATTTTAGGATCTCTGTCTCTCATTTATATTGCCGGTGACTGTACAAAATCGAACCCAGAAACCAAACCCAGAACCTTTGTTGACCAACCTGGCACTCCGTCACCGAGCTTAGTGGGACGTTGAATAATAATATAAAACAAAAACTAGTACTCGTGAAACTAAAGAATATATTTTGGTAACTAGTTCAGCAGCCAGTAGGAAAATCTAGTTCGACTGGCAACGGGAATGAGACATGGCTCTGAGCAGATCATTAATTACCAGTGTTGCTAACTCTACACCAGCCAATTTCCCAACAAGAATGACTTTCCCCTTTAGTGTCATATAACTGCATGTTTTAATATTACTTCACCTTCTTTGATATTTTCAGTAACATACAATGAATATAAACAACGAACAGTTGCAACAGGATTCTGGTTCACTCCATTGGACTGAAGGAATGTAAACATGCCTATTGAATCTATTCTCCATCGACTCTAACATCGAAGATAATGTAAACAAATTCACATGACTTCTGAGAAAAAGTTCCTTTCCTATGTTTTAGTTCTAGCGCTATTGTATATTGGTCGTAGTTGTACAGTTCTTAATACTACATGATACCACAACTTCAGTATAGCAGCATACGTTGAGTGGTATCACCTGCACTATATTTTTACGCGCAATATTCTTGCGCAGGTGTCAATCGAACAACGAATAGGATTTCTCAAAAGCCACGTGTTTTTGTTTACACTAACTTACGGCGGAGAGGGAATTGAAATTTTAATAACTGAAATTTCCTGTCTATCCTAATGTCTTCTTTCCAGATGTATGAAAATTTCTCTCACCAAAGGAACAGGTCCTCCATGATTATTGCTATTTCTTCTATGTTTACGCTAAAAATATAAATAACGTCGTGTATTATTTGGTTACATTTATCTGTGAATAAAGTGTGGAATTGCAATTTTAAATTGGCGTCGGTAAAGTTGTTTTCATTATTTTCCTGTAGTTTACGGTTATTAAAAGCATAAGAAAACAGTTTTTCGTTGTGACGTTTCAGAACACACGCTCCCTTCATCAGACATTTATTTTCATTTTGACTAAAGATACAGTTATTTAAAGTTGTTTTCTAAAAGGCAAAACCAAATTTGCTTGCCCAATGTACTTTATTCTAACTCTTGCTTATTTATCATTGGTTATATATTTTAGTTTCTTACATTTAAGATCACGCCAGTAGCCAGAATTTTTTTTAGAGGGGGGCTAAATTCGAAAATGTGCAAAAAGACATCCGAAATGCTGTTGGAGTGTTAGATGTGACCACCAATGTTCTGGCAGTATTGCAGTTAGACTTACAATTATAGAGTTGCAATATTATGATCCAAAGTAACGAAATTCAACTCATCGATAGACAAACAATCAGCCACAGAGATGCTTACATTGGCTGCCACACGACTACAACTCTCAGAAATATTCGAATAGTACTGTATATTGCACAACTTAACAATGTTTTCAAATTTCCCTTAATTTTTCTTAAACCAAGACGATGGAGCAGACATGATTATGTTAAATGATACAGGTTAGCAATGATTCTTGTAATGAAGAACTTGCCTGAACGTGTGTTAACAAATTAAAAAGCAGGACATTTTTGCTTGACGCAATTCGAGAAAAAGCCGGGACAGGGAGTGAAAAGAATGGACCGTCCCGACTGAATTGGGACTTCTGGTAGCTTTGCATCAATGGTTATAAAACTAAAATTATCAAATATTTCAGACTGCAGACTTGTGGAACCTGTCTCTCTTCACAAACTAGCCATTTATGGGAAAACAATATCGAAATTCTTGAAAATCTGAAAAAGCGTCAATCTTATTTTCGTAGGTTGTTCGAGAACGTTCCTGTTCATGATACATAATTGCAGAAAGAAGATCTGTCCTTTTTGGACTTGTTGCCTAAAATGAGTGGCAGAGAGATAGAAAGGAGGGGGTACATAGAGAAGCAAGAGGGAGCGTAGAGAAATTCGGAAAATTGATATCGACGGACCTGGTAGAAGATTTAGGAAAATATAGAGAATAACAGAGGGAGATAGGATGAGTGGGAAAGATAGTGGGAAACATTAAAGTTGTGAGTAGGTATTTTAAGTCCACTTTATGCACAGTAAGGCTTATAGGGACTGGACCTACAGTTTAAAGTGGGATCCGAACCACCTGGCATTGAACCCGGGACCCCTTGATTGCAAAACGACGACGCTACCACTGCGCCCGGGGGAACAGTATACATACACATATATAAAAGAAACATAAGGTCCACGTAAAGTGAAGTTGCTCGTTTACTATCCGTTCCGAGCTCGTAAAAAAATAGAATTGAGAGATTCCATATGCTGACGACTTAAGAATCTCGAAAAGCTTGCCAAAGCCACTTCATTTCACGTTGCCAATATGCGACACCCTCGGGAAAAACAGGAAGGTCAGAGCGAACGCATGGAGTTCACCAGAACTCCAGGAGAGTTCATGAATCTATGCCAACCGTCGTTGCTTTGTCTTTCAGCAGGAGCCATATGGCCCAGACACTCAGGAATCGATTGCGAAATCCGTTTTGCGTGGAAGATGAGGGGGAAACGGTGACGAGCGCTGGCTCTAGGCCGAAGGTTGATTTTTTTTCCTCCTCTGTCGCGTCCGTGGATTTCACAAAATCAAGGCTGGAGGTCCAGATTTTAAAGTGGCGTAACCTTGGCCCTTACGACCAAGGGACAGTCGAACACCAAAATATTCATTTTATCTTTTGCTTTCCTTACAGTTTCTGTTCTTACTATATTTCTGTCCCTTGTCTTTCGTTCTCTTTTTTCTATGTGTCTCTTTCTTGTTTCCATTCTTTTTATATTTATCTTTCTCTCTTTTTTCTTTCCTTTTATTATTCTCTTTATTCTCGTCCTGTTCTTTTTTTATCTCCCTATATTTCTCACCCGTTTTTCTCTATTTTCTACTTCTCTCTCTCTCTCCAATTTTCTTTCTGTCCACTTTTACTTCGCACTTCTTTATTATCGTTCTTCCTTCCCATTTTATTCCTCCCACCTCCTTTCTTCCTTTCTCCTTTTTCGTATATCCTTTCAATTATATTTTTTTCTCTATCTCTAAAGTTTTCTTATTTATTCCTCCCTCCATTTCCTTCTTATTTCTCTTCTATTTGTTTCCACATTATCTTATATCCATCATTTCTTTCTTTGTTTCTACGTTTCCCTCCATGTTTCATTTCCCATTCTTCTATACGCTCTTTCTCTCTGAGACATGAGAATCAGAGAGAGAGAGAGAGAGAGAGCAATAGGGAAAGCAGTAAAGAACAACCAGAAAGAGAGAACAAGAGAAGAGAGAATTTAATACCATGACTACCGAAGCAGAATCCACTTTAATATTCCGCCCCCTCTTGACCCACACCTGTACGTCATTGCCTAGCATCGAAACTGTATGAATGTTTTCTGTATCGTACTTTCTTGTCCATTTCCAAAGTAAATTGTTGATTCTTTACCTTCAGGGTCTGGCAGCAAGGTAGAAAAAACATCCGTCAGTCGAACAACTGTGTCGAAGGTGGACAGCCGAACAGATCGTAATGACGTCAGGAGACTATCGACTGAAAGCAAAGGCAAGTTTGATTTCCTTGCGCACAGCAAGGACAGACTTTCTTAGCCCTTAGAGAATATAATGGCGAAAAACTTTTCTTACTAACGATTTGCTATTTGAGGTCTACAAGCCCTGGGATTTTTAAAATCCTGAGTGTAAGAAACCATGCGACACAGAAACATGCTTGACAATGGTATTTTTTTTTATTGTAGATAGCACACTAAAATCAGTAGTATGATATGCAAAGAGTAAAATTCTAATGTTTCAAGTAATTATTATACTGGCCTAACGTTCAGGGGCTTGTGGGAAGGTTGTTGTTAGTGGAGAGCTTAAAAGCAACACTTTGTGGGTCTGAACTACGAAAATACAAAAGAGATAATATATTCTGATGTTCTAAGAACACAAATCTATTGAAACAATCAGAAATCAGTTTCATGTTCATTCTGAGAGGGTTTGTTTTTTTCATCAAAACAACCATAAATGAAATGAAATGCTATATTTCATTTCCAGATGCGACCAGGTCGTCAGAACTGACTGTCTCCACTACCTCGACCACTGTGAACGGAACACACAGAAAGTCCTTCCTTGGGAACGACACCAAGGTCACTGGGGTGCAGGACATCATCTCTCGCATGAGGGAAGCTGACAATGGTATGTTGCATAGCTTAACTTTCCTTAGTAGAACATATTATGTGCTCAAAAATAATCTGTAACCTTATTTCTCCTTTAATCTTCAGCTTTTGTCCCTCTAGGATCTTCATTATATCACTCTCTTCTTCTCTCTTGTCTTATCTACTTCTCCATTCCTGTTTCTACTCTCGTATTTCTCTTATTTCTAGCTCTGCTTTAGCCCATCTCTCTTCCTCTACTTTCCTATACACTCTTATCTCCCTCTACCTCTCTCCTCATGACTTTCTATTTTCTTCTCATCTCTTTCTATTTCCATCCTGTCTATTTTCTTCTTTATCTTCCTCTCTTTTCTTTTTTCACTATCTCTCTTCATTTCCCAAGTCCCTCATTCCCTATACCTCTCCCTTCTATCTTCTCTCTTCCTCCATATGGTATATTTTCTACATATTTTTTCCCCATGCATTTTACTCCTTTGCTCTCACTGTCTTTCATCTCTCTTCCCTCTGAGTTTTACCTTCTCTCTTCCATTTCTATCTTAGATCTTGCATGTCTTTCATGCTCCATTTCCTACAACTGTACAATTCTGTTAAAGCTTTGTGAATCTGCACCCTTCACTCATCCAGCACTTTGATTTGTCCTTTGACCTTTCCCCTTATTTCCAGAGTTCATAAGACAAACATTACTTCTTGAAAATTATCCATTGTTCTTAGTATTTCCCCATTTATTAGTATTTCTTAGTGTTTACCCATTTACCTCTCAGTATTCTCTTCGCTACCTTCATCGCAAAACATATCCACACATTATTCTCTCAAGTGTTTTGATCTGCGAACACATTTTCTTAAGCTACTAAGTTGTACTTCGCTAATTTCGAGCAATTTAATGCTGCCTTGCTATTACTCTTAGTGTATTTATTTCTTCTGGGCCATGGTGCCCAATTCTTCCTCTTGATTTGTGTATTGTATGTGTATCACAAATCCCCATAGAGGACTAAAATTACATCTAAAATCCTTCACTCATGTGTCTGAAGTTAGGTAAGTGCTTATATTCACCTTTAATATCACCTTCATTACTGTTTGTCAAATTTTCATCCTTCTCAATTTTGAAGACTTTTTCCTGCTTTGAAGAAGTTTTTGATTTGCAGCATTCCCTTTTGTTGCAGTTGCTTGTCATATGGCATCCTTTCCTCTTCTCTGCATCTTTCTCTCATGACACTCTATTTTGCCTCCTCTTATCTCTTCTTTATTTCCCTCGTGTTTATTTTCTTCTTTATCATGCTCTCTCTTCTTTTTTCAGTATTATTCACCTTAAATAGCTTTTGAATTATCTGCTCGGTTTTTCCATATTATTTTTCACATTCCCTCCCTTGTCTCTTATCTTTTGCAATTGATGCCAGACTTCATTATTTTCTTAGCTCTTGAGTTACATGCATGTGTAGCACACCAATACATGGAACAAATAAAAAAAATAACCACTACAGATACAGTGCCTGTGAAGTGTACATTTTTAAAGTTTTCATTTTGACTATTTCTCTAAACCAGGGGTTTCCAACTGGCGGCCTACGATGCCTTCTTTTCCGGGCCGTGAAGCCAGTTTGCAAAATACATTAATTTTATTAAAATACGTTCTATATTTACTGAAGGAACGGAAGCTCTGTGAAGAAAGACCATATCACAGGTAGAATTTATTTTGCAGTCAATAATGATCATCATCAGAATCTAAAAGTGACATAACTTGCTCTCCACACCATGCATTCCCCTTCGCTATGTGGAATGAACATTTGAAAGTGTTTTTTCTTCAATGAAGTTCATCAAGAACCACTACAGAAGCCAACTGGCAGATTCTTCACTGCTTCACCTTCTGAGACTTTCAAATACAGATATTGAAGTGGACATTCCAAGTTTAATAAGAGAAGCATATCGGCCTCAATTTTCACATTGAACACTTACTATGAAGGATTCTCATTTGTATGGTCTGTTTTTCATTTCTTTCAATTCATCCATAAGTATTGTTTCTTTTTGTGAAATAAATTGTAATTATACAATTTTGATTTGTGATTCCATTGTTTTTATTGCCTCATTTTAGAAATTTAGGTCATGCGAAAGTACTACATATTTTCAGTTAAGTACTTACAATTTTTGTAATTTTTAATTCCCCCCCCCCCAAAAAAAAATGCGGCCCGCCAATCAACTGATAGATATAATTTTGGCCCTCACACCTTCTGAAGTTGGAAACCACTGCTCTAAACCATAGTTGTGACCAATCAGATTACCTTGTAGATCACCTGGGACAAATGCAAAGATTGCATTCGTGGTTTCTGTCTAATAGCTTTCTGATGCCCTTGGACTGTATTCTGTTTCAAATATGAAGTCTATGTCTAATACAATCCATGTGGATACTCTGGGTTATTGTGTGTTATTATGACACACATTTACACAGTTTTCTTCGAAAAGTCAAAGTCATCAGAGGAAGTAGGATACAAGGATTCACAGTTAAGTGTTACTCCTTCTCTTCTTTTATTACATGTTTGTTCTGTATCAAGTATTCGTACATTTCTCCTTTGTAATATTTCCAATAACAGTTGCCTTACTTTTGTTAATATAAACATCAAAAGATTTTTCCAATGACTAATTCTGTATTCCTTCTTACACTTTTTACAAATTTGAACTCACGTTTGATTTTCTTTGATAGAATGTTTTCCCTTACTTTTCTCTCATCTCCAAAATGTGCTCCTTACTCTGCCTCTGGAAACAATGGAACACACAGGCGGAAAGAGAAAGCGAGTTGAGGGAGGGAGCAAAGCAATGTGCACTGCTGCAAATGGCTGCTAGCTGCACCCACTTCCCCTCTCATGAGTTAATTGGTCGAATCCTCTCGAGTCACTACTTGTGCAGGGACTTGTTTTTGTTCCCCAGTCACTGCAGAGATTTTCCGGACAGAGTGTAATGTATGAATGAAACAAGATTGTTTCTGTATTATTTAACTTTTTATGTTTAAATGCAGAAGGAGCTTTTATTTATTTATTTCATAACTTAAGCTCCTGCCATGGTTGTTTGAAATGGTAATTCTTTTTATAAAATTTCTTTCTGTGATAGGTGTAAGATCTAGCAGAAACTTAATAATTAGTTCAGTAAATTTGATATGTACTTCAGTGACCAATAAGGGATTTAAATATTAATGAAATTACCAATAAGATATTTAATTAGAATGTTTAATTATGTAGGCAACAAGCTTAAGAATATAGGTTCCTGCAGATGTGAGGGAATGTCTTCACACACACACACACACACACACACACCTGCTTTAAACACTGCACCTCCTTCCACATCTGTAAATTTACTGTAAATGGTAATAACAATAATGTTAAGAAAGAAAGTTATGTACCGCTTATTTGATACTGTATATGTTTATTTTGGGTAGGTATGGACATAAACTTTAATGCCAGATGCTATTATCTATTGTGCAATACAACTAAGGTTCTTTAATTATTACCACTCAAACGAATTTCTTTAGACTCATCACAAATTAATTTTCTGCTCTGTTTTAATTATCTTCCATTCTTTTAATATATTATTCTCCAATACACATTATACATTTGTTGTCACTTTCAAAACATTTAGCAAAATCTAATATGTTAGAAAAATCTTGAGAATGCACTCTACTTTATGAATGCAGTCAAAAAAGAAAGCTTTAATGTATTCATCATAGCATTACAAAAACGAAAGTGTAAACTTACTGCATACCATGAACAATTCATTCGAGATTTTTATGATGTTGAGTACAGATACAGATCATATAATAACATATTATGATACTGTGTGTATTTGCTGAAATACTCATTATATGAGTACATTGCAAACTATACTGTTCTACAATGAAAATTAAAGAAAACAAATACAAAAGTAGGCATTCTTTTTAGATTTTTAGGTGCTAAATGAAAAAATGTTGATTGGCCCCTGTTTTCATGTAATGCTAGGAAGACCCAAACCAACCAAAATTTTGCATCGTATGTATAGAGACCTTAATTTTCTCAATCACAATAATACCAACAAACATTAATTATTGTTCGAAATTAGCGGATGACCTGCTTGAAACATTTTTCATACATATATATTAAGTTACAAAGTAAATTTAGTATTGTGTGTGATTTTTAGTGTTTCAAAGTAAATTTAGTATTGTGTGTGATTTTTAGTGTTTCACTCAAATTTCACCATTTTAGGCATCTTTGTAATTTTTGTTTGTTCCGTGAGTTTATTGTATTCAACAACACTCACACTCTGACAATAGTTGTAATGCAGTAATCACAATTTATGTACATAATGTCAGATATGCATTGTGTCCCTGAGCTCTGCATTTCATCCACACTCCTAGATTCCACTTCCAAGTTATATATTTGCTTTAAAAGCACTAGAACCCTCTAGTGTACTAGAAAAAGTACTAGAAATAAATGTACATTCACTAGAGAGAATTTCGGTTCACACTTTCATTGCATCTCTTTGATCTTGTTGCAGACACTAGGGAAGGTGACAACATGGAGGATGCAGAGGCCAGAGCCCTGCTGAACAAGTTCCTAGGAGCCCAATGCATTCTTCAAGGCATGGACCCAATCATGAAGGCCCAGAGCCCAGCACTGGTGAGGCAAGTGGAGCAAGAGAGAATTTCGTTGCAGGTAGGTCATGGAATTTTTCTTATGGTTTCTGTATACATGCAGAGAATGGTCAATGCAGTTGTATTGTATTCACATGTAGGTATATATTGAAGGATACAATGGGAATATATTTTTTTGTACCGTTACCTTTAATATATAGTACACCCATGTGACAGGTAACAAGCAATACAGGGGTTCCGCATTGAAGTTATAAACGACAATGACCCTTCAGTCTATAAACAAGAATTCACCAACAGACCGAGGCAACAGGATGCATGGTATTAAGTAAACTGCCCAGTCTGAGCAACACACAAGCAACACGTGCTACTTGCCATGTGTTCGGAAGATTGCATTTATTACTGAGAATTCGTTTTCAAATTACACGTATCACTTGTTACTTTTTGCTGTGAAAGCTCCCTAACATACATGTTAACCTCTATTAGCATAGTCTGAAAATTTCACTCTTATTTATTTGTCAGGGCTATTGATCCCATATTGCTTGCATTATACCTGTAGAACTTCTTCATTTTTTTTTTAAATTTACGCTTGTTACAATCACCTTTCTTGATGTAACATTTTGGGAGAACAGATGCTTCTTTCAGACGTGGAACCAAGGGATGTGTATGTTGTAGTTTGTTCACATTGTAAGGAATATGCAGGCCACACAAGAAGAAGAATGGGAAAGAAACGGCAGGAACATGACTTAGATATTACAAATTCAGATTACCAGGCTTCTCGGTTCAGATAATTTAAGAATGCATGTGGATTTAAATATATGGGAGACATTGTTCATTGCAAAGAACATTGGAAGAAATATAATGAATATGGCAAAATAATACTTATAGATTCACTATGGAGTTCTCTCCCCCCCCCCCTCCTTTTTCTTTACATGTGGGGAAAGGCATTAGCTCTAAAATGTACTACAGGGTGGCTCAAAAAGTCACTTAACACCTTCGGTACAAGGCCACTGCAGCGCGCAAAATGGAAATGGTGATGACCAATCGTTATCAGGCCAAGGGGGAACAACATTGACGCCACCCGCACGGTTGGCGGCCATCTTGATGTCCGCCATCTTGAATCCAACTTCAGAATTTTAAATGGGAAGGGGGTAATATGATATATCAAATCAGGCTAGAATTTCACGAGAAATGCAATGGTGAAGGTTTTTTCGACGTATCTTTAACCAGTAAAAAGGTATGACTGATTTTTTGTACCAATTTGCTCCTTTTTGAGGTGTTAGAAAAGTGCCTTAAAATTTGTTTAGCGCATCGGTAATGCATCGAGATCAAAGTGATGTCTAGGGAGAGAAGTTCCCATGCCATTGCACATGATTTTAATCGGATACATCCACGAAGAGCTGCTTATTATGAATGTTTGTCACGAACAATTTACAGTGTTACACTTCCATTGAATTAAAATTCCTTCACAGTGACAAGGCTAATGTTTATGTTCATAAGGAAGTTCATAAACAGAATATTCGATGCTTTTTATCTGATAACCCATTTTTTCGACAGATCAAAGCTGAATAGTTAGTGCTGGTAAGTTAATGGTGTGGCGTGCTGTGTGGAACACGATTGGTTAGTCAATTTTCCTTCAACGAAACCTTAAATGCTTAGGGCTACTTGGATTTGTTAAATAAACAGGTTTTTTCATCCTTGCTTATGAAAGAAGGTACTTTTTACAGAGTTTTTTCAATAGGGAGAAACACCAGAACACTATGGGAACGTTGTGAAGCAGTTTCTGTCCAAAGTTAGTTATCAGATGACAAGGGTCACATATTCTGTTTATGAACTTCCTTATGAACATAAACATTAGCCTTGTCACTGTGAAGGACTTTTAATTCAATGGAAGCGTAACACTGTAAATTGTTCGCGACAACCATTCATAATAAGCAGCTCTTCGTGGATGTATCCGATTAAAATCGTGTGCAAGGGCATGCGAACATCTCCCTAGACATCACTTTGATCTCGATGCATTACCGATGCGCTAAACAAATTTTAAGGCACTTTTGTAACACCTCGAAAAGGAGCAAATTGGTACAAGAATTCAGTCATAACTTTTTACTGGTTAAAGATACGTCGAAAAAACCTTCACCATTTCATTTCTCGTGAAATTCTAGCCTGATTTGATATATCATATCACTCCCTTCCCATTTAAAATTCTGAAGTTGAATTCAAGATGGCGGACATCAAGATGGCCGCCGACCGCGCGGGTGGCGTCAATGTGGTTCCCCCTTGGTCTGATAAGGATTGGTCATCACCATTTCCATGTTGCGCGCTGCAGTGGCCTTGTACCGAGGGTGTTAAGTGACTTTTTGAGCCACCCTGTACAACTGAACATTTAAGAAGTTTTGTACAGAAGGGGGAGACTTTGACTTGCCTGATAATATTTAATATTTATAATTAAGTTTAACAAGAATCTCAGTTGATATCTTTGGACAGTCATAAGAAATAAAAATTGTTCATCATTTCACTGTTAATGCAGTTGTTAGACTCCAACAATTCCTTGGTAGATTATGTGTCAAAACATTCTCTTTTCGGTTTTTGTTAAGTTTTCCACATTGTTAGAATTATGTCATTGATTGAACTGCAAATAAATGTCTGATGTCGAAAATGTTACATCAAAAAATGTATTTATATCAAAAAATGTATTTATTTGTTCCCTTGAGTTTTATTTTAATCCCATATTGCAGCGTATATTCGTTTATTATTGCCTTTTGTATCTCATGCCCTAATTCATGAGCATTGGTATGCAATACGCCTACTTGCCATGTAAATTTTGAAATGTATATGGCATTCAATGAGAACCCCCATGTAACCAAAGGATTAACTCTCTCACCTTTGGAGTGAGTGGTCCCAGGTTGAATTCCTGTTGGGAGCCCCCAAAATTTTGCTCTTGATCCAGCGTCATGGGTAGCTACTTAAAAAGAAGTAGTGGGCTCCGGTGACAAAGCCAGAATACAGTAGGACTTGATGCTCTCACCATACCTCACCCAATGATAAAACCGTTCTGGTAGGCCTTGTCCCTTAGAGCGCTGTTGCCCCATGGGGTTAAGTTCATATGGCGTTCAATAAGATACCATGATTTTTTTTTCCCAGTTTTGGTATGAAAGTAGTTTGTAGTAGCAGATTTAGAACTTTCTTGGCGTTCGTAACTGCAATCCCAGTGGTGTCATGTTTATGCAAAAG
Organism: Lepisma saccharinum; assembly: GCF_977018435.1. NCBI lineage: Eukaryota > Metazoa > Arthropoda > Insecta > Zygentoma > Lepismatidae > Lepisma > Lepisma saccharinum. The sequence goes on along the minus strand of NC_139234.1, from coordinate 73,119,890 downwards.
GTATACTTGGCTTGTTCCCAGCCTCAAAAGCATATCAATGTAATCGCTATTACATAATGCAGACCGTGGGAATCAAAGAGGAATATCTTGGTTGCCAACGATGGTGCCAGAAAAAAAAATGGAAGTCGGACAGAGTGAAGCGGAAATATGCTCCTCAATACTATGCAAATAATGCACATTTGTGTTTTAAAAAATTGTAAATTTGTTTTCCCCTGTTTTCTGGGGTGGGGGCAGTATGAAGTGGACTAGTTGATCAGGGTGCATGTGCCTCCTCTGCCTCTCACTGGTGCTGTCACTCATATACCCCATCCCCCTCGAATAAGGAAAAATGGCTAATTACGCTTCTCTTTCCTGTCTCTCTTCTTGTATCTTCTTCCAAGCTGCCAGTCTTATTATCTCAGTCTTACTTTCTCTTTCTTGGTGCTTCCACCTCCTCTTCTTGTTCCTTTCTTTCTTCTGGTTTCCATCTGCTTTGTCTTCCTCATTTTCTTGTTTAGTCTCTCTCTTTATCTCTGTCTATCTTTTGTGATTTTATGTGTACCTACCTACCTTCTTTCTTTCTCTCATACATTCTCCCTTTGTCCCATTTCATTTTCTTTGTTTCTTTCTCATTCTCTGTCTTGTTTCTTTATTTTTCTTATCCTCTCTCCCTGTCTCTTTTTGTCTCGCTTCTTTTCTCTCTCAATGTGTGTCTTATTTTCTTTCTGTCGACTCTCTCTCTCTCTCTCTCTCTCTCTCTCTCTCTCTCTCTCTCTCTCTCTCTCCCTCTCTCCCTCTCCCTCTCCCTCTCCCTCTCCCTCTCTCTCTCTCTCCTTGCCCTTCTCACTTTGTCTTGATTTTCATTTCTCTTCTTTTCACTCTCTTACTCTGTCTGGCTGTCTCCCTTCTTTATTTCTATTACTTACATTATTTATTTATCTGTGTCCTGTTCCTTTATTTTCATTCTATCTATCTTTATTTTACCCCCTTCTCTATGTTTCTTTGTGTCTGATACATATCATTATGAACATTTGCAATTCTGACCCCCCCCCCCTCTCCTTTTAGAAGATTTTATACCAACTCCCATGGCAAAATCCCTAATTCTGTGAGTTTAATAGATTAATACCCGTTTGGTTGCAGGTTTGTATGCAATTCATATTCTTGCTCCTTCATAAAGCTAGTGACGAGTGACAACAGCATACTGGATATGTTTCAACAGGTCCACATGGATCTGTAACTCTTGGCAGATCCGTATTTATAAAACAAGCGTTGGTTTCCCGTAAATATTTCTATTCAAACCACTTGGAAGGTTCACAGTTACTGATTTAGGGCGACGTGGCGGAAAATATTAACAGATGACCTTGGTTGGTGTGCAGATCTAGCAGAAATCGTAATTTTTTCCATGTGTGTCTGCCAACTATGTCGCCAATGTTGTTTCAGAGTACAAGTAGGCGGAACGACGGAACTTATCTATAATTATCCTAGCTTGTAATAGACCATACATTTCCTAGCTGACTTCACGCCAGTTGAAAGGCGTATCTTGTAATTTGCAGCAATACAACCAGGTTATTTGTTTTGTCTAGTCTAAAAGATATGCCAACACAATTGATGTAACACAACGCCTAATCGAGTGTTGAAGGTCCCTAAACTTGTTTTTGACATCAAATGGTGTAACAAAACACCAAAGATACTGCTGAACAACACCGCACAGATGGGAGGGAGTTTTCTTTCATACCAAGTTTGAATATTCGTAAGACCACACAGGATGCTTATCCAGAATTTTTCAACTGGAGAGGTGTAAGTTCATATTTAGGGAGTGTAAGTGTACATTTAGACTCAAAATTACCATAAATTGGGCCTTTGTGAAAAAATTGAGGAACGTATAAGGGTTGTGGGGATGAATCACCGAGACCATCTTTGGTGTAACTTTGCACTACACATTGTTTGCGATGGCCCTTCAGCAAAATAAAAGGAGTTTGTGCTGTACAGTGTGATCCATTAGTATTACAGTGCAAATTGTCCATCACCGTGTTCGTGCATTTTATTTGACCCAATAAGAGCTTCAATAATTAAAAGAAAACTCAAAACAAGCTGTTGACAACTTCTGCATCAACGTACACAAAAAAATCCACCGCAAAAACACACAGGATGTAAGAGAAAAAATAATGAAAATAGTCATGGACAATTTGCACGATAATACTCATGGTTCCCACTGTACGAACATGAATTCCTTTTTAACTCTTTTTATTAAAATATATAATATATAATATTTTATTAAATATATATAATAAATTATTAAACATATTATTCACCACTACCATTATCCTTATGGTGATACTTGAAAAGGGGGGGGAGGAATTCCATTCCAGTGACTTCTTTTGACACACAATATGTCACAATACTGGTAGACTTTCACGGCGTGTAGAGCAGTGGTTCCCAACCTTCGTAAGCTCGCAGCCCGGTAAATTAGTTTCTTTAGAAGTCGATGACCAGATCCCAACAATTTTACTCGAAAATTACTTTCTAACGTTTCTAACTTATTTAATCTCAATAAATAATGATTATGGCATAATCATAGAGAGTATTAGTTCGATTAGGCTTGTTATCAAATGTAATACTTGGGTTAAATTTCTTGACAACGACTGGATCTAATCGTGTCTTTTAGTTTCTTCTGGCCAATACCTTTAAATTAATTTGTTAAGTGCTTGTTTACATTGTCATGTTCTCGGGCACCGAAAAATGTCAGTTAATCAGAATATTTCCACTTCAGTACATTTGTTAATGAAAATTGCTGCGCAAACTGAATTGACCATGGTGCCCCTTCGGTCAACCTCTAAATTTGAAGGCGGGAAGCAACGCCCCCCCCCTTCCCCCTTCCCCGATTAGATTGTTTGATCGCTCACCACCACTGTCACGAAAACATTTTCTGCTATCGCAGGCGAAACCCGAACGAAAGACTATCATTCCAGGTGATTGCCAGCTCGGGATGCAAGTCGCAAACTTCTGAGAACTTGTTGTCAACCGCGGCCCGTAGGTTGACAAATACTGGTGTAGAGCACATCAAGGTCAACTTTTATTAACATTTTTTTCGAGTGTGACCAAGTACTGAAACTATACAATAAAATATACTTGTTGAGGTCTCGTTTTGACGCTACAAGCCCTTGAGTAAAAGCATTTCTATCCTGCATGTATGGAACCACGCCGCACACATTCCTTTTGGCTTTGTGCCGAGATAGCGCGTGAACAATTTTGAACAACTCTTATAACTAGACCTCGTATTTTTAGGTTCTAAAAAGTGTGCCTTTAGCTTCCTAAAATAGGCTCTAAAAATCCGGAAATAGGTTCTAAAAATCTTGAATTAGGCTCGAAAAATCCTTGAAAATGTTGCAAGAAGACTTATTTTGGTACAAAATTCCTGAAAAATCCTGGTTAGATACAATCGTTAAAAACAAAATTTCACAAGAACCGTAATAACCAAATATTAATTTTCTAAACAAATTTTCATTTCTTTATATATCATTTTCAAAATTATCTACAAATTATTATAATGCTGCACTTGTGTTGTTAGAAAAAGTTACTTGTTGACATGAAAAATGAATTACGTATGTATAATTTGCTGCACAATATCAGGGTAGCTACTCACTTGGAATTCTTTGTATTCCGGGAATTACACGTGAATTATTGGCATCGGAAATTATGCATGAATTATTGGCTCTGGAAATTATTCATTAATTTTGGCAAGACATGAAATAAGGTACAAGCGGATGTTTTCTCTATTCCATTTTTTTCCCGTAGACGTGAAAAATTGCAACTTTTATTAATCCATATCCCATTAAATTTATACATGTTTATAAATGCCCTGAGGCAAGTTTCTCTCAGTTTAGCTCTTATTTCATTCATTTTTTTGAGGATGGAAAAGTAAGCTACACAGAAAATAAAACAAAATTTTCTCAATCCTTTTACTTTGTTAGTGTCTTTCACGGAACAATCTATCTGACAAACGGAAGATTATTACAAAATAATGTATCTTGAAGTTGATTAGGTAAATTTTTTGTTACATTGGAATCATACAATATTTTTTGTGTATGGAAAGGGGGGGGGTGAGAGTCGGTAATACGCGAGGTTGGAATAGAGAAAACATCTGCTTGTATCCTTGAATTTTTGGAAAGTTCACCTTGAAAACCACGAATTATACTTGAATTTTATCATGGTCCTATTGACCACTGACCACCATGAATCTTTTTTCGTTATCCACACTCAAACTCCACCTTTTGTCTGTGAGGATCATTTCATGTGCTGAAAATTATCATTCAACAGAAACATAGTCAGTAGTGCTAATTTGAATGCTGAAATATTACTTCGCAAGGCGTGAATGCCAAACAGGACCAAACTGACGCGAAAGTGAACAAGACCACACAGATCAGAAGTTTGCACTTGGTACTGTGCAGGCGGTAGAGACGATTGGGCGCTAAAACTGAGAATGGGGATGAGGACAGTTTACTTTATCTTAGTAGGCAAGGCTTAGCATTAAGGGTCTATAGTGCAGGGGTAAAAAATAGGGGGAACTGTCCTCTTTCGCCGCCACTATCTGCAGGTAACAGTGACGTCAGACATTTTTGTTTTGTTTAAAGCTTTGATAAACATCATATACTTGGAGGGAGGGAAATCGACAGAAAACATGTTTCAAGCACGCCAGTCATTGAATTATTTCGCCACCAAACCTTGTAAATACCTCTGTGAGATATAAAAATCCTGTAAAACGTAAAAAGAAATATAAAAACCTAAAAGAAAGGTTTAATTTAGGCACATAAACCTAAAATAGCTTCTAACAACCAAAATAGGTTATTTTAGGCACTATAAAACTTGGTCAATTGTTTCGTTTTTTTATGAAACGCCGATATAACTTGTTATTTCTTATTTACCTGCAAAGGAAAAAATAGGTTAAAAACCTAAAATCCGAGCTCTACTTATAACACAGGTTAGTACTCGTTATACAATAGGGCCTCCCCGATGGCGCAGTGGTAGCGTCGTCGTCTTGTAATCAAGGGGTCCCGGGTTCGATACCCGGTGGAGGCACATAGTGGTTCGGATCCCACTTTAAACTGTAGTTGCAGTCCCGATTAGCCTTACTGTGCATAAAGTGGACTTAAAACAACAATTCAATCGTTATACAATATAAACATATTGTCTTCATGCTAAAGATATGTGCGTAAATAAGCGAGACGTTACGGGACGAAAATCTGCTCAGTTGTTTTACTGTGCAAGTGAAAGAGAGAATGGTGGATTTTAAAATCTGTTATCTTAAAGTTGTCCTGCAGCATTAATTGTCCGCACATTAATTGGATGTAGGTCCTTTCTTGTCTTCGGCCCTTGAAAATTGTTATTTCCACATTCGTTGTTATGCGATTCGTAACTAAGATCTTCACTTCTGGCGAGACACTTTTCTCTGTTTTGAGCCAAGAGAAGTTCTCAGAAACTGTCAACTGTCGGGATTTCTACGAATCACAATTAACAATTATCTTGTCTGGCGTCGACAGAAGTTGTCTGTCAGATGGATGCGATATCACTTACGTACATTAGCCGAAAGATGCATGCTCTCAGAAAGAGATTTTTCGTTGCCAGCAGATCCGAGAACGGGTGCATCTATAACATTACAACTGATAAAACGCTGCTAAGTGTAAAATTCGATCACGTAGAATGGGCAGTTGTGGCGATTGTTTGCCAAAACTGGGGGGGGGGAGGGGGAGTTTAAATGTTGTTAGTAGACAAGGCTTAGCATCAAGAAGCCATAGTGCGGGAGAAAAATGGCGGCTGCCCGCCCCCTTGCCCTCTCTAATCGCTGCCACTGAAGAATGGGTGCGTCCAGAACATCAACTATTGGAACGCTGGTGAGTGCAATATATTGATAGCGTAAATCCAGAGATGTACAATTGTGAGTGCAATATTCGCAAGTTCGATAATTTCATTTTGTAACGAAGAATTGCGCCCCTCTAGACACCTACTCTATGGTGAGAGTTATGCACCTCCCGAAATTATTTATTTTGATTAGGAGTTCCACTTTCATGAACAGGCTTTGGCATTTCAAATTTCAGCTGCAAATGAACCTGGTTTTAAACAATCAGCAATTTGTATGAAAAAGTCATCTTGTTGGTTTAGATAACCTAATGGTTAACCCCCTTGCCTTTAAAACCCTGGTTCAATTCTCCTTGGGTGCATATAGCAGTTCGAACCCCAAAATCTGTAAGTTCAGTCTGTGTATGAATGTGACTGAAAACAATATTTTCCCGCGATTTTCCTGGGTCATTCTAGGTAAATGCTGGTATGATGTTTTAACGAAGTTTATTGTTTGATTCCCGTGCACCAAGATACACATTTGAATATTTGGACAATAGGAATGACAATTCGGTAACTAAAAACACAAGAATATAAACCTTTTGGTGAAAACAGTCGTGCTATTAAAAAGGTTTCAATCATGCTTTTTAATGTTAGGCTATTCGTGTTAAACAAGAAAGCTAAAGAAAATTAGTTTTAAACTAACAAAACGCTTACATGCAAAGAAGACTTATTTCTTGAGTAAAAATGGTTCTTTATAAATCTTCTAGCATGTATTCATTTCAAAATGTACAAAAAAAAAGTTTAGGAAATACACAGAAATGAATATGAGTCCATAGATATAAAACCAACCTCCGTGGCGGTGTGATTAGCACATTGCCCTAGTATGGCAGGGGTCTCGGATTCGAATTCCGCCCTGGTCATGGCTTTTCTTTGTGAGTGTCCTTTCACCACATCATCACTGATCCCCATCTTCGCAATGAACCAAAAGTGGCAAAAAAAAAAACAACAAAGAAGTAAAATAAACCAAATCAGTCAATGAAAAACCATAGGTATAAAATTTGCAGATAATAGTACCAATGCTCTATAGAATGGAAATCTTTGATTTATACAGAATTTTATAGTAAACACAAAATATATAAACAATTATTCCCTGTTAATGCAGAACTAAAATGAATACCAGATGGTTCTTAACAAAAAATTATATTTTTACTATCTGAAAACCTCTCGTGTACATTATTTTGAGTGAACTAATGCAATAAAATACATTGATATGTACTTTAAGATAAGGAAAGTGTTTTCAACACACATAAAAAACACAAACATGTGTTTAAGTTTGTTTTAAGGATGCCAATCTTGATGAACAGATGGCAACACTGGTAACAACGTCTTTCTCGACAACGATTCACGCACGGCGAGAATCGACTTGAGCCGCGTCCAAAAAACACTAACCAAGAAAAAATGTATAATCACCAAGGAATAACAGAAAAACCCAGAATTCGAGTATGATAGTTCAGAAAGCGAGCAAGAATCGAACAAGGGGGAGCTAATTATATCGTGAGGGGGCTTAGGGGGGCGTCCTTGAGGGGGAAGACACTTTCTTCACTCTCCTCATCTACTCCTTTCCCCCCTTTGGGCATCCCCCTCTCCCGTTCCCGTGTTCCGTAGTCTAAATCTGTTCTCTCGAACTGCCTGCCCTGTACCCTACCAAGGAAACAGTCGGCCAAAAGTTTCAGAGGGACTGTTAACGTAAGGAGGATCGCACTTCTACGCCGTCGGATCTGTGCTTAGGTATGTAAAAGCTATTGTTTCTCTAATTACAAGCCCGTATTTTCTAATCTCTTTTGTTCAGTTTGATATTTTAAAACAATCTCGAAACAAGTAGCGTGGAATCATACCTTTACGTCGACGGATTCGTGCGTAGACAAGTAAAGGGTATTTTTTCTAATTGAAAAATTACTATTTTTCATTTTAGTGTGCTCCATTCCTTTACCCAAAACATTAGTGGAACATATGGCTTAGAAGTAGAGTGTCGTGTAAGTACGTAAAAGTATCGTTAGAGACACGCTTTCCTTAATCAGAACAATTGCGAAGCAAATGTCGTAGAATCAAAACTAATGTTTCACGTAATCAGAACAATTGCGAAACAAAGGTCGTAGAATCAAAACTAATGTTTCAAGTAATCAGAACAATTGCGAAACAAAGGTCGTAGAATCAAAACTAATGTTTCACGTAATCAGAACAATTGCGAAACAAAGGTCGTAGAATCAAAACTAATGTTTCAAGTAATCAGAACAATTGCGAAACAAAGGTCGTAGAATCAAAACTAATGTTTCACGTAATCAGAACAATTGCGAAACAAAGGTCGTAGAATCAAAACTAATGTTTCACGTAATCAGAACAATTGCGAAACAAAGGTGGTAGAATCAAAACTAATGTTTCACGTAATCAGAACAATTGCGAAACAAAGGTCGTAGAATCAAAACTAATGTTTCACGTAATCAGAACAATTGCGAAACAAAGGTAGTAGAATCAAAACTAATGTTTCAAGTAATCAGAACAATTGCGAAACAAAGGTCGTAGAATCAGAGCTAATGTTTCACGATGAAGAACATATACTTCAGGGCCCTTGCACTTTTTTTAAAAAAAGAATAAGAACAATTGCGAAACAAAGGGCGTAGAATCAGAGCTAATGTCCCACAATTATCAGCATATATTTCAGTACCTCCCCTATGGCGTAGTGGTTACGTCATCACCTTGTAATCAAGGACTCCCAGGTTCGATACCCGATGGATGCACATATAGTGGTTCCGATCCCAATTTAAATATCTAGTCCCGATTAGCCTATTCTGCATAAAGTGGACTTAAAACTCTAACAACTCAATATCCTTGCAATTTTTTTTTATTTTTTAAATCAGAACAATTCTGAAACAAACAGCGTGGAATCAAAGCTAATGTTTCATAGTTATCAACATATACTTCAGTGCCCATGCATGTTTTCTTTAAAGAATCTCCAAACATTTAACAGGGATTCTACGTCATTTGATCTGTGTTTAGTTATGTGAAAAATATTTCCCAATTAAAACCTTATTTTTTAATGCTCTTGCACGTTTGCCTTATTTCAAATAATCATGAAGCAAAATATATCTCACACTAAATCTAGGTTCTATTCCTAGACAAGGCACCAACGTTTCATGACGTTCATAAGTTCATCTGTTGCATTCGATTAACCATTCATTCTTACCGTCACGATTTTACTACAAGGACAGAAAAAGGGGCGTTAAATACATAAATACAAGTACAAACAGCGTACAATATCACATGTATGTCATCTGGTCTGTTTTAGGTGTGTGGAATTTAATATTTTCTACTTGCATGTTTTCTTTCTTGAAAACAATTTCGATACATGTAGCGTAGAAATATGCTTCTACGTCATATTTCTCTGTTTTTATATCTTCATTACTTTTTCACTATTCAACATTATCCACGCATTTAACCTGGGGAGGTAGGATATTAAAAAAAATGAGAATAATTCCTACTTGAAAACTATATTCATCAGTAGCATATGAAGGTTTTCTTTAATTTATACCAATGTTTTCTGCCAATGTTGGCTGATGGCGACGATGAGGATAATTAGATGAAATGAATAAGGGCACAGTCCACAAACCTCCGCAAATAATATTATTGGCTGCTGCTCTAGGCGCCAGAGCATCGTCGGCCCTCAAGAATTCCAATTCCAGGATGTACTGCGTGGATGGGAGGTTGACATGTGGGTGCCTATCTGGAAGACGTACAGTGGGATGCCGAAATATTACTTGGCATATGTTCATCACCACATTAATTTACTTTGCGAAGTTTGAGAATTGATACAATACTCCAGCGAGCAATTGGCAAGCTCTGTACCATTATGACGGCATTGCTGGCAATATTTATACACCCCACTGTATGAGAATCTGGCTATAATTTAGTTCCGAATTGTCCCTAAATGAAGATCTCTCTATTGAACACTGTAATTGTTATATCACCCATAGTTGTACGGAAACATGAGAATTTGAACTCTAATGAATGCTGATATATCATCGGGATGTACATTGTTTATAAGGGTGTACCAAGGATGGGTTTTGGAGGTTCAACCGTGCGAAATTTTATTGAAATACTTGAAAAATTAGCTTATTTTTGCCACTTCTTTCGCATAGGAAAAACGCTATCCATTTCTTGGCTATAGATGGAGTAGAACTGTTGTGTAAACAGTTAAACATTTTCTTTAAATTTTTAACCAACACAAAATAATAAGTCCACCGGTGCAAAATAAGATAAAACTAAACTATAGTGACGAAGTAAGTATTCATCTTACATGACGTCACACATGTCAGAGTTTCTTGCAACTCACTTCGGACAATTTTGAATTTACACTTTTATGTTTCTACAGCCTATAGAGAAATTCTTGAGAAATGCACCTTTGATCAGGACACGTACGAAAACGTACTGCAGAAGAATATTTTTCTTCACTTATCCGACACGTTGTAACACAACTGTATGGCATGTTTGACGGGCGGGCGAGAATTATTATTTCTGCACCGTTTGATACTGTGCAGTTCATAAAGTGGAGGCACGATCTCGGTGGCGGAGTGGTTAGCACAGCACGCTACGACGCCAATGGCCCCGGGTAAGACATGAATATTTGTGTTTGTCCTGAACGAGAAATCAGAGATTCCAGTAAAAGGTTATGTAAGAGAGAAATGAATGACAGGGAAACTACTAGGGGTTTTCTTTAATAATAATAATAATAATAATAATAATAATAATAATAATAATAATAATAAAAAATGTAGCGCAGCATGATACGACGCTAGGGATGTCGGGATCAAATCTTGGGCAAGACATGGGATGTTTGTGTTTGTAGTGAATGTGAAGTAGAGAAATTAATTGAACTTGACGTGAGAAGATGTGAAAGAAAATGACAAGGCGAACTGCAACTTAGGGTTTTCCTTAAAAAAAAGAAAAAGAAAAAAAAAGAACAGTTTGTTGGCCATTTGGCTGCCATACGGGAAACTTAGGTTTTACTCCCGGGAACTAATATGGGAAATTTTCACTCTGTTCCTGTATAAGGCGGTTGTGAGGTTCATACAACCTATAATAAAATGAGTACCAGAAGGAGGAGTAAAGGCAACTTGAGCAACTACTTCCACAATGCCCGAGATCGTGAATATGTGGAGCCCCCTACTTTTACATCCCCACATGAGCCTTCATGGCTTGTTGCATCTTGCAGGGGAAGACTTAATCATATTAAAAAGTGTACCTGAGCTGAATAACCATATAACCCCTCCCAATACTTTTTCCGGGCACGCCCCTGATTCTTCATATAGATAACAACAATCCTCACATACGATATAATAGATTATTGGCTCCGTGAGGATGCTCAAGCAATATTCCACCTTCGAGTGTCAGGTGCGGAGTGTAAAATAAAAGCACATAAAATAGCTTTTATTCAGTACATGCGCATTTTTTATATTCAATGGACACGTCGATGTGTTTGTATGAAGCAAGTCAAGATTTGAGGAGGGACGTTGGAAGCTACAGCCCCACAGGGGAGGAAAAAATGCTTTAAAAAGATCCACAAAATGATTAATAGGAACAAAATATTTGTAATGCTGTAAATGATACAGGAAGTAATTAACTATCTGACATAATTCATTGAAGCTCGCAGAGAGAGTCAAGGGGTAACTTACACCTTTGGAATAACACAAAAAGTGCCTACTTATTCTTTCTTTGTCCCTTTTATTTGTCACTATTTAGTATTTTCCGTTTCTTCCATCTTTTGAAATTTTCTCAACTCTAGTATATATTTTTGCTCCTTCTGAGTTCTTCTCTATTCAATCATTTCTTTATTTGTTTTTCTCTTTCGTTTTCAGTTTAATTTTCTTCTTTATCCTCTCTCTCTCTCTCGTTTCTATATATCTCCCCCTCTCTGCCACTTTTCATTTATCTTCGATCTTGATTCCTCTTAAGGAATCAACTTTTCGATTTTTTCTCTCTTCGAAAATATTTTGTTGAACCTATGATTATAACTAAGTGTGCATAATATGAGTAGGAAGGCTTTAGCCCCACGCAAAATCCCGAGCCCGCTCCTGGTTACGTAAAATCCCATGTCGTTATTACGCGCTGGTGTCGTAAACACAGCTTTCCTTGTTGGTGTGACACTGAGTGTTCTCTTAGGAGTGAAAAGGCCCACCCCAGTGGTTGCGGCTATATTTAGTACGAAGCCACTTCCTGCTCCTCCACCAGATTAGGTCACAAAGAGAACGGCCCGTGCTATTCACACAGTGTTTACCTCTGTGCCTATAGCCCCCTTTACACGTGCCGAATTTAGTCCCAATGAATCGATAGCGCCCTGAAATTTCGATTCGAGAGGTCGCATGTTCGAACTAGCGATGCTTGTTCTTGTTTTGATACAACCATTACCTTTGGTTCTATCCAGTGGCGGCGATTAGGTGGAGGGGGCAGTTGCCCCCCACTTTTGCACCCGTACTATGCTAAATCTTATCTACAAAGGGAAATATACTCTTTGCCCCCCCCCCCCCTGCCAAGTTTTGGCACCTTGCCTCCCCGGTTTTGGAACCCAATTGCCGCCTCTATCTTAGGGAAAGTTGGAACAAAACTGGCAGACTTGTAGTTTATTGCTGATTTTGTAAATATATATATATATATAGGGAATGAAATGTTGCCGGGTTCATATGAATTTACATACCCAGGCATATTGGGCCTCCCCCATGGCGCAGTGGTAGCGTCATTGCCTTGTAATCGAGGGGTCCCGGGTTCGATACCCGGTGGAGGCACAAGTGGTTCGGATCCCACTTTAAACTGTAGGTCCAGTCCCGATTAGCCTTACTGTGCATAAAGTGGACTTAAAACACCAATTCAAACCAATACCCAGGCATATTTTCCTTTGCATGCAGACGAGCAAGAATGTAAAATGTCGGCGAATTACAATGTTAGGAGCGATAAAATAACCCGTTGCTCTACAGCTCCGGAAAGGCTTTGGCCTACATCCCGACTGCCAGTCTCCCTCCCACAATCCTACCTACAGGCGTGGAGATCTTCAACCGGTGATGGGGTGACGTGGGGTCAGAACGTCGAACCCCCCAGCCGTTATAGGAGATTTCCCAGACCGGGTTACGCTACCCACTCGTAGCTTCCAAATTTCCTCACGATGGTGGGTTGCCACCGGTCCTATACACAGGCCGAGAACCCAGAGACTGAACCCAGGCGGACTCGAACCCATGCCGTCCCGCAGTGAGACCCCAAAGCACAGCACCTTAGACCGCACGGCCACGGAGGAGGAAGGAGCCTATATGAATTTCGTGTTTCATAGTTTTATGTATTTTCCGTGCAGAGTACATTTTTTTTTTCATAAAATGCAGCATTTGCGCCATTTCTGTAGTTTTCACTGCGTAGATATATTTGTGAGTCGGAGAAATGATTTCCCCAAAAATTATTTAACTTTTATCTCATTGTGGTAAGCTATTTTCTATATTCAATGAGAATATTCTTGTATATTGTAAAAAAATTTATGCACCTTCTCGCAGGCAAACATCAAGCTACTGTACTGTAACCAAAACAGTTGTCACTCACGTTATCAATACCATGATCATTGTCTTTTCAAAAAGAGCCTTCACATGGCGGTAACATATCAAGAGTTCCCGGGTGCGTATTTCATAAATGCACATGGGATTCGCAACCGGCGAGTTATTAGCCAATGAATGGCCAGGATTGTCGCTGACGTCAAGACGAACTTGTCACCACCCACTTTCTCTTCAGTCGAGAGAGCCGTCACAGCCCGTAGGCGACATATTATGATCTGTGCGTCACAGTACTGGGACCACTCTTTCATTCCAACGTCTAATATACTTTTCTTGTAAAGATGTGCATTATGTAACACATCGATTATAAAAGCTATCTCAATAGTTTCTGTGCAAAACGCAATAAAATACTTTGCCCTTGCACCCAAAAAACTAACGCCACACACACAAAGAGCTGTGAAATTTTTTCTGAGTTTTCTTTCATTTTTAATGCTTTTGGAAATAAAATATATTTCTAAGTTGCGCAAAATTTTACGAAAAATTAATTATTTAAATTGCAGTTTAAAGTTACTTTCCATTCGGCATACTATATTTATACATGCGAATCTACAGTATCCTTTCTTTTAATTCACTGTTAATTGTGCTTTTGTGTCACATCTACGCACTAATTGAACAGAAAAAGAGAATGAGATTCATACACCCACTCTGTCTCTCTCACACAAAGTGAATCAATACATATTCCAAATATCAGACGAACCCCTCCATACGCATGACGCTTGCTATATATGTAAATGTATATGTACATACATGTAAATATATGTGTGTACATTCAGGAAGATACTTGTATAACAATTTTGATACTATCTAGATACATACATCTCCTTTTTACGCATACGTATACAGTATGGCCACATCATGTCAAAATAAGTCGAAAACTGATCTTCGATGCAATAGGACTTGTGCATAATATATACTAACAACTGGATAATGCTATTTAAAAATGGTTTACTGAAGTACCAGTTTTTTATATTATTGGCGCATTTTGTAGATCCCGAATTTTGTACGTACGTGTCCCACGTCGCTTTTTCTTTACACTTATGCTAATAGAAGAGATGAGGTTATCTTGTGACTGGATATAAGATAACTTAGCAAGTCCCCACAGAGCTCGAACGTGGCACCTTCTATGGTCATTCGACAGGCTCCGTAAGCGGCCTAATGTGTCGTTGTTATGGAAACATTAAAATACACCCCATATTTCTTACAATTTAGGTATATTGCTTTTTGGCAGAAATGATATTGGTAATAAGTAAGAGGTAATGCAGTATGTTTTTCAATAAGTTCCTAACAACGTTAAGTTTCTCCTGATTGTACGACGTATGCATATTTTTTGATTGTATTAAATACAGCTCTTGCGTAAATTCAATGGCTCAAATACGTAGTCTATAAGTTAAATAAGAATTGTGAACATCGTCTGAATATGTCGACCTACATGTTTCCGCAGTTCAAATTTATATTTAACACAAAATACACAAAATACACTGAAACTTCTTTTTACAGATTTCTTGAGCAACTTCCTCCAGTCCTCGCCACGAAGGTATATATTGTAGTGAAATTTATAATAAATATACTGCAGGTTTTTTTCTCTTATTGACGTAACCAAATGAGCTTTGGCTTGACTCGCATTGAAGCACTTTTGTAAACGTCAACTCTGTCGAACGAAGGGTAGCTTCGGGGAGGTAAAAGCGACCTTGAAGAACCTCCCCTCTCCTTGCACTTGCAGCACATGACGTCAGCATGTTTCTCCCTTGTGACTGGTTGAAAATTCTCCAGTTGCGAATCCCATGTGCATTTATGAAATACGCTTTCCCGGGTTCGATACCTGGTGGAGACACATAATGTTTCGGATCCTTAAACTGCAGACTGTCTGTGCATAAAGTGGAAGTAATAGCTCAAAAATGATATTTTCAATGTTATTTAGGACATTACAGTTTCATTCTTTCAAAGTAACTTCGTATAATTAAAGCATTAAGAAATTAATTGGTATACAGAGAGAGAGAAAAAGCTTGTTTGGAATAATCAAATATTTGTTTAGATAGCAGCAAGCAAATGAATGTTCACGGAAACAAATTCTTTTAATAATCATGCACATCAGTTAGTTCCAAAAGTTTATTCCAAATTCCCGGCTTTAGTAAAGGCTACCAATTTTTTTGTTTACGTGTTTTGTGGATCTAAATTTTTGATTTTGTTCATTTTTCTGTGTAATTACTTCTTTTTACTGTCACTAGCCTTAAAAATAGGTGAAGAGTGGTTGAAATCACTGAGACGCAATTGCACAGTACAGCACATCAAATCCCAAAACACAGAGTCCCAAAACGCTGTCTTTTCATTTTCAAAAGAGTGAAAAACAAACTGAATTGTGCACGCTGAACCTATTCCAACTGGGAAAATGATCTCTCCATTGACATAAAAATATGGTTAGCCACTCATTCGCCAGAGGTCACCCACCACCAGTTTACTCAGAACTGTAATCTCTTTCGTTTTATCCTACCTTCCTGTTTGGCCCAGCTTTCCTTATTTTCGTTGTTTAGCGTCATTTTTGGCTAATCGCGGCGATGATGATGAGTGGTGGCAAGATGAAATAGATGAATGGACACTCCCATGCTCAGAGAGGATTCGAACCCGGGAACTTCGGTGGCAAGATTGGAAGTCGACCAATTATCGCGCTCGGCCACTGACCCGACATCCAAGTTTTCTTTACTTAAAAATAGCCGATGCTGGTGCTAAGTCGTTATGTAAGATGCTTAATCTTTCGTACTTGTCATGCTGAAAGAAACACTGTTTGAAGAAGTAGATAGTTTTTGTTTTAATGCCAAAAACTGATAGTTTCAGTGCGCAGTCTCACCTGCATCTATATTAACCTATAAATCTGTGTAGCTACGGGAAGTTCTTTTCTTAGTCAAATGAAAAATGGTCTAGTAACGTTTGTTAGATGTCGCTGCCACGAGAGACTTATTATGGCTCCTGACCTCACGTAGGCAGACGCAAATTGTGACGCAAATGGCGGTTAAGATACTGCATTATGTGACTCAGTAAGAAAACCTTTGTATCTCTGCCAAGCCACATTCTGCCAGCCCGTCGCGAACTTCCAAAGATCTCCCTCGCAGTGTACGCTTCACAAAATCAGATACTGGAACCAGTGGGAGCGAAGGGACGTTGTAGTCTGTCGCTATCGAGCAATGACTGTAGAGCGTTTACTATGGTTTAATGACAACCAGGAAGGCAAGCACACCAAGTAATTTAAATTTATACGTTAGTTGCCACCTGCTATCGGGATTAACTTTCAATGTTTGTTAGTTGCTTTTGCTGTCTGTACTTGAAAACAGTACTTGGTTACGAAATATCAGGGATGACACTTGGAATGTTAGTTACGAAAATTGACTTCCAACCAGAAATAAGTGAAATCAAACATATGTATGCGTTGGCAGCGACCCAAAGTATAGATATCAATAGCAATTTATTTATACATTGGTTACTACACACTAACGTACCTTGAAGTTTGTTGCCACTCATCCTTGACAACCCAACTATTTGCACTGGTTGCTATTGCAGTTTTTTGTATTGTTTGATGCATAGTGTTGAGCATGGGAATTCTAACCTTCATGTTATTTTCCAACCACTCTTTTTAGTGTGTGAATTCCAATTGAAGGGCTCGGGTATAAAAGACGGTAAGTGACATTGTGGTCATTTCCGAGTTCATTAAGAACATATATGAAGCAGAAGCTCAAAAATTGAAGGATGGTACATTTTACTCTGTAACTCAAAAATGACTAAAATGTCACTTAACATGTTTTACACACGAACCCTTAAATTGTTTTCGTTGTTGGTCACTGATGAATTCGGCAAGTTTTTTGCTTTAGAGTATGTCAGTCAAATATTTATGTTTATTACTATTCTCTCGCTTCTGAATGTAGCAAGTCAGTTTTTTAATTGGTATTGCAGAGTTTTGATTGCCAATTCTATCTTGAAGTTAGTTGTTTCATATTTAATATATCAATTCAACCCGCGTTGGTTTGGTTGTCATTCAAATGAGTCATTTTAATTTTTTCGTTCTTAAGTATGTTATTTCAATTTTACGTTGGATGTCATTCGCTTTGGACTGCAGCAATTCAAGCTTTACACTCATTGTTAATCAAGTTTGAAATTTTCAATTCAGTCTAAACAATGCGATTTCTTTTCATGTTTTGTTATGATCGCGACAATGAGGATTGATGAATGAAATAACATTCATTCTCAAGCCGAAACTCGAACGGTGGCGGGTAGCAGGCCCCATTTCTTTCGCGTGTTGCAATTTAGTCTGTTGCTGATCATTGGAATTCAATTCATTACATTGATTACCCCTAATGATTGATTGATTTATTTAGTTTATTTTACTTCGCGTTTTGTGCCTCTTGGCTAATTTGCGAAGATGGGGATGAGTGATGAAATGATGAAATTGATTAATGGACATTCTCAAACAACCAAGCCCGAGCGGGATTCGAACCCGGGACCCTTGGTGTCGCAGCGCAATGTGCTAACCACTTGGCCACAGGGTCCGGCTTACCCCTAATGAGTATGAAAACTGAAGTAATTAACATCAGTACAATGAAACCTGATGATTTTATCATGCGTTTCAAAAGGTTTTTGTTTGATGTGAGATAGAAGAAGTGGTTTTGCTACTTCCCCAGATAGAGACGCCATGTTGAATGATCGCATTGTATGCGGAAATGGTAGCCGATGCATCTGTTAACGACTGCCTCCACTTGACCGCCCAATTTCTTCCTGCGGACACATGTTCTGTGGAGCGGGTATTATTAGCGCGATCAACCCGTGTCTACATATGGTTCGATGCAGCACCGTTTGTGTCAGGCTGCAAAGGAGCAGACGAATCGGCAGCTCTCGCGATGGCTCCTTGCCAGGACTCGGCAACGCGGATACGCAAGTGTTGCCAGGCCTTTGTGGTGATCTCCGTTGCACCCACAAGGGGAGTGTTTGAATGCACCAGTGTGCACGGTGAGTTCTGATCGCTGTAAGCTCGGTTATTCTTGGTGGTCGATATTGCTGCTACAACCATTTTCGTCGTCTTCTTCTTCTTCGAAGAGAACCATATCCAACTTGCCTAACCTAACCACCACAGATTATTTACTACCCCAAAAAGCTACCAGCGAATGGGAACCCTTGAAAAGGTTGTAGCAGCAATCACTACCATTCTCGGTGACGTGCCGAAGGAGGTCGACTGGTTTGCTGGTATTATATCTCCGAATTTTGCACAAGTTTTTTCATAGAAGAATGTCAGATAGATACATGAAAAGATGGTGATATGACTGCAAAAAAGAATCCATACGAGTGATTGTTTTTTTCCTTTATTATGCTAGCCTTGCTTTGTCTTTTCACTTCGTCTCCTTTCCTTTCAATTTAGCTTGTAGTATTCATGTTTCACAATTATTTTCTCTTTGATGCTATTTTATAATTTTCATCAGTATGTTCGTTTTTTTTTAACCAGTTCCTTGTCCCATTTAATTATTCACTTTCCCACCCTTTCTTGTTATTTTTGATAATGAACTGTCATATATTATATACTTGTTTCACTTTTAGTCTTGTCTTCCTTCAATCGATGTTCTCCCTATTTGACAACCATCTATTCTCCTTTGTTTATGATACAGCATTACATGTCTTTCTTTTCTTCCTGTTTATTTTATTTTGTATTTGCAATATTCTTGTTATTGTCGGTACATTTATTCTACTTTCATTCTGTTTCCTTTCCTTGCTTATAACCAAGTCTCTACGCAAGTGGTTACTCGACAAATGAACACGGGCGAGGGGAAAAGCAACTGCAGCTACCACAGCGCACTGCATTCGCTCCGCCCACTAGCCTTCTCCCCTTCTATACCGTTATGCGCGACCTTGCTCTACAGATTACTGGTACAGAGTATAACTTCATACTTGTTCCCTCATTGTGGAATTCTTCTCTTCTTTGTGTTCCTGTTTCTTCATCCTGTCGCCATCCTACTTACATTTTTCTTCATAGTCTTTACCTGTTTGTTCGTAGGTGTCGATCGCTTAATACCCAACACACTGAGGCCACCATGTTTTACGTAACGTGGGTTTCCGATCTTTGGCAACACCTAAACAGTCCCACGTCCTGAAGTGTGGAAAAACAACCCGCCATGTGAGTGGCACGTGTTGAAATCTAGAAATTCGCCAAGCCGGCTTGGAGTCTTGTAAAAGCAAACAGAAAGCCCAGAAAAAGGCACTCTGTTTCCGGAAGGCTAGGAACGAGCTTTACCTTGCGAAATTTCTTCTCTTTTTTGTTTTGTTTGTATTCATCTTCTTCTTCCTTCGATTATGTAGGTTAGGTTACTCTCAGATCGTTTCTAATTTCAGCTACGGAGAATTCAAGATGTGCGATTGGTCAGTTTCTTTGTCGTTCCATTTTCATTGGTCTCTTCCGCATTGCCACGCCCCGTGACGAGATGGAGCTGGGTTAACGTTACATTGCGTAGTATCTCCGTAAATTGACAGAACGACCTGTTGATGCTTATCAAGAGCTCTCAAGATAGAGTAGCGATTCCATGAACCTTTACTGGCCTCCCTGGAGGGATCCCAGGTTCAATCTGCTCGAGACACGTTGTTGTTCGGATCCCACGTTAAACTGCAGGTCTAGTCGGGATTAGCCTGAGCACAAGGTGACCTTCAAGCAACAAACTTTCATGCAATGAACCCTCAACTAGACTCCAAGGGAACTTTGGTAACTAAAAATGCAATCGTATTGTTCCTCGTTGTGTTCTTGTTATTTAGCGTCGCTTTTCTTCCACGCCTATCTAATCGCCACGATGAGGATGAGTAATGATTACATGAAATCACTGGAAAGACACTCACAAAGAACACTCATGCTCACTTCACGAAAATATTGGGTGAGACACAATACAGGACTGTGGAATCGTATTTTGAAAGTGAAGTGAAGTTGTAGAGATGTGAAAGAAAATGTTCACGATGAAACAAATTTCATTAGAATTGTGGAGCAAATAGAACCGTCAGTAGTTTTCCTATATATATAAAAAAAATCTCTTCTGTGTGCAAGGTAGATGTAATTACTGTAGGACTCCGGAATAAAATGCGGAATGCAGCGAAATGAGTGGACCGAGACGGAATTGTAAATAATCGAGCGAAATCAGACCCTACGATTCTCGTCGAGACTGGACCAATAACGAGACAGACCTCTGTAATATCGAGACCGAGACCAAGTAAGATCTCGGACCAAGTGTTGAAAATCGGGACCTCGTTTCAGACTTAGGTGCGATATTCGAAAGTTTTACACCATACACGGAGTGTGTTCGAACTCCATTTTATACTATAGGTCCACTGTTGATTAGTCTATATTTCAATACGCTGGCCTCCGTGGTGGAGTGGTTATCACCCGTGCTACTACGCCAGGGGTCCCGGATGAGTGGCAGAAAAGCGAAGTTGAAATAAACCGAATCAATGAACTATATTTGCATAAATCGGACTCAACACAAAATCTCAAACAACAATTCATTTTCTTCAGATATCACAAATGGATGTACTTTGTTTGCAGTACTTTTAAAGCCTATCCATTAGTGGCAGTTGTGATTCTTAATTGCATGTGTATGAAGGATAATATTTTTTTGAGGGTTTGTGTTGTCGAAACGATGCGTCAAACATGATGTTTGCCATGAGTCTCTATATGCTGCGAAAGCGTATGCGGTGTCACGCTGTATAGCCTATGTTCTTTAGGCTATAACATAATTTGAGACTCGAAATGAGACAGGAATTTCCCGGTCTTGACTTTTCTCGATACCATTTCTAGAAGATTTTGTCACATTATCGCCATTTGAAGAGGAGGAAAAAGTGTTTGTATTGCGGGTTTGCCTACCCTTCAACAAAAAATGCTGTTATGGTGGGTCCATCGGTGTCCTTTCAAGCTGATATTTTCCCCATTGTCACACATACTCGGACACGCCTGCACAGAATACAAATTTACGTTTTTCGAAAGCTCGTAGCATCGAAACGCCTTGATGTGTTCTACATGCTGTGTAAACTTGATTCTCATTTAGGCTAGGTGCAGGCCGTCTGTGTTGTACACCCAACGGCAAAAGAAATGGTAGGCGAATTGTCCACCACCATTTTCATTCAATCTGTTTTCCACATTGTGATGATCATGAATTAAAATAAAAACTTATATCGGAAGAGGACAACATATGCTTTGCATCAACACAATTCCATTCCTTGAAACTACACAGGATGCGGAATAAAAAAGAATGAAAATAGTGGACAATTTGCCTACTATTATGTTTGCCGTTGACTGTACGGCAACACCTTGCAAACGGCCTGAAGTATCAGTCGATCCTCAACTCTCTAAATTCGTATTGTTCATTTTAGATTTGGACAAAGCAAAACTTATCTTGAGAGCCGATTATGGAAATGAGAAAACCAGTTAATTAAAATTTCTGCAGAAATGACCAAAATTTCCTCTTCGAAGATTTCTCTTGGACGAGGCATAAAAATGAAGAAAATTAATTGTTTTGCCAATATTCACTATCTGATGTATCGGTTAAAGGAGTTTCCCCCATAATAATAGTACTACTACTAATAATAATCATCATCATAATTGTTATTTGATAATACTATTATTAAATTACACTAATTAACTAACTCTCTAGCCTTCTCAAACCTGAAGGTTTATGGCTGCAACAACACAAGCCTTCCATCTGTCCCTATCTTGGGCAAGGTCAATCCAATCTTTTCCATCCTTACCGATTTCCTTTAGGTCCATCTCAACGTTCTCTCCATCTTCGTCTTGGCCTTCCTACAGGTCTCTTACTACCAGGTTTCCCAACAAGAATCTTGTAAACTCTCCCATTCGTGCCACATGGCCTGGTCACCTAAGTCTTCTTGATTTCATTTTTCTAATAATATTTGGACGTGAATACAAATTATGCAGATAATTATTATTGTTTTTCTCCTATTCACGTTACATGCACTACCTGACACCCTGACAAAATAAAATGCTGGCAACTCCCATGGTTAAGGAATAAACACAATGAACTGTCCACGACTTACCAGGATTCGAATTTATGACCCCGGTGATACAGTAACCACTTTGAAACTATTGTTGTTGAAACTCCAGCTAAGTGCTGCCTTGGAATTGTGGCCGGCTATTGCCCTAAAACTGACTTAAGCGCCTTGTACGTACACGATCAAATAAATCGTGAACAAGTCCTTGAATTGAACGCTTAAAAGGAAATGACGTCAGAGACAACGTCATTTTTCTCATCGGATCCAAGGTTCGGTCAAATAATTTCTATTTAGGAATGGTTCTAATTAACGCGATCCAAGCCTGACTGTCGACCAATCAGAGCACATGCTATTGAAATCGATTATCGAAAAGCGACCTCTAGGTCACGAATGCAAATGTAATGGCGGCCGCGTGAGATGTAAACAATGTATCACTTCACATTTTTAAATGAGGATAACTATTCAACCGAGAGGAATATCGTATCATATTAAATTGTTTTAGGTACAGAAGAATGGCGCTGATTAAATACGTACTTTATAGCGTTTACTGTACATGTATGGAAGAATATTTTAGGGTTTTAAATTGTAAACACCGTGAACTCACCATAGATGGTGTAACTCGATGTGCCTTTCGTGCTGTATATATTATACATTGTAATCGCAAAAGCTAACCGAAATATTCTAAGAAATGCTTTCATTTTCGTATAATGTACGTGCTATCTGCTATAAGATTTTTTTTAATCATTTACTTTTCATTTATGCAAGTAAAAATGTTAAAGGAAATGCCGCCGTCTGAAGCGGACTCGAGAAAATACATCATCACACTTCTTTTGAGTTTCTAATATGTCCTACTTCTTCCTTTGGAAATAAAATAATCTCTGTTACTGTTAATCGCTAGTCTATTTGTTTGTTTCCATGCCGTACACACTGCCACGTTTTGGTCAAATGTGAACTTGTTCAAGTTTCTTTCATTGTGTACATGAGCAATTTCAGACCATTCAAGATTTCCTATAGGAACGCTGTTCAACGTCTTTCAGTTACGTTCAATTCAACGACTTGTACATGATTTATTTGATCGTGTACGTACAAGGCGCTTAACGCATTGATAGATCTTTCATCTTCCCACAACTGTTGAACTGAGCTTCGCAAGAAAAAAAAATTGACCGGAATCCTGTTCATTGGAGTCGTTCATTTTCTCGGCCAAAGCTTCTGATTTCCCTTTGTGCTCCAGAACAAAAGAAGTGTTCCTCATGCCGCCGTGACGGATGTCAGGTATGCAAGATGAGCTTGTTTACGATGGAACCAAGTCAAGTAGGTGAAGGTTTCTGTCACGTGACCCACTTCTTGCAGTATTTTCAGTGCAGCTTTCATTTGCAAGCACACCAATAATGGCGATCAGAAATTTTCTTCACGCGCTCCCAAAATCATGATATATTAACATTCCAGCAAGTAAGAAAGTTTAGAAGATCCAGCCTTATATAACTCATTTGAACACGGTTGCAGTTAGGGGTGATTTTCCACGTAGTACACCCAACTGTCAACCTCACTTCCACGTTAGTACACCCTGGACTGCGTTTTGCAGACGAACGAGGCTCTGGCGACTGGCACTCTGGCCAGTATAATTGTGTGTGTGTTGTCCTGTTTTTTGTCCTTGTGTGTGCTGAGTGCCCCTTTACAGCCTCAGCTTTTAACGAAAGTCAGAACATTTTAAGCTTCTAAGATTTTACTTATTCAACGTTAGAGTTGTTCTTTGTAAAGGTAAGGGGCTGGACCCCGTATGGTGTGACGGGTGCAAAATGGCCTAAGTGCTGACGCACCCAAAATTTTAAAATCAAATCAAATCAAAAACGGTTGCAGTTAGGAAACGGGACGCCCTGTGCGAACTGTATCATCGAGACCCTTGTATTCTGAACTCGTAAAAATGCTGCACAAAGCATTTTGGATAAAAATAGTTCATTAATATGTCATATTTGTTACATATAAAATCACCGACAAAATTTGACACTGTGCAAAGAACATCAAAGCAACAACTTTTCTTGATAAATTGTTTGCTATACTCTATCTCAGGAATCACTGGAGCAAGGCCGCGTATACGGTAAAGTGAGTGGACGTAGCAAAGCAGTATAAGCTGACACAAAGGCTGGTAGCTGCAGTCGGCCTCCTCTCCCCACGCAATCCCGTTCCCTCTCACTTGCCCATTGGTCGAGATCTCTCGAGTCACTACTTGCGCAGAGACTTGCTTTCGTTCGCCTGCTCCAGAGATTCCAGGGACAGAGTATAGTTGATGCCTTGTTCCGGCGCTACGAGCGCCGGAAAACCTATTTTATCATGTTATACACATCCTATGCTAGATTAACTGTTAACACTAATATCTATTGTCGGATAGAATGGCCTTAGTACTCTGCACAATGGAATCATCATATTAGCAGAGAATCCGACAGGATGAAACACTAAAAATATACTACGTAAGCACCTTTCTGACTTCCTAAAAACACATATTTTTTGTCCTCTTTTGAGCTTCTAGAATCCTGATTCGAATTTACGTTCCCCAGACACACAGGACTATCATCAATTTCATCATATCACCACTCATCCTCGTCGTCGCGATTAGACAAAAGTGTCAGAAATGCGACGTTAAATAAATATAATCAAATAAACCTGTATGTACACGTTCCGTATTTATGAATGAGTATATTAACTTTGATAAAAGGTTTGTGGGAGAAATTAAAGACGACATATTATGAACTATCTCAAAGTTCTAACAGTATTGTAAGTCTCTGATATTATTAATATTATAAACTATTAATATTTTCTGTGCTCTCCAGTCTGATATCTAAGTGAACTGTACAAGACAGTATAAGATTTTTAGGATACATTTAATTACAATTTATATTAGTTAATACACTCACGCGAGAACGCTTCCATCCAAAACGGGCCTCAGTTCTTATTTCTCTTTGTATAACGACAGACGCGTATTCGTCAACACGCCTTTCTCCTCCACGTGATTTGAGGTTAACAGTCCTTGGGAGTCTAAAATAGGATTTCACGTCTATGGCCAGTGCACCACAGACTAATCACCTCGCTTTGTAAAAGTAACTTGTCTCGTTTTCGCCAACAGCTGGTATCATTGTTCTTTCTGAGGAGAGAAAGAAAATCATTGTCGTATTGTGTACAGCCGGCAATCATGTAATATTAGTTGAAATCCTCTTTTGTTTGTCATTCATTCTGTCAAAGGGAAGGAATTGTACGAATGTTGGACCTTCAATGGTTTTTTTTCTGACAGCTCTCGTCGAATTTCGCATTGCACCGAAAAGAGCGACTGAACATGATAGTGGACAATTTGTCATCTGCTGTACAGTCAACGTATTTAGTACCTTGTGTGTAATTTATACAGTGCAATTTATTCATGCTTTTACTTTCACATTTTACAAGGTTTATTTAAAAAAGACGTTTCACATTCAGGACATTTGAATACGAATAAAATCTAATTCCGCTGTGCCAAATCTAATTTCATTTTGTCCTTTGTAAATGTATTGAACAAAAGTGCAAATTACAACAAGAACGATATGTATGTATATCGGAATGATTAAATATTGTCAGGCAAACTGTCCATAGCCATGCTCATTACTTTCTTTTACGCAGTGTGAGTGCCAGTAATTGAAACAAAACAAAGCAGTCTAACAACTTCTGTACTAGCACCAGTACAATTCTATTCCTTAGAAATTGACAGATTCAAGAGTAAAATGGCTGAAACGATGGATAATTTGCGTGGTATTATTTATGCATTCCACTGTACCGTATTGCTTACGTTGTAGCCGGAACCATAGACATCTGTAGCATCACTTCGCTTCGAAACCAAATAAGTTTTCAGTTACAGTCGCACGTGAGTATGTACAGGGGATGGACAAAAATATGGAAACACCTGCTAAGAAAAGCTGGAATGCTGTAGCTAATAATGTGCAGGACCCTTTAGCTTCCAAAACGGCCTGCAGTCTCCGAGGAATGGACAAATACAAATCCTGGATGGTGGATAATAAGATCTTGCACCATTCTTCATGCAAAACATGAAACACTGTCAGCTCGGACATGATTCAGTATCAACTGCACTGCACGCTATCTATAGCACAACTGTCAACTCTACCAGTCCGACAGGGTCCTATCTCATGGCACAAAACAAAAGAATGTTGCACATCGTCTGACTTCAAGTGGAAAAATTGCGTTGATATCACCCGTTTCGATGTCGTGGTGTTTCCATATTTTTGTCCATCCCCTGTAGCTTCTTTCACATTCATTGCTATAGGCAATGTGATAGATGCACAATTGGATTTAATCAAAATTACATGTTTCGTACACGTAATTTTATTTCAATGGCAATACATGGAGATAATTACCGAGGTATTATAAAGGAGTGACAATTATAAGTTAGACTAGTAAGTTCCTTATTGAATTGTCAGAATTTCAAATTCAAGCATTTTTGAAGAAGTGGAAGGCACCATTTTTAGCTTGCCCCTCCCTGTAAAATATTCTGTGTACGCCAAGGTTTACTTTTTTACTTGAATTTCTGTATTTGGATTAGCGATGAAAGCATTCTATCGCCGTCATGTTATAGTTTCAAATCGTTAATTTACGATAGATTACACTACATCGGTCTGACTCTAGTTGTTTGTGACTGCAACGTTTATTCTGAACCTTTATTCCCAAAGAATATTTTGAGAGTCACCTGCACCGGATTTAGATCGTGTGCTCAATGGCCCAAGAATGTGCTCTAGTTTATCTCTGTCGGAATAAGATATTTCCGCTCTACAAGACGTTCAATTTGCTGCCTAGCGAAGCTCTTCAGTAATAGACTGCCGTGACGAAATGTTTATTTCGCTCTGGATGACAACTTACAAACTAACGAGCATTAGGAACAGACAGCTAGAATAATTTAATTTATTGTCAACCTTGAGGCTGTTTTCTGAAAATGAACTCAGTCACGGAACTCAATGAACAGTTTAAAATAATGTAAATGGGAATTACTGTAACTGAGGCGATTAATGGATTTCCAACCAAAGATCATATCTAAATAAACACTAGCTCAACATCTGGTCTTGGTTTTTCTGATGAATTTAATGCTGATTAAACGCGGACGAACGAACAATTGAACATCCCAGGGTGATACACTTAAGGGTTAGTTGCTACACGAACCACTTCTCCTTGTACAGTGGGATCTATGAGTATTACCGTGCAA
The DNA here is from genome assembly GCF_977018435.1 of Lepisma saccharinum. Lineage (NCBI taxonomy): Eukaryota > Metazoa > Arthropoda > Insecta > Zygentoma > Lepismatidae > Lepisma > Lepisma saccharinum. The sequence continues at coordinate 73,092,197 of NC_139234.1, read as the reverse complement.
ATTGTCCATCACCATGTTCGTCTACTTTATTTGACCCAATAAGAGCTTCAAGAATTAAAGGAAAGCTCAAAACAGACTGTTGACAACTTCTACACCAGCATACATAAATATCCATCGCTTAAAAACACGTAGGATGTAAGAGAAAAATTAATGAAAATAGTCATGGACAATTTGCACGGTAATACTCATGGATCCCACTGTACAGTATTGCTCGACAAATTGTCCATCATTATTTTCATTATTTTCTTCTTGCAATCCATCGTGTTTTTAAGGTTTGATTTTTGCGTATGCTGGTGTAGAGGTTGTCAGTAGCTTATTTCGCGTTTTATTTCAATTCTTGAACCTCTCATTGCGTAAAGCAAAAATAATAAACTTGGTGATGGACAATTTGCTTGGTAATACTTATGCATCCCACTGCACTATACTAAGGCACAGCATCAATCATAAGAGTTATATCGTACACCCAACGAGAAAGAAACAGTAGGCGAATTGTCCACCACCATTTTCATTCGGTCTATATTACGCAATGTGATGTCAATGAATTGAAATATTGACGTCAATAAGCAGAGAACAATGTCTGCTTCGAACCAACATAATTTCATTCTTTAAAACAACACGGGATGTAGAATAAAAATATAAATAAAGTAGTGGTGGACAATTTGCCTACCATTATCTTTGCGTTGACTGAACGACGTAGCGTTGCGTACGGTCCGAGGATAAAAAAAAAACACACTATTTATGAGTAAGAGACTGGTGCAGTAAACAGCCAATTACTCAAATGTAAAAACGCTTATATTTTGGCAGTCTTACTCATTCACGGTCTCGTCTGGAGTTGCACAAATTTGTCTCGGTTTGGTAACGTAATAATAGATACAAAAATATTAAAAATGCTTATGAAAACAAATGCATACATATGTTTCTGCGTATTTTCAACCAGCAATTTATCCACACACTCCCAACACACCCTAAATCCCTACTAAAATTTCCTAAACATCTCCGTAAAATTTTCACAAAGGCCCAATTTACGGCCATTTTGACTTTCACCCTTACACCCCAACTAAATTAGAACTTACCCCCCCCCCCCCCGATGTAAAATTCTGGATAAATCCCTGTAAACAACCATGCCTAACACACCACAGTATAAATCATCGTGACTAGCCTAGAGCCTAGAGAAATAGTAAACTGCTGCATAAAATGAGTAAAATATGAGAGGAAATGCATATCCGTCCTACGATAATGCATTGCGGTAAGTCATTGCACCTCGTGCAAACGAACTGCACCGACTTGCATTTCTTTCACTCGGCCTCCAATCGGATGCGACGACGTAGCCAACTCGAGGATTGGCAAGAATTCAGAGTGCCTGAAGTTTGGAACGAAAATAGATAATGGCTGCGACATTTAAATAAAACTACACCGAAATTGGCATACGCGGTGCTGTAACCTTTATGCAAACTCGCTCCTTTACGGTGGTTGAAGGCAGTGTCGATATTGACAATCGCTACTTCTATGGAATCTCTGAAAAAAATAACGTGTAACCAACATTCCAAAAGTAAAGCTTAACCGTTATATTGTCATAAAATGGAGCATTTAAACTTTTGCATCTCTCCTGGCAAATAAAATCTCTAGTTCTGAATTTATCAATGTAACGCAAGATAATGAAGTGCCATTACAATTACTCGTGTAATTTCGGTTACGTTTTCTAACGCAAGTACCGAACTTGAAAGGCGCTACTGACGCTAGTACCGAATAAGATGTTACTCACGCAAGTACCGACACTGTAAGATGTTACTCACGCAAGTACCGACACTGTAAGATGTTACTCACGCAAGTACCGACACTGTAAGATGTTACTCACGCAAGTACCGACACTGTAAGATGTTACTCACGCAAGTACCGACACTGTAAGATGTTACTCACGCAAGTACCGACACTGTAAGATGCTACTCACGCAAGTACCGACACTCTAAGATGCTACTCACGCAAGTACCGACACTCTAAGATGTTACTCACGCAGGTACCGACACTCTAAGATGTTACTCACGCAAGTATCGACATTGTAAGACTTGACTCACGCAAGTATCGACATTGTAAGACTTGACTCACGCAAGTATCGACATTGTAAGACTTGACTCACGCAAGTATCGACATTGTAAGATGTTACTAACTTGAGTAACGTTACTTGCATTACGTTACTCCCTCTCTGCTTAGAAGTAAATGGCAGTTTCTCCCATGAAGTTACCAAACTGACAATAAATCGACGATACCTCAAAATGATGATGATAATCATTTAACTTGCAACAAATCATAAAGGAAGGTGACTATCCTCTTCGAAGACTAAAATTAATCAAATGCCCCCTTCCTGGAGTCCAAAACGTAGGTGGCGAGTGGACGACAGCCAGAGAGACAGATGGCGTCCAATCTTCCACGAAATCTTCAATCCATCAGCATCAGTTTCAACTCTGCAATGAATGCAAGCAACAACACTAATTTAGATCAACGTGTAACAGCCATTAGGAAACTTAACTTTCAAGGAATCATTTGCATACGGTGCGAACCGGATGGTGAAAACAAAACCTCAAGAGAGCGTGAGCTGTTGTGAGCTTCACAGTAATCAGAGAAAAAAGTGTGAGTGTGCGTGAGGGGGGGGGGGGAGAAGGTTCCGTACTGATTCATCGTAGTCTGAACTTCGGAAACCTTAAAATACCACCCGTTAGAGTTAGGTATGCGAATGTCTTCTCGTTTAAGCACTTGGGTAAAAGTTTATCTACGAGAGCCGAAATTCCATCTGGGATTGTGTTGGAGGTTAGGGGGCTGCATCCTAAGAGAGACAATGGCGGGAAAGGCACCAAGAGGGGGTCGGTGGGGGAGTCAGTGAGAACTGGAGCCCTTATAAATTTCTAATTCCTCTTTGTTATCCTAAATTATGTTAGGGACACGTTTGTAGGTTGGACGTTCAATTGGCAAAGCCAAAAATATACTTAATATTGCTATTTTGATACTGAGCTATGGTGTATTGATCATAAAATTAACCAATTCGTTTGTTTGATTATAAAATTGAACACAAGTAGAAGAGTATTTTCTTTATTGCACATTTTTCTTATGAAACGTTGCTTTTCAACGAACTCAGACGCCTGATGATTAGTAATGTCGCCTTTGGTGCGAGCGGTGTCTGGTTCCATTCCCAGTAGGAGCTCCAAAATTCCTTGAGGACAATTGAGCAGTCACTTGAAAGCAATGGATGCAGACTCCGGTTCCGAAAGACAGAAAACAGCGACGATGGAAAACGATTGGTTGATCACACGTCACCCAATAAGAAAAAGTCGCTTGGCAGGCCTTGGGCCTAGTTTTTCTATCTCGTTAGGTAAATTAGTACGATGGATAATTTATAGATAATATAGATGAAAGAACTCTGTGTGTATTCGAACCCGGAACCTTGGGTGCGATTTCGTGAGTTGAGCTCTCAATTTCTTCTTTTTTAATAATAATAATAATAATAATAATAATAATAATAATAATAGTAATAATTTACTTTCAACCAGCGAAAAGTATAGGCGAGAAAAGCAAAAAGGGTTTCTTCATTGTGGGGGTGGTAGGATTGTCACGCTGAGACCAAGGTTCGATTTCTGACGGTTCTAGCGTTCACCCGGCCTCTCATCAATGAGGCAGCCGGAGTGTGGTGCCGATTACACCATCTCCACTGTGGTCGAGTGTTTGTGAGGAGCGGAAGAGCGTCCTCCTATCCATGTGTGGACCGCGGGGCGGAAAAGAGGGAGTGAGCGAGGCAGGAGACTTCGTCGGTCGCGTTCCTGCATTGGGGAAACTCTCGCCATGTGATTCGTGAGCAACAGTGCAGCGTAGCATTGCAATCATGGCGGTAGAAACAGGAGGGCGTGTTCACCGCAGTATTTTTCACCCCCCAAAGCAAGCGGCTCCACCTCTCCTGCTCTGCTGTTTACTGTTCTTGAAATGGAACGTGCAGGCGGTAAGTTCGCACAGCATGGAACGCTAGCTGTCCTCTACAACTGCACGAGAGATGATCAAGCCTGGTTTAGCTCAATGCAGAGAGAAAAGATTTACCTTTGGCTTGGATTGACAAGTCGGTATAGCACAATTGATAAAGTAGTTACCTACTAGTGTAATTTGAAGGACATACGGCTGTGGCGTTTCTAGGTGGCTGGATATTTGAAAGCATACACATTTGTACCACTGAAAAATAACCTTCTCTTCTCTCTTGCCTGGAGTGGAATCATAAATATGCAACTTTCACCCGTATATATTGTTCCCCCCCCCCCTCCCAAATGAACAGGGAAATATAATAAAACAGTGACCCTCTGTTGGCACGTTTACCTGCGAAGGAACTCGCGGTCAAACAGCCAATTACGCCTACCGGTTGGGCAAGAAGTGATAACGTTAAAATCCCCCCCCCCCCAAGGCAGCCAATAGGGAAACAGGATTTTGTCAAAATAACCGTCTGTGCTGTGGTTGGACACCGGTTAGTAGTCGTTGTAAATGCCAGTCTCGTTTTCGTTCTGGTTTGTATAAGCATCCGTCTCGTTCTATTCTTGATTTCACGTAACGTCGTGCTCATTTAGGGAGATAATTATCTTGATAATATTTTTTTTCTGATTGACGCCTCGTTTTGACGCTGCGACCCCTAGAAAAACTTTATTTTATCCAGAAATGTATATGCAACCATGCAGTACAGGCTCACAATTGCCACTAATGGATTGGCTCAGTGGCGGTAGTTGCCCCCCCCCCACCGCTTTTTTGTAAAGAGAACGTGACTTATGTGTATATAATTAAGGAGATATCCGCTTGATGCGTCTGAAGAAGTACCGTAATTATGTAAATTTGCTTTAAGTAAATTTTTCAACCACTGATCTACTAGTAGTCGTTAGGGCGTCTGATTAAAACACGAGAGACCCGGGTTCAATTCCCGGTGTGGATGATCTAAGATCGGCATTTTCCGGCCTTGTTCGCGCATAAAGCGACTGTGCTGCCTGGTGCTCACCCAGCCTCAAATCAATGGGTACCAGAGGGCAAAGCCTGGGGGGTAAGGTAAAGACGGGCAGAGCGTGGTGCTGATCGCATCACCTTTTAAAATGGCGAAGATCGAGAATGTGTGGTGCCCTATTCCCACATCCCCTAAATGTGCCTTCATGGAACGGTCCTATATGCATGGGGAACTTTACCTATGATAGGAAGTAACGGTATTGTGTTCATTTCACAGGGGCTGTAGCCTTCCAGTGGCGTGCTCAGGATTTCGAAAAGGGGGGAGTAAGTATACATTTTTTAGTAGTCAGTCCGCATTTTGCCATCTTTTCCTTCCTTTGACGTTGTTCTTTTAGAAATACTGGGCCAAAGAGGGGTTGTGACCCCCATCAACCCCTCCTTGGGCACGCCACTGAAGTTCTCGGTCTCGTCTCGACATATCTCGAATGTTTTCATTTCATTATTCGATACATGAACATGTCTCTTCTCAATACCATTCCGTTCACAGTTCTCGATTTTAGCGTTAGAGGTGCCGGACCCTGTGGCCGAGTGGTTAGCACATCGCACTGCGACGCCAAGGGTCCCGGGTTCGAATTCCGCTCGGACTTGGTTGTTAGTGAATGTCCATTCATCAATTTCATCACTCATCCCAATCTTCGCAAATTAGCCAAGAGGCACAAAACGCGAAGTAAAATAAACTAAATCAATCAATCAATCAATTTAGCGTTAGAGGTGAGTGAATTCACTTACATAACGCTCTCGAGCATTGTCTGGATCGCTCACCAAAGCAAGCAAGCGACTTTGAATGAAGCTTCCAGGTTCCGCCACCAGGGTGCATAATCCACGTGCAGGACAGACCCCAACCTGAAATAGACCAAGAAGTGCACGCACCTATTTTGGGCAGGCGCGTTTTCGACGGCCGCATCTACTCCCCCCCCCTTCCCCCCGCCCCTCTCGTTTTTTTTAAAGCCCACTACGTTCCTGACTATTTGCCATACCTGCTGGGTCAGTGATGTCTCTCTTTTACCAAACAAAAATATTCGCGCCAATTTGCAATGAAGATTCGACATGGCCACTGAGACGAGATTTGGCATACTAATCAAACACTAAGGCTTCCAATTTAGTGCATACTACTGTATACACACCGGGTTCAAATCCTAGCCTGCCCCTTCATCAATTTCATCATGTCACCACTCATCTCATCGTCGCGATTAGCTAAAAATGAAAGAAAAGCTACGCTAAATAACAAATCAAATCAAGGACAACTAAAAGGAATGAAGAATCTGAAGATAATATTGAAGTTTCGAATTTTCAATTCAACTTTAAGTAGCCACAAACACTAACTAAAACATAAACCTACTAAAATGGAGAATATGAAACAATTATACTTAAAAAACTAGCATTGTGGGGTATTACAACTTGTTTGATCACTATCTGACGTCAAATTATTAGACCAAAAAACGGGCCGAAACTCGAGAAAACTGTTGACGTTAACTCAAATCTGATTGCTGGTTTTGAAAGATTGATGTAGCCTATTGTATCAGCAATATATCTAAGCCCCGCGACAGGTTAAGTTTGCAGCAAGTTTTACTGTATATATAGACACAAACGTGCGCGTAGAATGTAGTTCCGCTGCAATACAGCTGATTTTCTCAGTCTGTGACATGAACAGTTCGGCGATTGAGGCAAGAGGGGCAAGGGAAATGCTGAGCGCCGTTCTTGCGTGGATTAATACATAAAACCTGCTGCAAACTTAATCTGTCACGGGGCTTAGATCTGACTTTTATAACACTAGCCAACACACTTTTGGTAAAAGATTGGGGCAAATTGCTGATTCTTATTGTGTTCCACCCCCTGATCTTTGATTACAGTGTAAAAAATTTCTGGTTCCCACAGTATTATTTCTATTACGTTTACTGCATATGTTGTTTTTATTGCATCCCCCCCCCCCCACAAGTAAGCAAACTCTTCAAAGAAGTGCATTAGGGTCAATAACATGCCAGTGCTGACATTGATGGCCTTAAAAATAACAATAGAGTAACGCATACCCGTTGCCTTCTGAAGTTGAAGTCAACTGTGCCAGTTCGGTTTCTGAGCGTAGCATAACATCTTGTGACTCGAGAGGGCTTGGCCAATGAATGTCCGATAGGGAAAGGGATTGTGTGAAAGCACAACGCGACTGCGGCTATCAGCACTGATTCGCTCTGCACACTCGCTTTCTCCCCTTCCTGCCGTTATGCACGGCGTTACTCGACCGACTGTAGTTTACGTGTAGATTAAGCGCATATAGACGCAGACTTAGGGTGGTATTTGACGGGGGATGAGTTGGAATTCTCCCTTCTGTTTGCTAACACTATACATATGATTTATATAATATCCTGATGATTTGAGAATAGTCGTTGGAATTTCCCCGCCGCTGGAAGTTTTTCAAATATCATACTGTCCAACCTACGAAGCATCATGGGCAGGATCTGAGTGGGTCTTCTTACCCACCTGGTGGAGCACACCCGTTGTTTGGACAAAACCTTTTTCGAGAATTGTGTTCATAAATGCGCATAATATGGTTCAACCTTGAACATTTTTTTCGCAAAACCCCACGTGAAACGGATATTCTGAGAAACGATGTGCTCGTGCAAGGTCAGAACGTATCGGCATCTGGTTCGCATCCGTTCTGAGAATTGGGTCCATTTCTCAAATGCGTAACCGTCTGGCTGGAGCTTATCGTTTGCCGATCTGTGGCAAGGGTCCAGTGCAGCAGGCGACATAGTAAATATAAGCAACGGCTCCCCCCGTAGACAGCTTGGGCCCAATCCAGACAGCAGGAGAGTTTGATGATCTTGGGCAAGTGTTGCACTGATGTGACAAAGGTCAACACCTTCGTGTCAACTACAAACTGGCAACTCTGCAACAAACATGGCCACTTCTTGTAAACCTTCAGCTTATCTCGAACTCGAAGTGTCTTCGATAATTCTGGCATAATCGACTTATCGATATTCATTAGCCCCTTTATTTTGAAGATTGGATAAGAACAGGATGCTCACTTGACTCCTTCCCTGGAGTAAGAACAAATATCTACCTACTTGCATCACTTCTACCTCGCTTATATTATGCCCTCCATTTTTCTCTCTTTTCATCAACGTTTTTTTGTTAGTGTTTGCCCCTTCTGTTCTCTTCTGTATTATATTGATTTAATGATTTTTATTAATTGATTTTTATAGTATTGGCATTTCAGCACAAAGGCTCTTTTTGCTCGTCACACTATACGTGGATAAGCCCCTTCATTAAAACAAAATTGAGGATAAGACCCCTAACCAGACAATAAAATACACAGTACCGTCAAACGGGGTTACTTTGCACCAGAGTTAAGGAATGTCAAAGAGAACTGCATGTATTTTACAAACGCAAAGATGGAAAACATTGTATTTTAAACATATAATAGCTGAATACATAAAGAAAACATTCCTACAAGTGCATTAGTAATCGAGGAGTATGACAATGGTTATTGAAAAATGAAATTTGGTGCAAAGTATCCTCATAGGGTGAGGATACTTTGCACCAGATACAAAAAAGTAGGTTCAACACACGAAAATAATGCTTCTGTGCAATGTTAACCCACCAGGGTGTATAAATTGCACTTCCTGCATAACGACACAGAAAACTGTATGTCGTTTGCAAATACTGATATTAGAATTAAGGTACCAGTACCGGTACTTAGTATGAATCACTGATACTTTTATAGAAAATGTTGTATAAAATGCTGGTACTGTCACAGGAACCACTTGCTGATAGTTTAGCACATACTATCCCACAAAAATACCAACTCAGGAACAGAAAATATCTCCCTTGAACTGATTTGGTTTGGCTGCTCTATATGTCCAAGAATATCATCCCAACTGTACTCCAGTTCATCGACTTTATGTGGCCACTTCCAATATCGTCCACTCCTCTGCATTGATTGAACAACTGCTCCATCCTGTGTGACTGCTACAATTTTCCCTGGGAAAAGTTCATTCTCATATCTGAAAATAACATATTCACCCACTTCTCGGTTCACAGTATCCCATTCTGGTGGTGGTTCATGCCCATTCAGTTCACGGTTCACAGTGATGTTATTTTCTCCAATGGGAAGTTCATGGTCACTGAACTGCATTTCTGTGAACGAGAAATCACAAGAAGGAAGAACTTCATCACCATTACTGGATTCTGAATCGATACTGGTTTTCCTTGATGTACCAGGATGGCTACCGGTAGCAGATGACGAGGCAATCTGTTCGCATTGGCCAGTGGCAAGATCTATGGATGCAATGCTCTTTCCAGGAGGCACATTCATCTTCTTTCTTCTCTTGATCGGAGCCTTTTCTCCTATGACTTCATTCCTCTTTTTTTCCAAAAAGTCTTTAAAACTTGCCTCTACTACTGACGTATCACTACCACTTGATGATCTCCTTCCGTTAAAACTCTTCAGGAGTTCATCAACACTTGTTGGGCATATTCCGCACTTCTTGAATCCTGCTTTCAAGTTCGCTTCCTGATGTGGTTCAATTGCTTGCATCAATTCTTTCAGTAGGGCAGGAAAATGTTGCTTCTGCAGAACTCCAGAATGCGTACCACGCGGTGTCTCCTTGTATGCACGCAAAATCTTTCTCCATGCAACCTTCATGGGATGAAAGAATGTTACATCAAGAGGCTGCGTGAGATGCGTGCTGTTCGGTGGTAAACAGATGAACCGAATTCCATTTTGCTCGCACAATTGCAACACCTTAGACGACAGATGTGAAGACAAATTGTCCCCAATGATGACTTTGGTTCCTTGCATTTTCTTGAGACAAGGAAGCATCAGAGAACAGAACCACTCTTCAAATGCTAACCCATCAAACCAACCACTTGTTGTGTTTGTATAACGTGCTCCGGTGGGACCACCCTCGCACCATGTCGACCACATTTTATTAGATTTATACACCACGAAAGGTGGCAATAATTTGCCACCTGCATTTCCTGCAAGCATGACAGAGATGCTTGTATTCGATGTATTACAAATCTTACTTGGATATTTGCATCCCCTTTTCACAAGACACTTTTTATATCCAGGGTCGTCTGTCAGATTAGTTTCGTCAAAGTTCCATATGTTGTCAGGAGGAACATCTTTAATTTCTTCAGAGAGATTTTGTATGTATTCCTTAAGCACAGTTTCGGTAACATCGGCACGACTTTTCTTCATATTGGCAACAAATCTGACAGTGAAAGCTGGATTGCGCTTCAGGAAACCTTTTACCCAGTCGGTCCCTGGAAAGTTCCCATTCTTGAAGTTCTTGACAACCCTTCCCGTTTTCAAGAGATAATCTTGAACAATGTGCTTTAAATCACTCTCATCTAAAGGAAAAACAAAATTGCATGTGTCAAGTAGGCACTGCAAGAACTGTGATTCCTCTTCTTTTGAAAAAACTGGTTGTTTGCCGGGACGCAACATGTGCTTCTTTTTCAATTTATAGTTGATTGTTCGCCGCGAAATATTGTACTTACTTGCAGCCTGCCGTTGCGTCAGTGTCCCAGCTGATACAGCTTCCAAACACTCATGTAAGGCACCTTCTGTATAATCAGCATAGCGTCTTGCTCCTGGAGGCCTCTTGTAGTATCTCGGCATCTGAAAGAAGAAAACAAACTGAAAATCAATAATCTTGATATACACCGGTATATATATATAAATGCCATGTCAATAGGATTCAATCATGTACCAGTATGCTTATTTTCGTAATTTATTTTCAAAAATTAGAAGGCAGGAGGTACCAATTTTCTATGGTGCAAAGTAACCCCGATTTCAGGCTGAAACCACGGTCTCCTCATTTTATTTTTCCTATGACTTTACAAAGTTTGACACTTCAATTTCCAATGTTGCTTCCAAGTTCCATAATGCAAACATGTATTTTACGGAACTGACTTACCTTTGCTAGAAATTCATGTACATGATATCTTCCAAATTTTCGGGCCTTCACAGCAGCTGCTTTCCACACATCCACACCAACAACACCCTGGCGGGAAACTAGAACTGATTTCAAACACCAACATCATTATCAAAGTACAGTTACATGTCCCATCTAGCGGTAGCAGTTGAAACTTTCTGCTTCATGTTCATGCTTTTCCTGCCAGAGGACTCTGCAACTCTTTTCAACTTTGGTGCAAAGTAACCCCTGAAGGTGCGCCTGGTAAAAACTTCCTAACTCAACTTTTTATTCATTCATTCAGAACAAACACAGGGCGACACAACTCCGCAGACGATTATCCTCTCCGTGAATTCAGGCGCCAGAGCCTCGTTGGCCTGAAAGAAGTGCGGCGGACTTGTGGGTGCCTTACCAGAAGGTCACGCCTTGCACCCCTCTTCTGCATTTTCTTCCCCGTTTCTCTCTCTCTCTCCCCGCCTCGCTTCTGTATGTCTGTCTCTCTCTTGCTTCTTACCGGGATCCATTGAAAGTGAAGACGCTACCACTACACCACCGGAAAAGCCTACCACAATTTTTTATCTGTCAGATGGGGAAGAGGGCAGGGGCCTGTAAGCAGTGGCGTGCCCAGGAGGGGATTAGGTATACATTTTTTGCAGTCACCCCTCATTTTGCCATCTTTTCCTGCATTTCATGTTCTTCTTTTTATAGGAATACTGGGCCAAAGGGGGGGGGGTTATAACCCCACCACTCCCCCTTGGGCACGCCTATAAGTACCTATTACCAAGTTATAAACTCTACATGTACTTGTGTAAAAATCTAACTCTTTGCTTCGGCGTGGTTCCCTTGTAATGAAAACTAATTTCCTAAATATTTATTTGGATTTGTAAGGAAACGTTCCTCCAACAAGATTAATAATTGTTTTATGCTATTTTAGGTTTGGGCAGAGCATAAATGTTGGAGGAGGCCCTGTCCTCTCCTGTGTTTGCGCCACTGATTTGCTATATTGTTATTTTTTTATGTGTTCGAGGGTACCACGCTTGCATGAACACCTGATTTATTACTTTTAGTAATTGGAGTATTTGTTGCAATAAATAAATGTCGTATATTTTTTTTCAGGTTTCCGTAGCAGACGGGTGCGATCAGGACATAGAAAATATCCACGACGAGCGTCTGTTGCGCCAACTGGTGAGTTGAACTTGTAAAATTTTGCATATATTTCCAGTCCACAAATATTTATTAAGCGTCTACTTGGCCGGTGAACAAGGGGGTCTGCAGGAAACATCAGGGGATCTTGAATCTCCCCTTGGAAATTGCCTACTAACAGTTATGGATTCAGGCAGTGGCCCAGAGGGGATCCCCCCGGAAATTGAAAACCCCCCCGAAAATTTCAATAAGCTGGCAGAGCATTCGAACTATAGCTAAGAAATCTGGCAACTATGTTCACTTTAGCATTCTTTCATTCACTTAAATTTAACGTAGAACGTAGTTTTTATTTTGTTTTTTTCGTAGTAATAAGCACTGACTCAGTGCTCTTTTAATTGAAAGTAAAAAATAATGAACGAATTTATATTATCGTCTGTTTTTTATAAATTCTAAATTAACAAATATGATGGGTTAGGACACTAGCCCGGAAGGGGGGGGGGGGACAAGAAACCCACAGAAGTTTCATTGATGACGCCATTCACAGATATGCTGTAGAAAGCCTAGATGTCTTACTTTGCTGTAAATACTATGTATTATATTTTCTTGATTCTCATAATTCAATTCTTAAAACGATAGTTGATTATACTTAATTACACTTAATTTAATATAACTGCACATCAGAAGTAAGGGGCAATTTTAAAATACACTCCTTACAAAAAGTTTGGAATATTGTTACGTTAGACAATAGGTGATAGCCACCTACATAGGCCTTGGAATTCAACAACACATGGTATCTGTCTGTGGACGTTCTCGTCTTTTCGCCGACGTATGCCATCGTGCCTATCACCTACCTAATATAACAATTTTCCAAACAGTTTTTATGAGGAGTGTATTAGTATTGTTTTCTTAGTATTATAATTCGATGCTTATAATATAACATTCCACCCCATGAAGTTTGATGGCCCCTGCCCCGGAGGAAAGTGGCTGGATTCAGGACTTTCCTTCTCCCTTTCTTGTATAACATTTTTTTATTTTCTTCTCTCGTATTTTCCTTCTACAATTTTAGTATCTCTTTGTTTGTGTTAATTTCCCCTCATTTTGATAATTTATTTATTAAATATATTTTACATTTTATTTTCTAGATTTTCTCCCTCTCTTTCTCTATCAATCTTCTTGCTTCCTTATCATCACCCTCGATTCCTTGAAGGGCAGACTCCCGCGCGGAATCGAGGTTCATGAGACCAAGCAGTGGAAACGTTCCAGAGAGTGCCATATGCATCTTGAGGACGTTCATCATAAATTCAGATCTTACAATTACTAACAGCATTTATTTCAATTAAACAGATAAATATTTTCACCTTGAGTTTATTCATGGTCTGATGTTAACAAACTTTGCAAAATCTGTTAAATATAACAAAGTTCCTTGAAACCATTCTACACAGTTCAATTATACTTTTACATGCTTAAACGTTAATACACAAACAAACCTAAAACATCATCAATTTCAACAGTTTTTCCAATTATACCTTACGAACTCGTTAACAATTACTTTATGGCGAGTGTGAACGTGTAAGAACTATGAAATATAGGTGTCACTAACAGAAGTGTGGTTCCTTATTTATCAAAAGACCTCATTACCTAAAGTGTATTCGAGCTGTGTATATGTACGGCGTGCTACCCAGAAGTCGAGTGGACGAGACTTCTAGCACAGAGAAGATAATTTTATATAATTTTTATAAAATTAGTATCTTCTCTGTGCTTCTAGGTCGCTCTTGAACGCTCGAGTTCGTATCCGGTAGCACCAATCAGAACACGCCTGACGGTGTTGCGTATATCTAACTGTAGAGTTCGCTAGTAACAGATAGCCAACATGGAATGGTCTTATCCTTCTCCCGCCCCCTTTCTCTCCTTTCCTCTCTGTCTCGTTTCTTATTTCTCTCTTATGCTCTCACTTTCTTTATCTCGCTTCGTTATTTCTCTCTCTTCTCCAATTTATCTTTTCTGTCTTTCTTCCTCTGTCTCTTGCTTCTATGCTTTCCTTCTCTTTGCTTTTCTCTGTCTTCTTTATATATATATATATATATATATATATATATATATATATATATATATATATATATATATATATATATATTTGTTGCTGTTGTTCTTTATCTTCTTTCTTCTTTCTCCCTTGAAAACGGTTCTATCTCCACGTTTCTTCACCACTTGAGCATGTAGAGCATGTAGTTAAAACCTTATATATTCTGACCCCCTTCGAAAATCTTCTGCGGTTGCCCATGTTTGAGAAGTGTGCATTTTACGAAAATAGTGCATTTTTTCCTGAAATGTGTTTAAAAATTAGAGTACTTTTGCATTTTTGTATAACTTTAGATTTTAGAATATAGTTGTGAACTATGATCTTCAGCAGCCAAGAGTTATCTTGAAAACTTTGAATCTGTTCGGAAATATTTGGTTAGGTTTGTCAGACCCGGATTGTTATGTGTGAAATGGAAAAACAAAAGGAACATCAAACCACATACTTACTACACAAGTAATAATGCAGTAAATATGAGATTCGTGGCTTGACAAAAATACCATGAGCGTATTGAAACGTCTTCAATTCAAGAAATAAAATGCTTGTCTACATGCTTTTATTATAATGGATTAAAAATGCAGAGATGTTGGATCACATCATATGTAATGAATTTCCAATTATGGCACACATTATCTTTTTACAGCTGGAGTCTAGTGAAGATTACGAAACTAGAAGAAGAATAAGGACTAGAATACGTACCATAATGGCAGATCAAAAAGGTAAGTACTGGGCTTCTTACCAACACTTTTTACTAATCAGTTGCAACGCACACATTGTAAAAAAAAATAGCTGGAGAAATGAAGGTATAATAATAACACGTCACTTTTTGCTGCCAACCAAAAATAATGACCATAACCATTTTAAAAGTATTATTGGCCATAACAGAGTTACCCTAATTACTGTAAAGTAATTTAAATCATCAGTTTTTAAATATACTTTATGCTGCACACAACTGTAATTTGTAATCATTATCCATTTTTATGCATGACAAGATATTCAGATTTATATACTTAAAAAATATTGTCCAGTTGTTAAAAATTGACAGGCAGACAGACTGTGGGATGTTTTAAATTTTACAGTCGGTAACTTCTCTATGCAAGAAAGTCCATGTGTGTGGTAACAATGTAGTATACAGCTTTTACAGGAGCTGTAGTTGCAAGAACTTCTTTCCATAGAACGAGGCAGATGTTAGGATGAAGCTGGTTTGGCCTTGTTGAACTTTGGTTTGCTTCTCTTTCCTCAGTCAATATTTACATTCAGTATTTTGTTTAGTAATAAATAATTTAGTTAACAATCCTTGTACTACTGATAGCTGAACTCAGGATCGTGCCCAGGAAAAAAAAAAAATAACAATTTGATCTGCATTTAACTTCTATGTAGCTGCCATATGTTATAAATAAATTAATGACTTGCTCACAATGTCATAATTAATTAGCATATAAATCTGAATTCATTATCCAAATTTTCATCTTTGTAACATTTTTTTTAGTTTCCTATGTAGCCAAATTGATATAACAAATGTTTTTATGTTTTATGTTATTGGCATTTTAACTTCTATTGGTTATGGAAAGTTTGTTACAATGCCGATTGCTCAATTTTTGATTCCCTTGACAGACACTGGGATAGGTCGATAGAGATAATAATAGGAGGTACACAAATTGCTTATTTGTATCTTTATTTGGTTCTGAGATCTCGAAGGTTAAACCCATACCGATTGTTGACTGTCGTAGACTGACAGACAATCAGAGCATGTTTGGTTAGTGTTATGTAGATCCATACCCATGAAAAAATGGGTCAACGGATTAATAAAGATTATGATTATGATCATACTGTCCACCGGATGCTACGTTTCTAGTGTCTTTTGTAGTTTCTGAGAAGTCGATAAATATTTATTGTTTCGATCGTTGATTAGAACAGACAAATGGATGGATCGATCGGAAAGGTGGAGATCGCATCATGTAGAAAATTCAGTTCTTTCAATGTATCGAATTTTGTATTTATTGTTCGGGTTGTTTCGAAGTGATTAAAAAAATGCCATTTGTTGTCTTTCAATTGTTTGATCCCCCACAGACAGACTGGCATGTCAATCAAAATAAGTTATGTTCAACAGTATTTATTAGGTCTTCATTTATCTTCCAATTCCTTGTTTCCGAGATGTTGACAGGTCACTTTGGATGATTGTTGTGACCAGACCAGATCAGAATGAACTGATTGAGTTGATTTTTGCTGCGTTGAGTTATTATTGGGTAGGTCTATTAGTAACATAATCGAGAATGTAGCCCTATATGAAAAAAACTAGAATTGTACACACTATTTCTCTCTGAAGTGCACATTTACCAAAAATTTCCGTACTGTTCTGGATCCCGGAAGTCGGTAAACGATTTCCCGAAATTTCAGGATCTGCATACCCAAAGTCACTTGCAAAAACTTGAAATGTGCGATAACTCGTTCTCCATAACATCAAATTTGTTTTTGCATATTTTACATGCGTATTAGTGAACTTTTCGAGTTATATTCTTATTATGTACTTGAATAGGTGCAAAGCATAAACAAAATTTTCATGACAATACAGTGCAGTTGCATTCAGCTGTTTACAAAACAGTTCTATTCTCCAACTGTAGGTAAGAAATGGAGTCTTTTTTAAATTTCAATATTGTGATATAAAAGAAGTGTGCATAGAAAGCTAATTTGTCATGCATTATGCATCATTTTGAGTGCTATTTCGAAGGTATTTCGCCCCCTCCACCCTCGGCATGCATTGGCTGAATCTTATTTTCATTTATATATACAGTTGTGGATATAAAAAGTGATTTGTCCAAAGTTCTTTGCGAGTGTTGCACCCCCATCAATTTATATAGCATCCTCATCATACATCATACAATCCAACTGCATCTTTGGATTAAAAAGGGGGTGCGGGTGCCAGATCTCCGGAAGGGTAGTTAGCTAAGCATGCTATGACACCATGGTTTCCCGGTTCAAATCCCAGTTGTGGCATGGATGTTCTCTGTGAGTGTCCCTTCATCAGTTTCATTACATCATCACTCATCCTTATTGTTGCGATCTGCCAAAAGTGGCAGAGAACCCATGCTAAATAACAAAATCAAATCAAAATGGGAAGGGGGGATATATGCAAACAGTATATAACGAAATACATCTTGCCTCATTTATTGCTTATTGCTGTTGCTCACAAAAATATTCTTAAATTTAACTTGTAATATTTTCTGCTGGTGACATTAGTCTGCTGTTTTCCGCCGGTCATTGTTCCTCCTTCACATTGCAGGTTGGAAGGTGTCCAAAAAACAGTTCAGTGAGTCCCTGTGGAGGAATGACACTGTCGTCCTGAAATAGACACTGATGACATTTCTTGTTTTGCCACTATATAGTCTACATATGGCCGTGCCTGTTAAAACACTACAAGAATGCAATAAAATAAAGGTTCTTTATTGCTAACACAGTCTGTACATTTTGCTCATATATTAGGGTTTTTCTAGTTGGGAATCCTGCCCCTCCCCCACTTTCAATAGACACAGTGTATCTGGCAAAGCAAGGGTTTTCATTTTTTCCACAGCCTCTTTACAACATAATCTTTACATTTGTAGCTTGAAGTTTCCCATTAGTTGTTGAAAGCTTGATTTTTAAGTCTTTGTGCCTCACTACTTTGTTTCCAACTGGATGCACAACTGACTATGGATGACAACTGGATCATGCCCTATGTCTGCTTACCATGTTGAATGTGGTGTGCAGCCAATCACAATCAAGTTTCAATCATGTGACAAAAAATGGTGGATGTTATTTATATCACCCTAAGAATGCTTTGTAAACAACCAAGGATCACTTGCACCTATAGTTGTCACATAATGACTTGCATGCTAGATTTCTATCAAATGATATATTTTGTGTTTATTAGTTAACATTTGCATAAAAAATATTTAATATACAAATCAGTTCTGGATAATTAAAGTTGTGTTTGGAAATAAGTATGCCAACCTCCTTAGTGGTGGAGTGATTAGCACAGCATGCTATGACGCTAAGGGTCCTTGGTTTGAATCCTGTCCTGGGCAATATGAGGATGTAATATTGTAATGCAAACAAAAAAAAAATAGTCTAAAAAATATTTTTTAAAACATAGGGCCATTGACATTACAAACATTTCCTTATCATCCACAATTGTTACCATGGCAGGTGTTCAGTGACTTCAGAAGTTGTTCTTGTTGTTGTTATGGCAGAATCGTCGAATGAAAAACGCATCAAAATTGTTTCCTTGTTTATCTAATGTTACAGCTCCACTTAGTACAAAAACAAGTTCATACAAAGTGATTCTCTGCAGGTTCTCAGAAACAAGTATGCCATGCAGATCACAAAAAGTACTGAAAAACTGTTGTCCCGTCTTTTTTAAAACTTTTATGCGAAAGTATAGAATTTTAATTTTTTAAATGCATATATTTTGTAGTTACTAAAATTATTTGTTTAAAACAGTGATGTAATCCTTAATTTCTTTTATGTTTATGAATGTTTGAAGGCAAGAGCAGATGCAAGCAACTAGATGCAAGACACATAGGTGGTTTAGTACTACAACCAACAGGCTTATTTCTACTAGGAATATTTATTTTGATTTTACAGTAGAAGAAGAGATACGTATGATAAAAGGCATTGCTAGAATATCACTTGCATATCTAAAAATTGAGAATTGTTAGTAAATAGAATATTTAGTTATGTAGGCTTCAGGTAAAATTTTGGAATGCAATGCATTTTGCTTCCATATGTGACAATGCCTTCCATCTTTCCATTATAGTGGTATAAAGCTTGTGCTATCAGCCACACACATATGTATTGACTCATTCACTGTAATTTTGTCTGCCTGTTGTGACATTCTGGCAATTAAAATTCAAATACATGTCTAATAGAGTAAAGCCTGATGTTACCTTTTATTTTGCAGCCACTGTGGTTGCCGGAGAACGAGCAGATGGCGACAAAACCGAGGAGGTTGTGGAGAGTTCTGTCCTTCAGAGCATGCAGGGTGAGTTACTTCCTCTGATAGTTGAACAGTTGAAAACCTCTTTGGATGGAGCAGCACAGCGTCACGTGGAAACTGTGCCGGCAGTGACAGAGCAACAGTCAAGGGGTCGTAGTGAGAGTAGTGAGGAGGGGATGTTCGATTCGGGTACTGAATCTGGGGAGGATCTTCGCCAGCAGAACAATGAAGGGGAGTTCAGCACTTTCATGGAAGGGTTGAAGTGTTCCATCGAGGAAGCTGCTCGTAAAAGGCAACAGAACGATGAGGTACCAGCTGCCGATGCTAAGGTTGGGTCTGATCTCATGACTGAGGTTCATTCTGCCTTGTCCAAGCTTCAAAATTCGCTACAACTTGCGGCGTCACGTGGTGAGACACTGGATCCTGCACGAAGTGAGGCATTGTTGTCACTTGTTGCACGGTTGCAGACTTCCTTGCATGATGTGCTGCAGCCCAGTGCACCGCCCCCATCCGACCCTCCATGGAATGAGGACAAGGCACAGCCGGAGACTGCACCCATTGCCCCACCAAGACTACGCTCCATACGGAAGAGGCAGAATAGATACACGGTGGGGGTAACCCAAGAGGAACTGGCAGATGTCAGGAGACACTTGCAGGCAACGACAGGCACAGACTATTTCCAGTCGGATAGCAAAAGAAGAGATTCAACAGAATCATCTCCAGGTGTTCGCGAACACTCAGAAACACCAAAGGGGACTCAGGAGAGTGCAGCCAGTTCGAATAGTGGAGCAAAGGTTCCTCATCCTCTGGTGAAGCAAAGTTCAATGGGAGATCTGTTGTCGCCGGCCAGTAAGGCTTTCCGACCAGTATATTTTGAACCATTACGTTCACCTTTTTATGTTAATCAATTCAACAACACAGCTAAACCATTTCCACAGCAAGATGGAGAAGTCACAAAGGCCCCTACTAATGACACACCAAACACAAGTCAGAGTACATCTACATGGAATTCGACGAATGATATAAATAAAGATGCATGCCTTCTTGATATACAAAACGAGCCATCGCCAGAGAAAGATATTGCACCAGTTTCAAAGCACCGAAAGGTTCTGCAGTCACTGTCCCTGGACAGTGGCACAAAGCAGAAAGTGCAAGAGGAGATTCGCACTTTGCAAGGAACATCACGTGTTCTCAATGAAACCATAATTTCCCCTCACTCTGATGTGCTCAGGGGGCACTCCCACCCACCTCCTGTTCGATCCACCTCATGGACCCTTGACGACCCCAGTCAGCTTCTCTTTACCCCAGCTCAGACGGTGCAGATAGCTATTCACAAGGCAGCAATAAAAAAGCAACTGTCCCATGAGGAAGAAATCCGTTCTAAACATTCCATGCTGGTTGCTCAGCCTGGTAAATCAAATGGAATGCAAAGAGAAGAGGCTATGTGCAACAATGCAATGCAGGACAGTAACCAAAGACATGAGAAAACATCACACACAAGCGACAAGAAAGATTATGGAACTGGAAGGTCACAATCTATAGGACATGCCGATTCCTTCATCCAAGCACAGACTAATGGATATTGTGCAACAGATCAAGGATATTCTGTGTATGAAACGTCTAAACCCTTTGAGAATGACTTGGGAAAAACGTATCATTCATCTGACAGACGTAATCCTTTTGAATCTGAATGGAATAAGTTACCTTCTGAAGACAACTTGTATGAAAATATTGTTAAGAATAACCAAACTGAATCTCAGCAGAATGGATTGTTATCAGTTGTCCAGAATACAGGAAAGACAAATGACTACACTTCAAATTCTTCTACTCAAAAATTTCTCCAACAAATGTCTCATGATGATTCTGTGCCAAGTTACTCTTCAAACATAACAAGAGAAGAAAAGCTGGATGTTGGAAAAGCTCTGAAAAAGAGCGACAAGAAGAAAAAAATGAAGAGAGCTAACACCATTGACATTCCAAAGCCTTTGAATTTTTACGAAGTAGAAGATGAAGATGAGTACTTAAGCGATGATGAGAACGAACCTGACAGTAAAACAGCAGCAGAGAAACACCGAGCTGCTTATTTAGCATTACGTGGCCCGATCAGAGTCGGAACTCACCAACAACCAGCACCCATTGTTCCGTTTGAACCGAAGACCGAGAGCGACAAAAAGTTTCTTGCATTTCTGGAGCAACACAGTCCAGGCGATGTTAAACCAATTTACCACCAACCATCAGCTGGTGGACACCACTGGAGCAACCGTTTCAGTAACATCAAAACTGCATTTGAATCAGGAGGACCTTACAGACCTCCCGCACAGAAGCCAACCCCTCCATCTGGCCCTGCAGCAGCTAGAATGTTCTGGAGGGCTGCTGATGATTCTGTCACAGCATCAAAATCCAGAGCTGCTGCTCATGGGCCAAAGCTCAGCAAACAGAGTAGCACGTTCCTGAGGCAACTATTTGAGCAGAAGGATGCTCAGAAATCTGGCGATCAAGCTAGACTTCCATGGACATCGGACGACAAGAACCATCGACATGATAATGTACATCCACCAGACTCTGTGGTCATAGGATCGTTAAGAGTTGCAAACAGTGTTACAAGCAAGAAGCAGCTGTTTACAAAAATGTCTGTTGAACCAACACCACCACCTGCACTGATAAAGGCACCTGCACCTGTTAATAAGTTTTCGCATGCACCCTTGTCTGCATTCCAACCACCAGAAAAGAAATCAAGTGGCTCAATGTCTCCCCTAATCACTGTGACTAATCCTGCAATCGGAAAAGTTAAGAATCTTGTTGAACAAAGGTTTTGTGATCATCTGCCTGCAACCTGTAGCTGCCCTCCTGTGGTTCCAACAAGAACCCACACTAATACCATCGCACCCTCTAGAAACAAGAACCGTTTGTCTTTTACCCCTCAGGAGAGTACCTCTCCTTTGAGTCCAACACTGCCATGGACCAAGGACACGAGGGACTTATGCATAGTGCAGTCGTCAACAGCAAAATTTGAAACGCTGTCGAGAGAAAACTCTCCTCCCCCAATTCCACCGCAGTCCGGTGGTGCGAGTCGTGGGCGAGGACGTAGTGTCGACAGGATTATTTTTCCTAATTCAATCCCTGTGTCTTCTTACTCTTCAGGTGATAACAGACATAGTCACGTTAGGCACTCACCACCACCTGTTCCACCCCCACCAATGCACCAAGGAGCTCCACCTGTACCACCACCGCACAGAGTACCACACTCGCCCCCTCCTCCGGTTCCGCCCCGTGCTGCAGCAGGATTGCAGGAGGAAACCACACTGCACACTGCAGTGTCCCGTGTGATGACCGGTCCAGTGTGCCAACAAGCGGTAGTACAGCATCGTGAAGTGGACTCGGTGATGCGGTCTGAGGGCAGAAGCTCTGCTGTGAGAAATTTGAGCAGCGTCTTGCAGAAGTTCTCAGCTGCTGAGCTGCAGCCCACTGCTTCACAAGGTTCCACCATAGAGAAACACCAACAACCGCTTCTCACAACATCACGAGAGAAGTTGAACGATGAAGAAGAGGTACTCACCACTCGTCTGCAAATCCCTATCAAGGACCAAGTGTCACGTATACACAGACAATTACGGGACAGGCATGCCAAAGAAGCCCAACAAAGCATGAACTCACCTACTCGAAGCAAGTCCTTGCATGATATAATCAATGCTGAAACATACAAACAACAACCGTCACCACCAACCCAGTTGCATGGACCATCTAAAGATTGGAGAACGAATATAGATCCCTCCTCATTCTCACCTACTCGCAGTTCCTCCTTAACAAACATATTCACAGCCGAAACAGCTGGAAAGACACAAACAGTGCATCACTCATCACATAACAGAGACAATAGAAGAAGTGAAGTTCCAACATTCTCACCACCACGTTGCAACTCTCTTCATGACATTCTCCGAGCCGAAAGTGCAAAGGAGTTACAGATTAAGAAATCCGGATCGTGCAACCAAATACCACATACGAAGGCCAAACGCCCTCAGAGCTTGGCTCTTGATTCCATCACTCAACCAGCCCCACGACGTCCACCGGCATCACTATCCAAGAACTTGCGAATGTTTCCGAAACAATTCGAAGCAAGAATGTCACCCGAAAATATGGAGAAAAAACAGAGGGAAGTTGAAGCATACTTCAATCAAAGCAGTAAAAAACCTTCAAAGCCTGATCCCATCACGAGCAAGCCACCTATCAAGAGGAGGCCAGTACTTGACGACGAGCTCCCCATGCCATCGGACATTGACGACAACGTAGATGAAGCGTTCGAGAACCTGTTCCACGCAGCTACAATGGCTCAGCAGCGTAGAGATACAAGTGACTCTCGACATCATCACTCGTCATCGTCCAGCAATGTGCAGAAAAGGCAACATTCAGCCTCTCTCGCACACTTCCAACATAAGCAGCAGGCATGGGAAGAATCTAGTGCAGAGAAAAGATCTGTGGCACAGAACCTTAATAGTAAGTAATCATGGCCTGTCTGCATGGAAATATGTGGAAGATTATGTAGCATAGAAAGCTGCGTGTTCATGTAGACCCTCTTAACAGCATCTGAATCAAAACACTGCAACTACAGATCTGAACAACAGTGCTGCTCTCCATTTTGTAGGAATCTATTAGTTAAAATAACAGACTAAACTACTGCTTCATGTACAAAAGTGAATTTGAGTTGTGAGCCTAACTTGAACATCTAATTACATGCTATGCAATTTATTTTGTATTCTTGTTGGTGCACGAAGTTATTTTATGTTATATACCTGGAATGTTATTTTTTATTTGTCGTACTGTCATCTTGTAGGTAAATCTTTCAAGTATGGTTTATACACTGTAAGAAAATAAGCTTTACTAATGTTTTTTCCATATATTGAAGAAGCTACAATTGGCAGTTAATAATAATATGCACATTGTAGATACTTTATTATTTTTTTTGTTATTTGTTTCATTTTTAAAAAATATGTTGCTTTTCAGGCATTTTTGTTTGTAGTTTATAAAACAAGTTCTTCATTTTTGGATGCTTTCTTTTATGGTATGTTGACTGCCGTTATCAACAAGTCTGTAAACTTATGCATGGATAAAAACTTGTTTCATTGTATCTGTGCATTACATTTGGCTACAAAATGTATGCTCTTTTTTTGTTGATCATTCTCATATTTAGATATAAATATTTATCCTTTATTATACAGAGAAACATCTCCACTTTAGACATGGTACAGTGTATTCTATTCACACAGGTAATAAACTACAAAGGAAGGATTGTAGATAAAAATAGCAAATGCTACGGAGACTTTCCATGTGGAATAGTGTAAAATCAATAGTACATTTAACTTTTTGATTTTTCTCATTCGTGATTATGTTTTAAGTTGGCAAATGTGTTTCCTTTGTCATTGTTTTTATTTCTATTTTTATTTAAATTTAAATTTCAGTTTATTCAAATCATACATTATTATTTTTTGCTTATTTATTTAATATGTTCTTCAATAACTATCAAAATATTCCATTTTACTTTTATCAGCATAATTTATTCAGTACAAAGTTATGCTAAAGATAGACAACTAGCATTGTCAATATAAAAGAGAATAGTGTTACATGAGAACTCTTTCGCCGTGATTAGCCAAAAGTGGCAAAAAAAGCGACACTAAATAACAAAAATCAAATCAAATCAAATGAGAACTCTTCCCACAAAAATTTCTCATAAATTTATTTGTATGTGCAGATTCTAATAGTGACTCTCATAATTGTTATGGTCTTTCAAAATGTCTCATAATCAACTTTCTTGCACCATATATTACTTTTGCATCAACAAGCCACAAACTACATGATGTCCAGTAAACATTGTGTATTTAACATAATAGAAATTTTAAATTTATGATATCTTCTAAAAATAACTTTTAAAAATTGTAACTTATAAACATTTTAATCTAGTGAAATTTTTAATATAATGGTACAGTTGTTTTTTTAAAAAACATGTCTATGTCCTCACCGTAGGAAAAAGTCTGAAATTATTATTTTTATTTCATATCTGCATAGAACACATTTGCTATTTTTTCAGCATTTTCAAATAGGTAATAAGTGAATAATTAAGCTTATATTTTAAAAGATTGTGGAATCCAATATAATATTACCCCTTTTGCATTGACAACTGGGATCTGAAGAGAGAAATTATTTGGCATTTTTTTCTATTTGTGATGAGTAAATCACTCTCTTCCAAACTGTCACTTATAGTTTTGATAACTGCTAACATACTATTATTCAGTGATATTACTAAATACAAATAGTTACAGATCATGATGTTAAAAATACATAGCAGTACTGGCAATACTTTGGTGCAAGTCTTTTCCAAGGGCATAGGGCTAGTTAATTAATTTCAGTTATATTGACATTACATGCATTATTGTTTGTTCAGCATGTATTGTGATATAAAGGGTTGTTTCTTTTCAGTTACTAAGTATAGCATTGAAATATTTTAGTGCGTTATTTACATGCATGTTGGATAAATCAAGAGTTGTGTGCAATGTTAATAATTATCTTTGATTTTATTGTTATGTAGGTGTAAATTTGTGAAAATGCATGTGTTAACAAATTATTTGTGCATGTGTATGTGTTGTGTGTGAACTTCTAATGAAATATTATTTTTTTTAATGTATGTAATACTTGTAGGGAATCAGATGTTTGTACACATAATGGACTTGCACATTTTACAGAAATATTATGTATATAATACTTTATGGCAGTTTTGAACCTGCTCAAAATTTGTAATTATGAAAATTCCCTAAACGGATATTAGAATTCATAAGATTTCACTGGGAATCGAACTGTGATTTACTCATTATTTATATCTCGAATTTACTGAGTTCCGTAGGCGTTCACACATAGCTATTAAAAAAAATATATCATATATCTTGTGCTTATGATCAATATTCAGAAGCAATTATCACATGCATTCTGACAGAATAACAATAATGAAACTAATAAATCACAACAATGTTGGGAAATAATTAACATTGAATATTAGCAAATAGCCTCTGCCTTTACAATTGACAAAAATACATATGCATATGTCTCAAAAGTTTGAAAAATTAAAAAAAGATACAACCCACAAATAGTACAGTTTTACATTGGCATTTAACATACAGTGAACATTAGGTATTTTTGGCTGTCAGAAGGCAAATCTTTAAAAAATATTACTTTCAGTCTCTTCTGAAATGAAGAAATCTCTTAATGCCATATTTTATTCATTATTTTTCCTGTTAAGGAATTTATTCATAAATGATCTATGGAAAAAGTTGAGATGGCAATGTGTAAAATTGAATGTAATAGACACTTATCAAAATATCAAAATAATGATAAGAATTATATTTAAGAACTCAAGTTTCATATAAGTTTTAACATTTTCTTTCTTCAGTTTCAACACAAAAAATAACACACTACTCGAACTTCTTATACTTTTCTGTTAATCTCCAGGTGAAGTGCACACTTCATTTATTCCCAGATCCCAGTCAATGCACTAAGATATATTCATATAATTAATTCTATACATTTTAAAACAATGGTGCAACATATACGAGAAATATGTTTTAATAGTTTGTAGTTCCTCGTAAATATCAAAATTGAAACACTAATTGAAAGATTTATCATCATAATAGAAATGTTGTTTTGAAATATAAATGTGTGTGACTATTATTATATTTGTTTTAATATAGAAACATGTTCTATTTATAGGTTTTTCCAAAATTTCTTCATTTGTAATTACTCTTCTTTACAGAAAATTATTCAATAGCAAAAATTTTCATTCTGGAAATGGTGGGACTAAAAATTGAATTTGTAGAGTTTCTATGTTTTGAAATTGATATTAAGATTATTTATTTTGTTAAGCAATAATGTTCATTAGTGTATTATAATTTGTTTCAGGACAATCTGAATCTATGTCAGTGTCTGCAAGCGGCGAGTCTTCTTCAAGAACTGTAACTCGAACAGAAGGTACAGAGTGATTACTAAATATTATCACAGTATTAAACAATTTAATATTTACACTGTTGGCGAATGTAAAAAATATTTTAAGTAAATAACAGATTATGGTTAATTTGATAAAAGATTTGATAAAATATGCATGTAAGGAGAGAACTAGATTCTATGTACTTGCATTTTTGTGACTGTTTAAATGTAGTGACATGATGATGATAATCTTTAAATTCGCATTTGAAAGTGTTGTAGAAAATTTATGTTAGAATGTTCTGCGTACACCAGTTTATTTACCCCAAGAGAAGAAATTTAACTTTGCGTATATTCAAATCAAATAGAAAATATTTATTGTTGTTGCTAAATTATGAGCTCACTCACAGTTTTTCAAGTGAAGAATTTTCTTTGCAATATTTCCATGTACAATAAAAAGTGGAACATTCAAACTCTGACTTGTATAGAGACCTAATTAAAAGGGTACAAGGAGAAAGTTTCAATAATATATTTGAGAATATCTTAAATTTTTAATGACAAATGAACAAACTTTACACACTTGTAGATATCATTAAATTAAAAAAATATATATCTGATAACCTCTTGCAAAGTTGAGAGGAACTTTTATGGGGGAAAGCTAAAGAAAATCAATATGTAGGTTATTAAATTGTTCCAGTGGGATAGAGAATTTCCTTCTGATTTTCCTGTTTGAAAGCAAATTGTTAAGTTAATTGATTTTTTTTAAATCTGTTATTATTCATGACAGTTTTGCATTTCATTAACATTTTTCTTCTTTCTAGCTTAAGGTTTGAGTGATTTGCCAATTGAAAAACTATTTTCCTTAATTTCTCAGGACATAGAGATATTTCTTATGGAGTGTGACGAGTTTCTAGTTTCTCAAATAAATATAATATTGGAGATCATGCTTGCAACATTAGTGCAAGGGAAATTATAAATTTAGATGGAAGATTATAAAGTAATACATTTTTCACATTACAAAAAAAATGTACCAATTTTTGTACTCTAATAATATCATTGAATTTCCTGTCCATTAAAAATTGTACAGAGTGGTCCACAAACTTGTACAAACCAAAATAGTTTCCTGAACTGTAGTATTCTGGAAGGTTAAATTCTTAAATTAGTATTTCCATTTGGCACTTTTAATAAAATATTGAAAATTAAATAATATTTTGTATTTAATATATGTATTTTTATAAATGTATATTTTTCATTACATGTATATTTGTTTTTATTTCAGTGCATTCTAAAACTTCCTCATTTTCATCAACAACAACTGGAAAGACCCAAGTATCAAAAGGTAACAGTTAAACAACTTGAATTACTTGTTTATTGCACAAATAACTGCTATTGAACTTTCACAGGATTGTTTTTACAAATATCATTAAAGATCATAATTTTAGTATTATGTATGTAGATAGTGTATAGTAAAACCATGCTACAGACTGGTTCAGTTTGATTTTCAGATTTTTTTTGTGTAAGAAGCATAACTATTTCAGAAGTCACTAATGCACAAATGTATTTTACGAATCATTCTCTTTCAATCTGATTCCTAATAATAATTATTGTAAGTAGGAGTAGAATTATATGAATTTCTTTTTTTTTTTTTAGAATGAAATATATGCTTGATATTCCTAATGCTAAATATGTAATCAAAATTGTTGTTAAGTGTTTCATGTATTTACCCTTGTTAAAGCTAAAATATAATTGTAAAATACTTAAACAAATACTTAAGTTGATAATTTCATTGTCATTCTTAGAATATAATAGAAAACAATTGGTTAAAGACGTTCATCTTAAAATGAAGGGACATCCGACTCATACTGTGTATATTATTATAGTTAGAGTTTTTATAAACCTTTATTTATACCATTACATATTTACAGTTTCGAAAAATTAATTAGGTGTGCCCCTGATCATATATCAGCTGGGAAAATTATATGTCCGTCTGCCTCTTATTTATAAGTATTGCTGATTTTTGCAACTAAAACATTAAGAAAATAACTGTGTCTACTCTCTTCGTAATGTATATATTAAATCATTATTTATATCGAGCGACTAACTACTCTTCTGTCATCACTGCAAATATTCTTACTCAGTAGTAATCTCTCTTTGCTCTTAATGAATAACCATTGTATGGCGATTGCCTTTTACCTAAAATTATTTCATATGTTATCTTCCATTTTCTATTCCTTTTATTCTATGCTTTGGGTCTATTTCATGATGAAAGTTGTGCGAATTACTCACAATTATAATAAAAATATATTAATATCTTATGTTTTGCGAGTATCTATGTTGCTTCTACGACGTTTCGGGACGCAACTGCTCCCTTCTTCAGGCTGTTCACTTTTAGGTTATACGCAATTCATAACCGCGTTGACCTCTTATTAGGTATAGGATATGGGATTGGTTAAGTGTGTGTAGTTATTGGAGTATTGCAATTGCAGCACACGCAGGCCGTGGCTATTTAGTTTTAAAGTTTTAACATTTCAAGGAGCAGTTTTTAATCAGGAAAACAGCGTGATAATATGACGTGCACCTGTTATGGGTGTTAGGTTTTTAATGTTTTTAACTACACACACTTAACCAATCCCATATCCTATACCTAATAAGAGGTCGACGCGGTTATGAATTGTGTATAACCTAAAAGTGAACAGCCTGAAGAAGGGAGCAGTTGCGTCCCGAAACGTCATAGAAGCAACATAGATACTCGCAAAACGTAAGTTATTAATATATTTTTATTTGGGTCTATGTGCTATTTCTCTTTCTGTTTTCATATGAAGCCATGGATTACATTAATTCTAGGCATTAAATTAATTTGCCATTGAAAGAGCACTTTTATCCATATATGGAATGGTAATTTGATATATTTAAAGTGATTGTGTGCATTAAAGCAAACTTTCATGAAAATTAGATATCATTTTTATACTACAAATGCCACAACAAATGTCCTCAGTTATTTTTGTTGGATATATATGCCTTTCAACAATGTGTCTACTTGCCAAAAGTACCTAGCTGTATTTCCCTTAATAATTCTTAATATTTGAAATCGCACAAAAAATGATTGTGCTATATTCATAGGTTTATCATAATTTATTCCCTGATTTTATCAATAAAATTTACGATATGTTGAACAAAATACATAATTTCTTACAAAATCATTACATTCCAATACTTGCAATACATCAATAAGCATGAATATAAAGTTTTGATGATTTACTACAAAATGGAAATATTCCTTGCGAGCATCCAATGTAGGCAAAATGAGGTATGTGTTAAATTTAAGTAATAGCTTAGGCTAGACAATGCATTAGAAGTAATTATTTTATAGTTGGGAGAACCTGTCAAAACATATTTCATGATATACGTATATGCACATTTGGAAGGAATGCTACACAAATGTGATTTGGAAGCTAACGCTGATACTTTGCAGATTTATTTGTTTCAAATAGAAATGAATTGTAAATTAAAATGTTATTTTCTTTGATATGTACGTCTCTTATTGCGAATGAATTCAATGAGATATTATTTTATCTATGATTTCTGTAAAAAATAATATATAAATTCCTGCAGATGAAGAATGCAGAGGTAAGTCTTCTGTTTACAAATATCATCAAGCTTCATATTTAGCCATGAAATAGTACAAAAATTTAGGTCCCTACAAAAGAATAAGAATGAATAAATTAGTCCCTTTGGGTATTGTATTCATTATATGTGACACAATTGCTGGTGGCCAACTACTCTTCTCAAGTATTCACTCACCTCTATTCAAATTTTTTCAATCTTCAACAAGTTACACAAAATCATGTTATTTTCTGCATTATTATTTTTAATTTTGCTATCAAGTTCGTAATTTATGGTATATAAAATGTGCATATATGAATTAAATCATTCCTACAGCTACACATGTGAATGAAAAAGATATATCTCATGAAGATAATTGCCC
This sequence comes from Lepisma saccharinum, assembly GCF_977018435.1. Taxonomy (NCBI): domain Eukaryota; kingdom Metazoa; phylum Arthropoda; class Insecta; order Zygentoma; family Lepismatidae; genus Lepisma; species Lepisma saccharinum. The sequence continues at coordinate 73,061,133 of NC_139234.1, read as the reverse complement.
TTGCACTCTGATTGCACTTAGTATTGTAATCAACCGAGATATTTGCAACCCAAGCATGTGATGTGACCAAATTTTCTTGCAACTTGTTTGATGTTTTCTTTGTGTTCTTTACTAGGCATTGGAAAAAAATATATAGATTGCAAATATTTGTGTCTTGAACATGTTTTAATATTGATATTGTAATGCTCTCTTTGTAGAAATAATTTTATTTAATTACTATAGTTCCTAAATTTATTATTTATGATTTCAAATTTTAATTGCTTTTTGACTGTTACATGTGAAAATATACTGTGAAACTAATAATAAATATATTCTGTAGTTTCGTCCTGTAATAAGTAAATTAAAGGTTAAAACAGTAAATTTTACTATGATAACTGTTTTCTAACTTTCAAATCTTGCAAAATAAACTTCAAATCATTAAATGGCATGAGAACAATCACATAGGTAACATAATTCATACGTGTAAATTGAACTTGAAAAGATGCATTCCAAATACAGATGTACAAGTAAATAATACTAAATTATGTAATGTAACTCACTGTCATGAAGATATTAAACAATAACAATCAACTAATCAATATTTGAAAATGAAACAAGAAATTATAAAATATATAGTCAAGGCATAGATTTGAATACATAAAAAATATATGTACAAAAGTTGGAGCTTCCATATTCCAGATTTTTAGTGTTATGTACTATATAATGCAATTAATCTTCTTCTATAGCTTGTAAGATGAACACTAGTCAATATTAACTGAAAAAGCAATCATAAATAAACAATATCTATCAATGTGTTTTCTGTTTATGATATTTATGTAGGTACAATTTCAAGGCCTAGTAAATTTGTTGTAGGATATGTGGTTCTTCTTGAATCTGTGCACAGTGTTTTTCCTGTACTTTTTATGATAATGTAATTGAAGGTTTCTTTCTTTTTCTACTTTACCTCTTCCCTGTTTGCTGCCTGTGAACATATTCCAGAAGTGATAGATCTCGTCAACTCCTATTTCTGTAAGCTCCCTCGATTTGTTGAATTTGCAGTTCTTTGCAATGAGATTATACGCTGTTTAGTTTTCTCTTCAGCATGGCACGTTATTGTCATTGCATGTTATTCGTACCAATAATGTTATTTATTTATTTTCAGGGTACAGTACATGATGTTCAAATAGTACAAGCCAGTGTTGTAAAAAAGATAAAATGAACATTTTAAGGAAATTCAAATTTACAAGAGATTAAAGGAAAACTGGATGTACAATTCTGAACATCGTGTAAAGTGTAGTTTTATGCTTCCTCCATGTTAGTGTTAGACCATGTAAGAGAAACCATGTTGCGATTTGCATGGAATAGCCTGGAACTATCGTGAAAAAAATCATAATAAAGGGTATTTGATATATGCAGAGGATTTCAGACACAAATGAAATTTACATTGTATTCTCTGCATTATAAAGATTTGATTATTGATATTTTAAAAATACATTTTTGTTTTATTCAGTACAAGAATTTCTATATATTTCCTGAATGGTAATTTCATGAGAGAGAATTCAGTTTCATGACTGGTGTCATATTATTGTGTAGTTTTGTGACCACTAGAGTTACTGTGCAAAATTTGAAGTATTTGGGAATAGTGATTTTGTAGGCGAAGAGAAAATGTGCATTATAGGAGCATTTACTATTGATAAACACTAACAGTTAGGGCTGAGCAGATACCAATACCGATGTATCGGTATCAAAAAGTATCAGTTGGAATTCTTCTGCTGATACAAGCCAATACTTTTCCAGCATTTTGGTCTTTCACAGGTTTGTAAAATTGTCATGCAACACTTTCACAGAGTCTAATTATCCTAGAAATTATGCAAAATTCAAACTCTCTCTTTATTTTGCACGTAATGCTGTATTTTGTGATTACATAACATCTATTTTAATATTGTGATGTAATTCTTGAATATTCTAAATTGGTAAATTCATGCATATAATTGGAAAAGATTATTTACACACCAATATTGATCAATATTTTAAACAAATTTTAATTATTGCACAATTTTCAAGTATCGGTGGGAATCTGTAAGAGTATTTATATCAGTTCACAGTGGTATCTACTAAGCCAGTGGCATGCCCAAGGGGGGTTGGCTTGCAGACTACTGAGGCTCTTGCATTTGGACTCGCAGCCAATACAATCCTGTGTCCTTTCATCAATTTCATCGTATCACCATTCATCCTCATCTTGATTAGCCAAAAGTGGCAGAAAAGTGAAGTAAAATGAACCTCATCTACAAATCAGTGAACAGTTCTAATTATGAGGGATCCTTGCACTTAAGCAAGCATAACTGTTTCATAACTTTAAACAATCTATTCCACCACTGGCATTAATATGAAACTGCACTTGAAAACATGCCATTATTATTTGCATTGCATTTTTGATAAGACAATGATACCCAAACTACAATGAATGTGAGGTAATTAATATATTTTCCATTTCAATTTATGCTCATTATCATTTTCTCTCATTGTTCGTGTTTATTTCCTATTATTCTTTTATGCTTTATTGTTACAAGTTTTGCAGTTCTACTCTTAGCTGCACAAGAGAATTTTCATAATATTTACATAGAATTTCCTCCAAGTTACAGAAGCTTTTCATCCAACTATTACTTTTTTTAAAATTTATCTTGTTTCATTGTTCTAATCGGTCAGGCATGTCTAATCGGGTCGATTCCTGGCGTGGGTGATCTAAGGTTGGAATTTTTCCAGCCTTGTCCCCACATAAAGCAATCTCAAATCAATATGTACTTGGGGGCAACCCTGGGGAGTAAAGGCGGCTTGAGTGTGGTGTTGATCATATCACTTCCAAAATGGCAGAGGTCGAGAATGTGTGGGGCCCTACCCCCACATCCCCTAAATGTGCCTTCATGGCACGGTGCTATGTACATGGGAAACTTTACCTTTACCATTGTTCTACTATTATCACAGTATCATCATCTGACTAGTTGCTGGAGAGGAAAATTGATTGAATATTATCCAGTTACCTTATTTTAGCAGTTTTACAATGACACCTTTCCAGAGTCTATTGGTAAAAGTTATGGCTAAGTTGTTACCAATGTATTTTATTTATTTATTGATACCGTCTGGTAGTTATCATGGTATTTCATGGGGTCCAGAAAAATGCCACATGACACTTTTGCGGAGTTATTGCAGAAATTATGCAAAATTCAAAGTTTCTTCTTACTTTGGAGAACTGGATTTTGTGATTACGTAACATGTGTTATTTTATTCTGATGTATTCTTGAATATTTTAAAGTAGAATTCTTGGTAAATTGATGCATATAATTCAAGTGGAATACTCACTCATCAATATATTAGGTAACTTTTTATTTTCAATTTTCAACCATTAGTATTGGTATCAGGGGGAATCTGTAAGCGTATTGGCATCGGTATGGATAAGCTCAGCCCTACTAAAGGATATGTAATATGTAGGGTAGAATTGTAACACAATGTGAAAATTGTAAGACGCTGAAATGCATTAGCCCAAAATAATTAGGCAGTAGTATTACCAGGCTATTCCACTTTTGTGTAGTTTATTTTTTTTGTCTGGAGTGTTTTGTGTGCTGTGTGTATGTTTAACAGTTCTGTTCCCCACTATGGCAGTGCCCCCCAGCAAGATGATGTCCCCCTTTGCCAAGTTTAAGCAGTTGGATAAGCAAGCATCAAGTTCGGCACCAAAGTAAGTATATGGAACCTAACCACAATATGGAAGTTCATACAGTTTCATTCTTGATCCTGATTCTTTAATGAATACTATTCTTAATATTCATATCTTGCACCTATAATGTTTTGAATTTCATTCTAAAAGTAAAATATGTGGATAAGTGCAAGGATTCATTCTCTTCCCTATAGCAATGGGAAACTAATTTTGTTTGAGGAATTATTTTTTAGTTTTTCAATTCTGACACAGAGCTTAAAACTGAAATTAGTGTTGAGAGATTTTTCTTAAGTTTTTGGAATTTTTAAACTCAACAAGTAATACCTCTTGCAATAAATATTTCCTATGGTACAAGGGATAATTCTTGCATTTAACTGCACCTGTACATTACAGTACATGAACTTTTAGTATAAATTATACCAATATTAAATATATTATTTAAACACGAGTTGCTGGGATTCAACATGAAATATCACAGTTAGAAAGCACCGCTCATAAAGGAAAATATCTCAGTGTTTGAGAAGAGAATCAGATTTCCATTATATATATATATATATATATTGTTCTGTCATTCAAGTAAACTGAGTAATGTAGTATTTCGAAATATTAAAGCCCAGAATTAGTGAATTAAATAATTAATTGGCTTGACATTCAGACAGAGATATTGACTCTGAAATGTTATAAGTGTATGCTTATCATGTTGTAAGATTACATGGCAGGCTATACTTGCAGAAATCTAATTATTCACTGTGGATTTTCTTAGGACAATACATGTAATCTTACCATTACATTGTCATATGATATTTAATTATTATTTTGTATGAAGTTCGTCAACGGTTCCTTAAGTTTTGCATAAAATTAAAATTTGCATACCAAGTGGTACAGAAAACAAAAATATTGGTTGCTTGACCATTTTTAAAAATATATATATTTTGTGTGATGTGAACCTCATATGTTGACAGTTTGGAATCAGTGTTACTTTATTTTTGCTGTCGCTGATATCAAGATGGATGGCGGACATTTTTTTTTTTCATGGCCCGCATCATTTTCTCAAATTTTTACTGAAGTTACTTATCATAGAGTAATGTATTGTGTACAAATTTCAGATTTTTAAACAACTGGCCACCAGAGATATTTAACCCTGAACTTTTATCAAAAAGTACATGTTTATGACCCTGAAGAAAAAAAAATATTAAAGTTTTCAAGCTTCAAATAAATTTGACATACACTATTGGTACATAGGTAATTGCAAAAAAATTATGAAGTGTTAAACAAGCTGCCTTCCCTGGAAAAAATATTCAAAAATGACATTTTGACATTTGGGATACACAATTTTGACCTTAAAATTTACTATGAAGAAATAATATTTAGAATATTATACACAAATATAATTGTAGCCTATAATGTGCTTAACATAACAGATTTTGTCTCATTGCCCTAGGACTTACCAGAGCTGAGATAAAAAAGTTACCGCTGATGCTTACGAATGGAGAAAATGACGTGCACCAGGATAAAAATTATCCGCCATCTTGAAATCAGTGACAGTGAAAATAAAATAACAGGGATTCTGAACTGTCAACATATGAGGCTCACACCACACAAAATATATTATTTTTTAAAAATGGTCAAGCAACCAGTGTTGTATCACTTGATATGGATTCATCCAAATTTAAACTGAATTATGAATAGCTATGTACATTTTATTACTAATAAAGCATATGCTTATAATTACTTTAGATTACAAAATAAGCACAGGTTATAAAATAAGCAAAATTTGTCTTTCACGAAAGGTAGATAAATTAGCACAACAATTCTTTTCTTGAAATAAATATTAGTTAATACTTTTAAGAACAGTGATATTTGACAAATAATCGCAAAACACAAACACACATTACATTGCCTTTGATAAAAATAAACAAAAATATTATTTACCTTGTACTTTTAAGACCCGATGCTTCTTTAACTTCAGCTTGATAAGCTAGTGCAACTTCGGTCTATTCTTCTTCTATTAGAATCTGTCTACTTCTTGGTTAACCATACATACTAAAAAAAGTTCTTACTGCGGCTTAAGTATATTTGTTACTATGTAGTCCATAATGCAAGGCCGATACTTGCTATAAACATGCAAAGGTGTTACAGAGAAATATTTTGGATTGTACATGTAGATGCTGGACTAATTCCTTTCTCTTATACCTGCCACGAAGTCCTCGTTATCATTTTCTACGTCCAAACAAGATACAACTCAGTTAATTATTTAACGTAAATCTTTAAACAATGCATGAAGTTCTGATGATTCAAAAAACAAAATATCTTGTCTGGGCCAAGAATATTTTCCAGTTTCCCAAAATCAGATCTTACGAGGTTTGATAGTGGGAAACCAACCTTAATCCCGACTAACACACAAAAAATTATCTCCAGCTCCCCTAAGACCCCTGGGGGGACCGGCCCTCTCTTTAAATTCACCGATCCTGGCCTCAGCCGAAGTGCTTCGTCTGTGAAGGATGGGCTACTCTATTGGTGTCAAAACAGGACCAAGGATTACAAGGTATATTTTTCCGTATCTTTGCATGGAGTCTGTCCGCAACTAGACACTGCCTTGTCCTGCACCGGTGTTTTTTTTTTAGTAACATCTGGCAAGCATGTAGTAGAAACTGTTGTTTCGTTAATTTGTAGTTTGGAGTGGTAGTTTTGAATCTTTTGAAGTGAAGCATGGTTCGAGTTTGTTTGGTTTGTTTTTGTACCTTCTATCCATTACTTTTTCTTATGTATATAAATATAACAGTAATTTTCATTAAATTTCAGGAATGTTCTGCATTCTGTGAAGGTAGAGGATCAGTTTCTGTGGTGTAAAATGTAACATTTCTTCACAACACTCACCCACAGTTTTCACCATAAACTGGAAAACAGTGAAAGAAAAACCACAAATGAATATTTTAGAAGCAACTTTTTTATTTTTATATCACATACTAAATAGTATCATTCACTTCCCTTTTACTGTGTAAATGTGACTTTCTTTGGTTGGTTTCATGAAAAAATCAGCCTTGCACCTCTGTTTGTTTTGAATAAACCAGACTTTAAAACATAAATATCACATTGGTTATATCCATATTCTTTTGCAATGCCTCCATTGTCATAGTTTCTGAGTAGGAACAAACAGTTTCAATCTTGTTTTTAAGAAGTTCACTGCCACATATTCTTACACCTGATTATTTTACATTTGATCAGGGGAGCAATGCTTAAGGTAGATTCCATGTGTAATCCTGAAGGGCGAAATTTAATGTATTTGAATGTTAATCAGTGCTAGAATTGCTGACAGTTTTGAGAACTTCATGTCATGCCACTGCATTTGAAAAAATGCAGTCATGTGAACATGAACCTATAAGGCAAATATGATACTGTAAAAGCAATCTTATTTTTAACACAAGTAATATTTATACTCCTCACATAAAGGAGTGTTTTTATATTAAGTGTCTCATAGTTGGTGACTAAAGTATTTAGTAATATTTGCACTATAAAGGATCTTCTTATAGGTGACTCCTTTAGATTGATTGAGTTGTTTTATAAGTCCACTTTATGCACAGTAAGGCTAATCGGGACTGGACCTACAGTTTAAAGTGGGATCTGAACCACTATGTGACCCTTGATTACAAGACAACGACGCTACCACTGTGCCATCGGGGAGGCCTTTAGACATGGAGAAGATTGTGTTATGCAATAAGAATAATGCAATTGATGTTACAATATCACCCTTGGAGCACAAAGCTCTTCTCCTAAGTATGAAACTTCATAACTTCAAACACTGTCATCATAATAATAAATAATCATATTGAGGCATGTGCAATGGTTCAGCTCTTTCTTGCTTTTTGGTTGATCAGTGTTCAAATCAGGAGTTGCTGATCAGGCATTTCAAAATGGTTGGGCTGGTCATATAGTTGCTTTTGCTAGGTGTTGGTCATGATTTTATCAAAGAACTAAACCAAAAACTCAATGATTTTATGATTTCTCCACTTACGAGAAGAACATAGGAACTTTATTCAAAAAGTCAGATTACTATTCTTGATTTTTGTCTTGGGAGTTCCTGTTTGAAAACAAAATCGTCTATTAACCTCCATCTGATTGCTATTATAACATGAAGATAAAAGTTAATAATGAACCTGATATAAAAAAATGTTCATTTCGACATTCATATTTAACATATGAAATATGTTTATACCACTTTCAAAACTAGACACAGTTCACACAAAATAAATATATCGATGAATACTAGTAGTAAAATGTTAATTTCACATATATGTCTTCATTATTTCTGTCATTCTAAATCACTTCATATTCGTACTTTCTGTTCTGTTTTAAGTCTGTTGTTTCTGTTGATTTGAAATATGCGAATTCAACAACTTTTACACAATAATGACATATAGGTTCAATGATTTGAAACAAAATTACTAAATGTAAATAAATACATGTGAGCATTAAATCTTCAAATTCTCGTTTGATCCTGTGTTGCACTGTTGCTATTCCTTGAGTGATTCTTGCATTCTAAATGCTCAAAGTTCAAGGAGGAAAGTGTTGCCTGAGAAAAAAAATATGCCAGTATGATCTACTTTCATTTATGTTATTTATAATTCCACTAGTTTGCTTTTCTTCATTAGATATTTATTTCCTTTTCAGTTTCTGATCACTCTGTTATTAATGTTGATCACGTGATTTTAGAAATTGTTCCAGAAGGTATACATATTTTCTGGAAATTCTATCTACGTCACCATCCATATTCTTTATGAAACAATTCAAATTTCATATTGCAAGTATCAGTAATGTATTGACATTGAAGCAAAAGAGTATTTTCTATATTTTCAATATTTTAAAGTACATATTCAATATTGGTTCTCTTGACAGTAGTAGTGCAGGCCACAGAGTGAGATTGTTAATAGGAGGAGGCAAAGAAATAGTAGGGAATAGTATGCTTTTGATTCAAGCATGAGGAAGACAAGTAATTAAAACTAAAATTACAAGTTCTTAAGTGGTGAAATAGGTGAGTTTTTCATTACATAACAAATTCTATAAGAGGGTAGTAGAAGTCAGTTGTGTTGTAATTATTGGTTATTTCATTAGGCAATAACCAATAAATACACACTCACACAGTAAGGTTCTTTCATTGGTATCACCAGTATACACAAGGAAATGCACATTTTATCACATATCTATTGCAACTTGTGTTGGCATATACGTATGTGTGCTGTATGTATTGATAAGCAAGTTTAGTTTAAAGCATAATTCGTAGCTATAATATATGCTTTTATCATCTGTTACTAAAAGAATATTGTGTAATCACGGTATGTCAACTTAATTTTAAAATACACCGTCCGGCAATTAAATAATGAGACTGTGGTTATAAATTGAAAAGGAAACAAAATATTTTGAACATTGCCTCCTGCATCAATACAGCAATTGGCACGGTTGGCTCATGATTGAAACGACATCTGCAAGCCTTCAAGTGGTATGACTTGAAGAATGGACGCCACGACCTGTTGGATGTTCTTGAGTTCATCAAAAGTGCATAATTTCAGCAGCAGCTTCACGTTTGGGAAGAGGAAATAATTACAGGGGCATGAATCTTGGGAGTAGAGAGGATGATTCAACACAGTCACTTGATTTTGGACTAGGAATACCTAGACAACCACTGCTCGCTGGCTTCGTGCTTTATCGTGGAACAGGAATCAACTGCCCAGTTCAGAATGCTGAGGTCAGACATGGTCAGTTCTCTTAAATAATCATACAGAGCATGATGATGATGGTAACAACCAATTACAGTTTCGCCCTTTGGAACAAATACCTGGTAAATAATGCCTTTGCTGTCGTAAAAAATTACGTTGTCTTCACCTGTGATTTTTGGAGCTGCATTTTATTGCCTGTAAATTTAACGACTTTCATTCTGCGATTTGTTGTTTTGTAGGAAGACTAGCGAAAATGCTGTTTGATCCTCCACAACAATGGAATTCAAGAAATGTTTATTCCTGCAAGTAGTTTCCCGAATGTCCCTGCTCCATAGCTATTATGGAAAGACACCCTTACTCTTCCCTCCCAACATGGCGATATAATTCCCAGCGTGTCCGTCGCAATTTCATGAGATGTTGCCAGATTGTAGATTATGGACCACACTACACCACGTTTCTCACAGATAGAATGCATACGTGGGACAACATAAAATCAGTCTCATTATTTAATTGTCAGACTGTGTATTCATGCACTAAGTATGCAGATGACATGTATGTAAGAATGCATGAAGAATATAGATATTCCTATATCTTTAAGCTGAAATAAGATTATACTGTTGAACTGTTTGGAAGTAGTTTTGTATTAAGGTGATTATTCTCCTATGATGAGCATGAAAGCTACTATTTGGAAAGTTGCCCGTGCAGCACACATGAACGAGATGGATTCAAATTGCATATATGGCATGTAACATAACTGAGATATTGGAACATCTTAGAAATATAAATGAAACATTTGTGTACTGTATGGGTAGTATACAAAGTGTGACACTCGTTTGTTTCAGCTGAATACACAGAAATGGAGTAATAATGTTCTAAGAGGAAGAATGAAATGCAACAGAAACTATTCATTCTAATGAGTTTCATTTTTTCGTGCAAACAAAAACTGCGTGGAAAAATGAAACGTGAACTCATTAGAATAAATTATACCTATCTACATGATGCCAAACAGATACCTTTAGATACAACAGAAACTATACCAAAATAGTTTCTTTTTTTGTAATTTTAAAAATGAAGATGATATAAAAATCCACATGCTTTATATGGTAATTTTCAATGGGAAACGTCTCTCTCTCTTACAGACACACACACACACACATATAAAGATATTGTAAAATTTATCTATATTATTGCATTGTGTAGAATTTTCTACACATGTCGTCCATGCGAATTATTTGGCGCTTGAGCATAATGCTCTCCCTGCAGCACTCTATTGCACACATTGCTCAGAACAATGTTGTGCATATATCCTAATGTTATGCTGCATATGTGGAGAAATCCACTGGAAATATAAACTGATCCAAGCCATCCAGTGGCCTGGAAATCCACTTACAACAAACGTTCTGCAGCTCTTTTACTTTATTGTGTCATGTGCAACAGTTTCCATTGTCATCTCTATGTCAGACTCCAAGTTCCCTGTCCTAAGACATTTGTTTTTGTTCCTCCTTCTACTGAACCTAAATAGGTAAACTTCAGAATCGTTTTAACTGTATCTGAGTAATTCTGATAAGCAAATTAGAGCTGATAATTTCTGCTTCTAATTTTTACCATAAATTTAAATTTACCATACAAGCAAGCTGATTCAAATTGTTGTCAGGACTTCCATGGACTAATAATATATAAGCCAGAAGCAGGAAGGCTTATAGAATTTGAAAGAGTAACTCAAAACGTTTTAATATGAAATGAATTAATACTGTATACTGTGCTTTCCATGGCATGAAGTCCCTGCTGAATTATGCAAGTTACTTAAAAAAATGTAACAATTACCACCACTTTGCTCCCAAAAGTAACATATTATCGTTACTTTCCTGTACAATAAGAATATTTCACAAATTCTTTATTTATGTGCCAAGTTCAGGCCATGACTATTCTACCAATTAACCTGCAAAACTTGTACAATCAAACAAAACTGTTTAAACAAGTATCATCAGTTCACGTTTGCTCAGTGTAACTTTACATGCGCAGGTTAAAGCAACACAACAAAGGGTATTTCAATCTGGCAAATGAATCTTCCAGTTCTAAATTATAGCCAAGCGACACAAAGTAATGAAGTACTCTTACAAATACTCTTGTAATTTTGGCAGTGTTACTAATGCAAGGACCAAAAAAAAGTAATTGTTTTACTAATGGAAATTGCAAAAAAACAATGTTACCAAGTAATGTACTACCTGCAATACATTACTCTTCAATAGCCGACCTGCGTGGCTAAGTAGTTAGCACAGCATGCTACAATGACAGGGGTCCTGGGTTCGAATCCCGGCCTCGGCATGGATCTATGTGAGTGTCCCCATCTTCGCAATTAGCCAAAAGTGGCACAAAAGCGAGGTAAAATAAAACAAATAAAAAACATTACTCTTCAACTCTTGTGTTCAAGCAATTTCCTCCCAAGCGTTCTCCAGCATTTGCAGTGTAACTGTATCTAATGACATTTGAATGTGACAATTGACTTCGTAAGAAAAAAGTTCATACATTGCTTTCCATGGAACACTCACCAGTTTAAAGTAAAAGACAGAATACAGAAGCCCTGCCACCTACATAATACCCGTTTCCTCCAAATAAATTGGCTTCTTTACTTGAATGAGTATATTGCCATTATTTTAACTTACTTTAATTTGTCTTTCAGAACATCAAAATAGAAAATTTTTCCACAAGTTGGAGCAATGGCCTGGCTTTCTGCGCTCTCATCCATCGCTTCTGTCCTGATGCCTTTGATTATGAGGCCCTGCGTCCGGAAGAACGACGCAAAAATTTCGAACTTGCCTTCCGTGTGGCTGAGTAAGTATCAATGCACATTACTTTTTTGTTTTTGGTATTAAATAAGTTTACAAACAGGGTTTCATTCTTGAAAAGCATTACTTTTCATGGGGATGGATCAGAAATAAATAAGTCATGTTTAGATTATTGAAATATGGAGGATCATGGAACTACAGTGGAACCTTGATTTTACGTTTCTTCAGGGGATCGAGGTGGAAGAACTTAAAATGCGGGAAAATGTAAAATCGGGTAAAATTTTATACAATTCTGCTCTATTGGGACCATGAAGATTGAATGTATAATGCAGGAAAATGTAAAACCGGGGAACGTAAATTTGGGGTTCCACTGTATTTGTTTGGATTTTCAGTTGGTTTTGAAATCCATTTTATGCAGAGAAAGGTTAATTGTGACTGGACATACAGCTTAAGTGGGACCCTTGGTTACAAGAGAAGAACCTTACCACTATGCCATCGTGGAGACTGGAAACTACATGAGAAAGCTATTAAATAACAGTAATTTTGTAAACATATTACAAAAGTACTTACAGAAAATGCTGGTGTCTCATTTTTCGACATAGTTGCCCTGCTTTGCAACACACTTGGTCCATCTGCCCACAAGGTTGCAGATGCCCTCCAGAAAAAAAGCTTTTTGGTGTGGCTTGTAATCAACTTTGCAACCCTTCCATTTCATCGTTGTCATCTGCAAACTTCTGACCCTGCAAATATTCTTTCGAAATCCAAGCAACTGAAGGTCTGATGGCACCAAGTCTAGATTATTTTGTTAAGTTTCAGCACCTCAAATTTCAGAGCACATCTTGTATCCAATGATCCAATGTATGTGCAGCCATATGGTGGTGTTGTTGGTGGGGGGAAGGGGGGTGGGGGTTGTCACTGCCATGAAGCAACAATACTCTCCTTTTGTTTCAATTGTATCACAGGCTTCGACTAGTTCACTAGCATATCACTGTATCAAGCACTAGTCAGAGTTTGACTCCTTTTCTGGATGTGCACCAATATAGGGCCATCGACATCCCTAAAAAGATGGAAAGCATGACTTTCCCAGCGCAAGCCTGTCTTGAATCTTTTCATAAGTGAAGGTCACAGGTGCTTCTACTGCATCGACTGTCTCTTATTTTCTGGTTCAGAATGGTGCACCCAAGGCTCATCTTTTGCAATCGAGAAAATCACCTCCTTAACCCCTTCCCTGCAGCGATGTTGAAGGGAAGTGTTTCCAAAAAGAAATGATCTATATATAGATGGGGCATTCCATTGTCATTATTGATATTAAAGTAACTATTCTACTGATAGTTAAGCAACATTGTCCTTACAGTTTCTGTGTAATGAAATATGAAACTTAACACTGTCGATTGAACATAACAACCCTTAAAATACTTTCCCAGATTTCTAGCTATAAGTGAACAATTTTGTGTCACGGGTGGGACAGATGAAAGACTTAATAAGAAAATTATTTTAATTTCTGCGAATTGTCAAATGATGAAAAATAAATTTTAAGACAAAGAGAGAAGGTAATTGACCTTTGAATGTTCTAGTAGAGTTGAGGTGGAAATGTAAGAGTTAAAGGAGAAATTAATTGTTTGTTTGTGTCATGGTGGGACACAATAGAAAACAAAAGTACATCAAAAAGTTAAAATAAACAAACAGTATGTAAAATACCATCTAATTTAATTATGTATAATATTTTATTTTTTCCCTACAAATGACAATTTTAGATCGTTCATTCACAAGATAGGATAATGTTACAGCATTGCATTTAATTTTTAATGAAGTTCACGGCACTTTCACATGGAATGCCCCAGATGCAACCGCAAATCTGTTTCATCGTAAATAATGTAAAAAATAGCTATAAAAAGATTTGGTGCATAATGAAGGTAAGGAATGGGCCTCACCAATGGTACATTTGTAGCATTGTCGCCTTGTAATCAAAGGATCCCAGGTTGTGGAGGCACATAGCGGTTCGGATGTTACTTTAAACTGTAGGTCCAGTCCTGATTAGCCTTACTCTGCATAAAGTGGACTTAAAAAAGCACCAACTCGCTGAAGGTAAGGAAAACAATCTCTATATATAGCAGGGTTGCTATGATTTTCTGATCATAAAATTCCCTACAATTTCCAGGTTTACCAGTTTTCCAGACATTTTTATCATCATGATTTTGCTTTAGAACCTTGTGTTTCTGCCACAGGTAATGTGTTAATTAGTGCAACTTTCCTATACCCGAATTCATCATGAACAATATCGTATGCAGAGCTGCGACTCATGTTAAATTTTACAGCAATTTCATCAACAGTGACTCGCTTGTAGTCACGGATTCAGTTTCCAAAAACAGTGCTGTCAGCAAAAGAAACATTGCTTCAATTTGAAGTTATTACATTCCTGCAATGGTGCTGTGCCAATCACTACTCATGTTGCCCTTTCATCAGGCATCGAACTAGAATGAGATCCACAAACGACACTTGGCAGAGGCAAATTTTATTTGCGAATCTCACAGAGTTGGGAATCCATTCTGCATGCATTTATACAGTGTGTTCATTTTGGCTCTAGGTAGAGATAGCGTTTGACTGCAGATGGCGTGGCATGGTGCAGATGCTGGCATTTTCGACCCATGACGTCCAGTTTATTTTTACGGACATATCTTTAGCATGCAGGGGGGTTTCATGACGTGCCTGCATCATGGGCATTTTTTTTGGGGAACAAAATTTTATACCAATTCTATATATATTCACACAAAAATTGGGGATCCTTTCGTTTGATTGATTTGTTATTGATTTTTATTTAGTTATTATGTAGTTTTTCTACCTACCTGTGGTGATCGCGGTGATAGGGTTGAAATGAAACACCACCTCTTATGATTCAGAATCGCTTTGGAAGGGGGACAGGGGTGCTGTTTGCATTAATACAAGGTTAGTGAAGCAGACAGACTGCTAAGAATAAGGTTCAGTACACTAACAAGGCAGTGAGCCTGACATGAGCAGTTTTGTACGTTTTATATTAGCAAACATGAAAGTGAGCCTAAAGTATGTACCTAAAGTACACATATATTGCTTAAATATATCTGTATTACTGGTATATTGTTCTGCAAATTTTGTCTGACCAAAATAATTTGGCACAAAGGGGGGGGGGGGGGCAAATGTTCTACCTTTTTGGGGGAGTGCATCATAGGCCTTGGGAGGGGGGATGGGCACCCCTGGTAAGAGTTGTTCAAAGTGATGGCCAACTGCATTCACACATTCCCGGCATCTTTTGATTTAACATATTTGTTCTGTTTACAAGTTGTTATCTTGCCATTGTTAATCCGGCAGAACGGGCACTGGGTAAAAAATATCCGAATTTTAATATTTTTAAGGCATATAATTAGTAATACCTTCATTGATTAATATAATTTTATTAATATTAAATATTTTAATTGAATCACACATTTGATAAAAACAAGGTAAAAAAATAACATGTTGGAATACCATGGAAACATATGACCGTATTTTGGGTGAAATTTTCCCAGGCCTGTGAGCGAAACTAAGGAAGTAACTGACTATTATTTGTGGGGAACCCTAAAAAATAGTCTATAGAAACAATCCCCACATCATAGATGAACTGAAAGACAATATACGAACATAACTTACAAGAATTTTGGAAGAGGAACTTTTTGCATTTCAATCAAAATTTCATCAAAAGATGCCAGAAATATGTGAATGCAGTTGGCAACCACTTTGAACAACTCTTTCAACATAGGTTAGTACTCGGTATGCAATATAAATATAATTGTCGGCTAGACTGCACAATTGACCCTTGTTTTACCATTTCGGCGTAAAAAAAATATATGTTCACTCGTAGTACTTAATTCGAGCTTCGATTTGGCATTGTGCATTTTTCAATTAGATGTTCCTGTTCTATGAAATAATACAAACTTTCTGACATTACAACATGAATGTAGATACAGGAAAGAAGCTATGGTAAGTAAACACACAGTATTGCCAGATCGAACTTTGGTTTTTAATTTTGAAAGAGATGCTAATTTCCACTAGGATTCAACTTTCTACAGTATATTTCGTGTTTTCATCGGTATTTACGGTTTTCATTTTATTTTTGGATATTGAAGTTTCATTTTTTAATAGCTGTAAATTATTCGTTATTTTAAATTGCTTTCCTACAATTTGTTTGAGAAATATATGATTTTTGGTTATTTTATTGTTCAAGGTTGTCCGATCAGGGAGACACTGCCTTCACTAGTCTTCTTCATCGCACGTGAGGACAACCTTGCGTTGTGACATTTCTCGAGGAATGCCTATGTTGTTAGGTTAGGTCCGTTAAGGTTTGGTTCTCTTAGCATAAATACTGGAAATGTATTATTTATGCTAAGATAACCACACTCAACAACCCTTATATAACAAACTAGGCATTTAACTTACATCTTCATGCAAATTAGGCTCATTAGGTTTCATTTTTAATGGAGGTTCCTCAAACTAAAAAGTATGTTTTTGCCACTTCCAATTGTTTTCTGACCATAAATCATACATTTCTGGAATCCTTGATTCCTACCCTCTCCAACAATGTATCGTACACATTTGTATTAGGAAGGGTCCATTTGACAGCCTTACCTAATTGTCTGCATGATAAAGATATGTGCGTAAAATAAGCAGGACATCACGGGTTGAAAATGCCAGCATCCCTTCTGTCTGCAGTCACGTGCTATCTCGGTCGAGAGACAAAATTAATGTACTGTATTATTCTATAAAAACAATATGCAGTACTAGAACCATTTGCCTTCCTGATAGTATAGTGGCTAACACTGTCACCTTGTTATCAAGGGGCCAAAGTTCAATTTCAAGTGGAGGTATATTGCATGGTAGTCCTGATTAACTTTGAGTATGGGTTTATAATTGTGCACCGAGTGGCTTCCAGGATCTTGAGTTTGGCATTTTCTCACTAAAAATAAAGTAAAAGATTGAATTCCAGATAAGGTAAGGGTGTTACTTATTTTCTTGAATTTCCATAATACTACATATATGGTGCAAAATGAAAATCAAATGAGAATTTCTTATTGAAAATCACAAGCCTACAAAATATGAAATAAAGCACATGTAACAGTTTGGATATCAAAATTATTTGGCATATTATATGTTGCAAAAACCTGGTGTTGACATTTGGAAGTTGGGCTCATCACCCTCCCTATTGATCTGAACTTGCATCATGCACTGATATCTGATGTATGCATTTCTGAAATCTACACGTATTGAGTGTGTCCGTCATCATCATGAGGGACATGCCAAATGGTCAACCTGATGCAAGATGGACTTTGTCAGTTGTGAGAGTTGAGTTGGTTTGCATACAGCCTTGCAAATGTGTTTCACTGTGTACTTCCCATGCATATCCTTCCAATAGAATGATCATCCGTGTGATTATTTAATTTCCTATTTTTTTCACAGTGAAAAGGCTGGTATCGCTCCCCTGCTTGATGTAGAGGATATGGTAGAAATGAGGAAGCCAGACTGGAAATGTGTCTTCACCTACGTCCAGTCCATTTACCGTCGTTTCAAGGATGAGGATTGAACTAATATCGAGACGTCAGGTCTTTGTGAAAAGTGACAGTTCTAGTTACACAAGGTTCCTATTTTCTTCCAAAATAAGAAAGTCATGTGTATATTATTATTATTATTTGGAAAATTAATTGAACAGTGATGCCCCCTCTTTTAGGCAATAAACCTTACGGATTGTGCTTTGAACTATTTGTATTGCCAGGCCAGGACAGTGGCGATGGATGAGAGTGTTTTGTTTAAGACATATTTTATTCTTTCTATGCAATTAACTAACTACGGAAATGTGAAATGTTTGGGTGGACCAACAGCAACTCTTACTGACTGTGCCAAGAAAAACAAGCAATACTAACAACAAATGGTTCCCATAAAAAAATGCCTATATTCTTTCAGTAAACGATACAGTAACCATTTTTCAATGATGTTTTTTTTATTATTGTTAATTCAGTTCATAGCAAGATTAAACATATTCTCTCTCCTGCCACAGAAATATGAAACCATCATATTTCAAAGCAGATTTTATTATTGTACCTTTTTCAGTTTCTTTTATTTGTGACATTTTTTCCTATTTATTTAACAGTTTTATTGCACAGTTGTGGTGTGCACGCATTCTCGTTTGTACTAAACAACGTTATGGGATGTGGCTGCCTGTGTGCGGCAATTTAAGTTATAATGTTTATTAATTGTGAAAGAATTTTATGTTAACTTTTTACCTGGCCTTAATAACTAGGCTGTAGGCAAGTGAAATGTACTAATTGTAAAGTAAATGCTTTTCATATAAATAAATTAAATGATGTTTTATGAGTATTTGTTTTAGTGAATTATATCTTCTCCTTGGTACTTGCTAAGTTGTCAATGAACTTTTAAAGAAAATTAGCTTATTTTTAAAAGCCACAATAACGTCCCTCTAACTTTTAAAGTTTTTGCATGAAGGTATCAAAAATGTAATAAAATATAACTGTATGAAATGCAGAAAAAAAAGCTGCATATTCACTCATCTAATGGGTCGAGTAGAAAAGACACCTCAAGGATATAATAGCAGCAATAATAAAAATAATTTTAGAATAAAATTGAACCAAAGTTTATAATCATTCACAAACCTGAATGAAATAATATTCACTTTTGATAAGGCATAGTTTACACTGCATGCCATAATTACACTATGTAATCACTTAGATAATATTCACTGTTTAAACACATTGTGTTCAAACCTTAAGGGTTCAATACGACATTATTTCGTATCATTGTGTTTATTTTCACTTAATCACTTTGTTTTATCATTTTGAAAGTACCAGTTTCTTCTAAAAGAATTCATGCAATGATTGCAGATCAGTATCATGTCGATTTCCCGTGTTCTGAAATGTTCACGTTTGTCCATGCATAGAAATGTATCTGACTTCGTAGCACAATTGAAACGAACCTAAGCCCCGCGACAGGTTAACCTTGCAGCAACTTTTCGCACATGTAAACCCAAACGTGCGCGCACAAAATAGTTCCGCTGCTATACTGCGGATTTTCTCACTATCTGTGATATGTACAGCTCAGCGGTTAAGGTGAGACTGGCACGGGGATGCTGAGTGCCGCTCTAGAGTGGATTGATACATAAAACCTGCTGCAAACTTAACCTGTCGCGGGGCTTAGTTCCTGTACTTTATGTAGTCTATTGGGACTTCACTAGGGATTGAAGTGGTGAACTTGGCGTTTCCAGTTCTTCGAACTTCTTCATTTTCACACCTTGGTGCAACTTGTAATGATTGATGACATCCTGGGCAGCTGGGATGCTCTGGTGAATTGGCGTTTGGAACATGTAATGCTACTAATTGGGCCTGCTGGGAAGGATTTCCAAGTTCGTGAAATACTTGCCTGCTATACTAAGGTGTTGTAAGCTGGGAATCAGATCACAGTGAGAAACCTCTTACACTTCTTTTCCAACTTCCGCAACTGGGACCGAAGGTTCGTCTTGAATGCATTGTCCTGTCTTAGCAGTATCAATTTGAATGTAATAGACACACATTCAATGAATGCTGTTCCTTCTTTGTCCTGTCCAAACAAAGTGTAGCCTCCGGGAACATTCTTCTTGACTTGTCTTTCATCTTTCTATTCTCCAATACGGCAAGTCCATCGTCCATCAAAATCGGGGGGGGGGGGGGGGGGGAGGGTTTGCTCCGAAATTGGATTTAAATCTGGAGTTGCATTCTGTAGAAGGTGGAAGACAATTTGGCGGCGTTGGTCCTCGGGTTTTCCTCCGTCGATCTTCGACGATGCTCTGGTTTTGTAGGTACCTGTTAGAGGTGGTCTGAGCCATTGAAAGGAAGGAGAAAGAGAAAATAAGGATAGGAATGTAGTAGATATTGGACATACACCAATCGACATGTACTCAGCCAAATGTAGGGCGGCTTTAGAAGTTCACTGTCTGCCTGCTGGACAGGGTGTCTAATCCATTGGCTAAGTGCAAGTCGGTGGTGATGTGCCTTAACAGATACTGTGAAAGTGATGTGATGGGATATCGATACAAGATTGTTTAGCCAGCGCTTTGGAAGAAGAAGGAATAGGGGGTGGTGCCGTTGATGGTCTGATATGTCTATTTTGTGCTATTCTTACAGGAATTATTTGTTCTTCATTTGTGACATTTATACTGCGAGCTTGAGGGGTAGGTTTTTGTCGACTGGTTGTTTGTTGTGCAAGAGAATGACAACAAAAACAGGATTTAATTTTACGAACAAAACATGTCGTAAATAAAAAAAAAAATAAGATAGTCCCTACAAGTATTAAAGATATCGCTGTCGCTGTATATGACGCAGTTTCGAAGGGCAGTGCATTATTATTATGATTATTGCAATGAAACACAAGTTATATCAATCTTTATGAAAATTAATTCATTTTGTATTCTCACTCATATGTATTATGAGGAATTCGTTATATATATATGGAATTACCAGAATTCCAGAAATTGTGTACTAAGGGATATCAGATACGCTCAAGTACGCACTATACTTAAATGGCTATCTATGAAGATAAAACCTGTCCCTAGCATCATTAAACTTCACATAAGTGAAATATTATTATCACGAGTGTAAATTCATACATACTGTATATAAATATAACTTGTGCACTATTTCATTTAAATTATAACAGGAGTGTATATTCTTCAATATACGTATGTATATTGTCGTAGAGAATTTACACTAAATATCCTAATGCTCGTTAGTCTCGTAATGTTCTAATGGCTCTATTATATAAGTTTCTTGCATAATCGTGTTTCACTGTAATCTTCGAATGCAGATGATGTGAGTTTTGGAGAAACTCCTTACATGCGAAACTTCTGTCACTTCTGCTAGTTGCTTGTTGTTCATTTGATGTCACTTTCAGGATGACGTCACGCTACTTCGTTCCTTGGTCGCTGTAATAGGAGATGTACGTGTTTTGTTGATATCGCTCTCTTCCAAGTCGAGGAGGCGAGTGTTGCAATCTTCATGAAAAGAAACCAGTTTATTCAACTAAGGATAGTTTGGCGTGGTTATCACGAAATTCTATTTTTGAAGAGGACAGTTCCTATATATTTTGATAAGATTTAACAAAATAAATGCATTTAGGTTTTAATTAAACATGGATGCTTCGATTGGACTGCTTGTTTTGTAGCGTCGCTTTTCTTCCCCTTTTACTAATCGTGACGATGACGATGAAATGATGGAATGACAACGTTCTTTCCCATTTGGCTTTCTGTGGAATGATGTCCCTTTGACTTCTGTCCCTTCGGTTTCTGACTGTTCTGCAGACATTTCGTCGATGTTATCATTTTCTTCTTGTATTTTCTCCTTTTCTTCGAAGAAGGGTTTGACTCTTGTTATGGAAAATGTGTCAATTTTATCCTTTCCTCGGCCGTCCTTGTAGCTTATTCGTATGCTGTTGGCATTTTCCATTTCAAGAACTGTACCATGTATTTTGAAGTAATTTGCGAAGTGCTTAGGTACATTTCGTTTCGGAACTGTGTCTAAAATTAGCACTTTTTGTCCAGGTTGAAATTCAATATGCCGTGTGTGTTGGTCTGAGTACTTTTTCTGTGTTTTGAATTTCTTCTGGAGATTTTCCTGTGCTTGTTCACGCATCGCTTGCAATATGTCTAGGCGTTCCTTGTTAGAGTGCTGCAACGAATTTGGATCTATTCCTAGCAATGAATCCATCGCATTCTTTGGTTCGTAACCGTACATAAGGTAATGTGGAGAATATCTTGTTCCTGTGTGTACTTCTGAATTTATCGCAAACGTTATGGCCGAGAGATACAGATACCACTGTGCACATTTTTTCATTACATACGGTCTCAGCCTTTGCTTTAATTTCTGAATGTGTCTTTCGGCGAGTCCAACTGTTTCGTGGAAGTCTGTGTTTGCGAATCTGAGTCTGACGTTCAATAATTGACTCAATTGTTCCATGATTTTTGAAGTGTGTGCTGGTGCTCGATCAAGCGTAATGTTGTCTGGCACACCAAATCGCAAAATGATCTGTTCCATTAATGCATTGGCGATCGTTTCGGCGTCAACTGAAGGTATAGATGTCGTTACCATGTACCTGGTCGCTTGATCAACGCAGATGAGAACGTAGCGATGTCCGTGGTTGGCTGTGGCCTGCAGTGGACCGCACGTGTCCATGACCCACTTCCTGGCTGGGGTGGCGATCGGTTCGAACGTCTGAAGGGTGAGCTTCTTTGGTCCGAAATCTCTCTTCGACATCTGGCATTCGAGGCAACTTTTTGATTTCATGTACACCCATCATTTTAATCCTGGGAAGTAAAATCTTTTCCTGAAATTTTCATACGTGGAAGATGGTGAAGCATGAGCTGCATTGTATTCACTGCAATGAATCTTCTCGAAAATTTCATCTTTTAATTTGTGTGGGATGCACAAGAGAAGTTCCTCTGTCTTGTTGTATCGATGACGTCTGTACAGTTTGTTGTCTTTGATGACGTAATACTGTGCTGCTCGTACTACTCCTGGATCTTGCATCGGATCGTTGTTGATGACTTTAATGATAGGGCCGAATAATGGATCTTCTTCTTGATGTTGTCGAATGCTGAAGTTTTCGTCCTCTAGGTGGAAAATTAGTTCAGGGTTGTCTTCACTGTCGGCAGGAGCTTCCTCTGCTGGATAGCGGCTTAAAGTGTCTACAAGGGCATTTTCTGATGACTTGACATGTTTCACATCGAAGGAAAACTGCTGTAGTTCCAGAGCTCTTCGTGCCAATGGACCTGTCAAATTTGATGCTTGTCGTAAATATGATATGGAGTGATTAACAGTTATTAAAGTAAAATGGCTGTTTAGCAAATAATATCTAAACGCTTTTACTCCATAGACCACTGCGAGAAATTCTACACTCTGTAAAAAAAAAATAGCATCACTTCATTATTTTTGGTCGTCAGCATTTCGCTCGTGAATTATCAGTTGTTTTATTGATTTAATTCGACTTGTTTTCCTAACAATTGTATAAAACACTATATCTGTACAATATATTTTTATTATTTAAGTCATAGTTACGTACATAATGTACTTGACAGAACTAATAACAAAATTATTGCAAATATAGCTTGTGGAACGTTTTCGCACAAAGACAATTTTTACAAGTAAAAAGATTGAACTAAGGTTTTAAATGCATCATGATATGTCAATTTGAAATTATAGTAAGTAAATACATTGACTAGTACTTAGTGTGGCCACCCCTGGCCTTCCTAAGTGCTTCCAACCTTCGAGGAATGCTATGAATAAGATTTTGACAATATTCGACCTCAATTTCATTCCAAACATGTACAATTGCTGTCACAAGTTCCTCTTTTGACCTGTACGTCTGATTACCAAGTTTTTTGCACATAGTCCACAGGTTTTCTATAGGATTCATGTCTGGAGAGTTGGGCAGCCACCAAAGTCTTTCAATATTCATATCATGAAACCAGTTATTCACCACCTGAGCACGGTGACAGGTTTCATTATCGTCTTGAAAAATAAAGTAGTCCAAATTCTGTCCAGAAATATGATCTCCTGCAGTTTGTAGAACTTTCCGATTCAGGATTTCCAGATATTGATCAGCCTTAGCGGTCCATGTGCAAATATGCATCCTGCCAATCCCTTTTGTAGAGAAACATGCCCAAATCATAACACTGCCACAAAACTTTTGACTTTCTAAACTACAAGATTTTGCAAGTTCTTCTCCCTTCCGCATCCACAGTTTAACTGAGCTGTCATTTCCCAGCAATTTAAATCGTTTTTCATCAGAAAATATCACATGTTCCCAATCTGTATCATTCCATGCGCCATAACGTGTGACAAACTCCCGTCTAACTTTTGCATGTGCGTCAGTTAGTCTGGGTTTTTTACGTGGGACGTGTTTAGAAACACCCTGTTTCTTTAGTCGGGATACTACAGAAGCATGAGTAAGATTAACTCCCACCTTATTTTGAAGTTTATGTGCAATTTGGCGTGAACTCATTCCTCTGTTCTTCAGTGCCATGTCCTTTATCATACGAACCAGTCAAGGTGATGTATTTTTCTTTCTGCCACAGTGATTTCTCAGTGATGATTTTCCATGTTCTTGTTACTTTTGCAGGCAGCGGCTAACTGTGGATTGATGCAGTTGAAGTTGTCGACCAATTTCTCTCTGAAAATGACCATCCATATGCAAAGCAAGAACCATTCCTTGCTTACGTGGTGAAATGTCACACTTTCTGCCATTTTTTTTTCGAGAAAACACGCTCAAATACACTACACACCACCAGAACACTTCACAAATATGATAACATATCCAAACTGTCAATAATGAACATGTAGTTGCAACATAAAACACATCACAAGTTGCACTACTGACAATCGTTTTACAGATTTCTGACAATTGATTACAAAGCCTTGCAGCAGTAACTGATTGCAACACCCTCTAGCGGACACTCCAATCACTAAATCAACAAAAGAATAACACCACACTATGCAGTGATATCAGACCAATGCTTCAATCAATTGATTTCAAGTTGTGCAGGAAAGATGCATGCATGCGAAACTCAAAATTGTCAACATCCGTAATAAGAATACAGTGATGCTAATTTTTTTTACAGAGTGTAGTTCAAATATCGATTTCTTCTTCTCTGTGTCGGTTAATCTGCGGCTCGCGAAGGCAACTGGGTGGCGTGAGCTTCCGTCTTCCGAATCTTGCCAAATGCTGGCTGCGAGGCCAACTGTAGACGCATCGGTGATGAGGTAGGTCTTCTTGTTTTGAGAATACGGTTTGAGAACGGGAGAACTCAGAATTTTATCCTTTAGTTCATCGAACTCTTTCTGGTGCTGCTCTGTCCACGTGAACGGAACGTTCTTTTTCAAAAGTTTATATATGTTATCCACTAAAAATGAGAATCCGGACACACATTTCCTAATGTAAGAACAAAGTGCTAAGAAGCTCTTCACGTGTTTCTTATTGTTAGGTGTTGGAAAATTCTTGATTGAATTAATGATTTTGTCGGAAATTTTCATCCCTTTCACAGAAAGAAGATGTCCCAAAACGATGGTTTCTGAAAATGCGAACTTACATTTCTTTATTCCAACCGTCAAGTTTGCTTTCCTAATCCTATCAAATATTTGTTGAATTAGGGAGAAATTCTCTTCAAAAGTGGAAGTTGCTATGCACAAATCATCTAAATAGGTGGCTACTTGATTGTCTGGAAGACCACTAAATACAATGTCCATTAGTCTATTCATAAAACTACTGGATGTCTTCATGCCCATAGGTAAGCATTTATAACGGAATGAACCACAACCTGGAATTGCGAAGCTCGTAACTGGACGTGATTCTTCTGATATTGGAATTTGAAAATAAGCTTGAGCCATGTCCAATGTAGTGTAAAAAAATTTGCCCGCAAGACGTGCTAAAATGACATTGCAATCTGGAGTGGGATATGAAACATTGTATATTACTTTATTAATTTCTGAAAAGTCTGAAACTAGTCTGTAGGTTCCATTTGGTTTCTTAACTAAGAATATGCGATGACGAAATGGTGAGTTTTCACAAGGTTCAATGATCTGTTGTTCTTGAAGTCTTGTTATTTCATTTTTTCCCTTAAATTTATGGGTATGGGAATTTGCCTAGCAAATGGAGGAACACATTCAGCAACATCTATGTGTGCTTCCATTGCCTTTGTTTTAGAAAAGCACTCAGGATTCCAATACATGATATCTGCATAATTGTAAATTAAATTTTGAATTTTGAGCTTTTGGTCCTCTGTTAGTTCGGGATTTATATCAATTTGTTTAACGTCATAAAATTTCCTATGTTTAGTGAGTCGTTTTAAGGTTTCTTGGTCTAAATTTTCGTCACCTTGCTCGAATGAATGATGTACTTTATGACCACTATTTGCATTCGCATTGACGTTGGTGTCATAAATTTCAGAAATTATTTGGTTACTTCCTGCTGAACCAATTGGAGTGTTTTTCTGTATTACTAACGGATGATTTTTTGTGTTTGTTAGCAAAATGTGGGGTTCTTCTTCATTAACTAATGCATAAGGTGCTAAAATATCTAATGAGTCCAACAATTCTTTATTCGGTTCAAATGTGTTATATTTAGTACCAATCTGGATGTTTTCTAGCCGTAGTTTTACATAAGTTGAGGATTTCGGTTTTAATGTTATTTTATGTTGTGCTACAAATGTTGAACTTTGATTTAAATCTAACATTTGAAATATTTGATCAGGAATGGTGTGTACTTTGCTTTCGTCACTGGAAAATTGCCATTTTGGTGAATACCCTAATCTCTGCAATGAGATTGTATTATCTCCTAACGATATGTTTGCTTTATGTAGATTTAAAAAATCTGTGCCCAAAATTGCATACTGGAATTTTGTATTAACTATTCTGAACGGGTGACAGTAAAATTTCCCACCGATTCGGAATCGTATGAAGGCAATTTGTCTGACAGTTATGGAATTTCCACTTATTCCTGCTATGGTTGAATTTATGTTTATTCTTTTTGCATTTGTTGGAACCAAGTTGTCATTTATTATACTACAATTTGCACCTATGTCTACAAGTACTTTACAAGGTTTCCTATTTACTGTTGCTTCTAGAAAACTAAGATTATTCTGTTTAATTATGGGAACTGTATGCAAACTTTCCCCCTGACGACCGTTCCCACGTTCATAAAGTTTCAATAGTTTAAAGAGGCATTAGGTGATTGTTGTTCCGATGAACCTGTCTGATTGTAATATACTTGTTGATTATATTGCTGGGCTGTATTTTGTTCACGTTGAGGGCAACAGTTTTGACAAGGTTGCCATCTCTGAGCTTGTTGAGGGTGTTGTCTCTGGAATGGCCTATAACCTCCTCTACGGTAATTTGAACGTCCCCTGTTCCCACGTTGGTAACCATTGTTTGAATTATTTGATCTATAAAAATTGTTACTTCTTTGGGAATGTGAACTATTCCTACCGTTATATCTTTGGCATGCAGGAAATCTATTATTAGTTCTAGTAGGCTGTGATCTATTCCTGAACGTTTGTGCACCATTCTGAAAATGATTAATTTGGAGTTCATTCATTTTAATTTCCAAATCTTTTAATTGATCTTGTGTTACAAAGTTTTTTTCTGTTTGCAGTTGACTGTTTATTTCCTGTTGATTATTTGAGCTAGTTTGAGGTTCTTTTATGGGAGGTTGGGTTACTATGTTTTGCAATCCTATCTGATTTGTTGATGCAACTAGACCTTGGATATATTTAAGCGCCGCTAATTCCCTAGCTTCTCTGTACACTTGCTCTTCCAAAAGGGTTTGTTTTCTTTGCAAGTTGTTGATGAACCATAGAAGTTCATTCACCGAATTAAAATTCTTGTCGGAAGCTACTTGAAGGTACTGGGTACGCAGTCCCCTCACAATGTAATAAATTACCTGATCCACGGATGCTTGGGGAAGATATTTCTGAATCAAAGCATGCTTACGCAAGATGTAAGCTTGCGGGGTTTCCTGAATTTGTTGGACTTGTTCCTTTAAGAAATCTTCAACCAGGAGAGGTTGACCAATGTCCCTAAAAGTGTTGGTAATTTCTGTTTTGAGCGTTTGATACTCCTTATTTGCATAATCTGGTTGAGATTTTATTCCCGTTATTAAATCTAAAGCGATTCCAGTGAGGAATAAAGGCAAGAAATCTTTTCTTTTTGCAGGGGTCCAAGTTAATGCATCCGCCATATTTTCAAAAGTTGTGAAAAATTTATCAACTTCTAAGGGTTTTGCACCTGAAAACTTTTCCGGTTGAATAAAATTTGGTATGTTTAATGCCATGACTTCAGTATTGTTGACAACGGTGGAAGGAATAATGGCAACACAGTCCGTGGAATGTGCAGTGTTAGTGGAAAATTGCTGTATGTATCGCGACCTTGCCCTGGTGACTGGACGAGACGGTGAAATCGGAACCGTTTGTCCCGCCAGCTGTTGAATCCTCGTTAAAGATAAGTCAAATTCGTGTTCATTTTTCCTTAGCATTCCTAACCCGCGTTTTGAAGCACATATTTCCTATAAGGAACTCGCACCTACAACTAAAAGTTACAAAAAAAAAGGCCCGTACCTCTACCATGTTTCCTCCTTCCCTTATTTCATTATTTTATTACCGGGGTGTAAGTAAGAAAAGGCACTAGCGAGAGGTTTAGTAACAAGGCTCAGACCATTCTATGTCCATCCTCCAGGTACATACCTGCGCTGTCTTCCTCGATGTACACGCACCAAAACCAAATCCAATACTGATTCTGAAATTCCCTTCCGATCTTCTCAGATCGGTTCGGTTGCTTCGCTATACAAATTCCAATACCTGTCGATTCATATCCGTCTGTCAGGCTGGTACCTTTCCACGGACGAGGCAAGTAATGGAATTTGTAAGGTCTGCATTCCAAACTGACGAGAACATCCTGTCTCCGTAATGTTTCGTTTCAAGTACACCTTCTAATATTTTACCTACAAGTCAACATTATTGTTATTGAGATTTAAGTAATATAATAATGACTCGTGCACTTTTGACGTGGCCCAAGTCTTTTATGCTCGCCGAAGTGACCATCGGTCACTTTTTGTGTTTTTCAATGCTATAAATGCCTTTGAAAATATCTGAGTGTATCATTGGAGGAAGGGAAATGAGTGTCTTTTCCCATGGTTATCGCCAGAAATTTTAACAATAGAAATAATAACAGTAATCCAATATATATAGAGCCCAAATTCCACCACTCACTCACATTAATGTTCTCCATGAAGGAAGCCCTGGATCCAAAAAATGCCCGATTACGACCCCCCATTAAATTGTCCCAAAAGGCCAAGAAAATTAAAAACATCTCACTTTGCCCTTTTCTAAGGGTGAAAATGCCCTTTTTTCACGTCCTTAGCAACTGTTTTCACGGGCACCTTCCCCCCCCCCCCCCCACATTGTTTCCTTCAATTCTTAATTGTCTAGCTACGTTATATTTCTCGCAGATCACACACAGATGAATGAACTCCTGGTTTTGAAAAGGTGCCTCAAGCAAGACTGACATCTACATAAGAAGAAGTTTCAGCCCAGATACAATTATGTATATATTGGTGTATTCAATGCGAAAATAAATACATTGTGCTTGTTTTAGCATAATGTTTAAGAGGCATAGTAACAAACAGTTCTTTAGAGCTTGCTGTTATTCATGGAAACAGACTTGGGCTAGGGAACTTAAAGAAAGGTTATTTTCACCCTGAAAACTACTGTAAGTGAATTATGCTAGACTTTACGAATTTCAAAATATGAGCGTCAGAATTTATTACAGAGGAGAGGTAGGAATTTGAGGCGAATGACTGAAAACAATTATTTTTCAATTAAGTTTAAAAATGTTAACAGAAGTAAATGTTGCTCTTCCAATTTAGTGTCGCTATTTTGAAACGGATATTACTTACCCAATTTATTATTAAGAAAATAGATAATAATATTTTGAATATTTGTACAATATTAGAGCCCATACACACGGAACAATTAGGAGAGAACCCCCCCCCCCAAAAAAAATGTTTCATGCCTACCGCCATTCTGATTAGTACAACCTCTTACAATATCAACACCTCAATTGGTTTATTAGTGAAATAAAATACAAATTTAACATATATCACTATTTAATTTTTCATTAAATTGTATGAAAGCAATGAAAAACGTACAAGTACATAAAAAGTATACCAGCAAGTACTAAAACGTAGCAATAATTTACTAAACACTAATTTACATTACAAAAATCTCTTTGGCACTCCCCCACCTTTCTCTTTTAGGATTCACATTCCAAAAGTGAGCATTTCTCGTAGAACAACATGTATGCATTTGAACTCAGTACTTCACTCAGAGACGAATCTCTCACAGTCGAATCTGAAGTGTAGAACCACCTGGAAGTAAAATATTTTTTTATTTCTCAAACTAAACTGACTACATGTAAAAGGGATAGCTTATAAGAACACCACAGACTCATACACAATATTAACCTTTTGACGCCCAAGCCCTTTTTCAATAGTAAGCCTCGGTTGCCCAAGCCGATTTTGAGCAAAATGCAGAGTTTCAATTAAATGAGTGTAGTTCGGAAGCTAATTGCCCTAGAGAGATGAGTGATATACCGTTGTACGCGGAATGAACCAGAGATTCAGACTATATGAAATTTTTGCAAATTCGGTGTATATGTGGAGGGGGGGGAGGGGGCTAACTCTCAAAACGACCTTGACACAGCGTCTCGATTGAGACGTTTGGGCAATTGAGGGTTACTTTTGGGTATCTCGATCGAGACGCTTGGGCACCTAAAGGTTAATGATTAAGACAATGTGGGGAATAGCATCCCAAACATCTTTGATCTCGTCCCTACTTGTGGTGATGTGATCAGCACAATGCTCTGGCTAACTTTATGCTCCAGGGTTTCCCCTAGATACCCACTGATAAGATGATGGGTGGGTTCCTTAGCGACTTTGACAGGGACATTATCGGAAAGATTCCCACCTGAAGAATCAAACCAAAGTCTTCCCTATGACGGGCAGATGCCATACTGACTCGTTCCACACCAGTTTCGAGGCAAACTTCAAAAAAAATTGAAAGGTATACGAGGGTCACTATTTATATTTTGAGCCTTGGCAACACTGATTGAAGTTAGGCGCGATTTGACGTTTGCACGGAATCGTCTGGCATTATTGACCATAACGTACTTCAAATGTTTTGTCAATAGCTTCATTTGTGTTGTTTATGTTGCCTTGGAGGTTGCGCGACAACAATAAAATGGAATTAACTCGTGAACATTTTCGTGCGATGATTTTTTATGATTTTCGACGTGGATTATCAAGACAAGAGTGCATCGATCAACTTACTTCCACATTTGGCGATGAAGCCCCATCCTTTGCCACTGTGAAACGCTGGTATAACGAATTTAATTGTGGCCGCCATTCGCTCACCGACGAGATTTGCGAAGGTCGTCCAAAATCAGTTGTTGTTCAAAAAAACATTGATGCTGTGCAAAACCTAATACTGCAAGATCGTCATGTGACATACTGTGAGATTGAGGCAACCATAGGCATTAGTTCCACCAGCATATATAAAATATTACATGATCATTTAGCTGTGAGAAAGGTATGTTCTCATTGGATCCCACACAATTTGACAAAAACTCAAAAAGACGCTCGCGTCAATTGGTGCAAACAAATGCTCAATAAATACAATCGTGGTGCTTCAAAAGACGTATATAAGATTGTAACAGGTGACGAATCACGGAAAACAAACAAACGCCGTCGGATCATTATTCATCAAGACAATGCCAACTGTCACACATCTTGTCTAACAACCGAATTTATGAACAGTCAAAAAATCGAATTGATGGGTCATCTGCCGTACAGTCCTGATTTGGCACCCAATGACTTCTTCTTGTTCCCGAATGTCAAGAATAAATTGCGTGGACAACGATTTTCGTCGGCGGAAGATGCCGTTGATGCATTCAAAAACCATATTATGGAGGTGTCTCAAGAAGATTGGAAAAACTGCTTTGACAAATGGTTCGAACGAGTGCAAAAGTGTATTGACCATAAAGGAGAATACTTCGAAAAACAATAAAGCAGTTTTCAATGCCAAATTCCTGTTTTTTCATTGTTAGGCTCAAAATATAAATAGTGACCCTCGTACAAGCAAGATGTTTTCTCATTTTAACCTTACATATTAGTGCCTCTCAAAACTGACACAAATATATTAGCAATACAATGGTTTGTGCGATTCCAATGTATCCAAAAATTCTAATTCAATTCAATGGTATACATATTGAATTTAAGGTGTGGAGTTTACATTCGCCATTTCACATACTCAGACTAGAAAAACATCTACAAACACAATTCACAAATGTTACGGGATATATTAAAATACAAAAAAATGTTAATTGTATAACAATTTCAAATTTACCTAATCAAATTCAAGATATCTTATCTTGCAATAATCTTACGTCTGTCAGATAGATTGTTCTGCAAAGGGCACTAACAAACCAAACAAACTGAGAGAATTCTGTTTTCCACGCAGCTTTCTTTTCTTTTCCTTCCTCGATAAATTAAAAGCTGAACTGTGAAAAACTTGCCTGAGGGCATTAATAAGTATCCCTGCGTTGGTCATGCATGGTCTCTAGTTGCGGATATGTGGTTTTAACGTCATCATTTATCAATTATTATTTTGTCAACACTCTCCCTCTGTCAAGCGGGGTTTCTAACCTTTCCCTTTTACACCACGATCTTGTTTTCAGTGTTAGATATTCAAGCTGCTAGGGAGATTTGTTGAAGCCCCTTGCTGTCTGTGTCCATGTATAGCTACAGGAATACGTAGATTATACTGAAAATCCAGTCAGCCACTCCATGCCCGACTAATGAAGTGTGTTTTAATTTTATAGTTTTCTAGAATTTCGATTTCTATAGTTTTACAGAATCTCAATTGTTGCAAGAAAAGATCTAATCATAATAATTGAGGATCTGGGGTTTTTGACTATTAATTGAACATATTTTAAGAACCCAGTCCCTCACACTGTGCGCGATCATCAACGTAAGTCTTCTCGCGTGACCCACAAATTGATATGAAAAAATATAATGGGATTTGGATAAATGAAAATTACAATTCTTCATGTATACGGAGAAAAAAATCAACTAGAATTTATGCATAATTCCCGGAGCCAATAATTCACACATAATTCCCGGTGAGTAACCACCCTGATAAAGTCAAGATTCATTGAATATGTTCATCCATTATTTGTCAGGGTGTTACAATGGTCCTTAAAAGGCTACTTAACGAGATTTCAAGATGTAAACCTGAAATAAATACGCACGTGAAGGAAAGTGAACAAAATATCCAGAAAGTATTCCACACTGAATAAGTATGAGAAATAATACAATGCTGTACAATTACTTTTACACGCATACAAGGCATACCCAGAAAGTAAGAACTAAATCCATGTAGCATAGGCAAGTTAGCACTTCCTCATTAAAATCAGTCATTATACTGGCAGTCGTTCAGCTGTCAGTTGGAAAGAAAATGAATCAGCAAATTGGTTCAGTTGTGTTCTGCTGGCATTGTTTTCTTGTGTCTCCCAAGACCCACCATGCTGCCAAGCCTCTCATGTGCTTTTAAGCATAAGGTTTCCTAAAGAGCCATGTTATGAGTGGAACCTCATGATTTGTTTATTAAAACTTCTAATGGGTGTGTCAGCTCTTAAGGCTATTTGCACCTGTCTCAAGATGCGAGGTCTAATTACTCTGAGCTAAAACCATGCGTAACGTTAAAACCAGGGTTATAAATCTTCCTGAAAGGTAAACGTGCAAGACTATATACAGGTCTGCACGAGACAAACACATTAAAAAGGCATGGCAGATTAAAAGGTAGTTAAATGCGATGAGTCTCCTGTCCGATGTACAAATTCAAAGATGTTCTCCTAGATGGTGGAATCATCGCCCAATAGGGGAGGTCAAATCATTACGGAGCATAAGTTTATGCTAGAGGATGTGTCCAGCAGGATGTGTTTGACACTTAAACTAACACTGCACGACAAACAACAGTGGAGCCACTATGGTGTGTTAGAATGACTGAAATGGCAGTGACTGATCTGCAGACATGTGAGAGCAACTTCCTCATGCCGGGAGGGGAGTGAGGAAGACTTCGACTTCCGCATGGTCGACTTGACGGCATGCAGTTTATTTCTGGTCTCCAAGTCCTAGGACTGCCACTGTTGGAGAAGCAGATGTCGGAAAATGCTCCGAACATCTGTATTCGGAATGCTTACGAGTTGCATGATGGTGTGTGTACTATCTTTGGCAGTGGACCCTCATGAGCATAGTAATCACAGAACAATAAGTTCAATAAGTTTTTAACTGCAAAAAAATGTGAGTATGGTAAAAATTTACAGGTAGGGGGCTGGTGTTTATGGTAAAGGTGTACATAATGAAAGAACTGGCATCGTGTTTAAGGAATGGAAGACCAAGGAAGAGCAATGACATACACAATCTTTCGTAAAGGATGATTTCAAGAAAATTCAAGAAAACAGCCAATTCACAATATTTGAATTGCACAGTTTCCAACAGGGCATTATTCTCTTTTTGGCTGACAGTAATGTTCTTCACTGAAAGCACTGAAATAATAGAAATATGGGTGTTCTAATTTAACAATGCCTCAATAAAGATGGCAGCTATCTATAAACATAAGAGTAAACGAATTGTACACTAAATATATCTACTAAAACTTTTGAGTACTTTGTACAACTATCCAATCCTTACTTTCTGGATGTGCCTTGTACATAAAACCATCATTTTGTTTTATTTTGTTCTTAACAGTTGATACAATAGAAATGACTAACTGCTATAGAGAATGAAAGAATTCACAACATCCACACCCATGAGAAAATACTACTACCATAAAAGTTACTTACATGTGCTCAATCTTTATGGATATATTACTATTATATTACCCTTATTATTAATTAATTTATGTGGCCACTGGGACTATATGTACTGAAAGTTACAAGCGTTGTCCAAGAAATATCTAGACTGATTTTATTTTTAACTTGTGGAGAAAACTGCACTTCGTATGGAGGTTTTTTAATTGGAGTAATGAAAAATACCCTCATCTTAGGTGTAAATACCTGTACTTCTGGGTTTGATTCCCAGTTAGGTTTCATACTGTTTTGCTGACAACATATTGGAAAATGAGGCTTAAAAATGACACCCTATATTTGGAAAGACTCACCAGGCCCAGACTTCTTCCTAAATTTTGATAAATTAGCAAAAAAAAGGGTCGTATATAGTGGGTACCTGGAGGAAACTCTGAAGGGTAAAGTTGGCAAGGGCCATGGTGCCGATTACATCACCCTCACCTTCGGCCGTGATCAAGAAAGTGTGGAGCCCTAACTCCACACCCCTATCATCTATGTGGTGTAAAGCACAGGGGAGCAGCACTTTACTTTACTGAGGATGTTTATGCTGACACACGTAGTATGTGAAAATCCTCATTTCATTATTTAGGTTCAAATTTCAGTTTGGAAGCAACAAACAATGGAAAAAATTAGTGAAAATGAACAATTTTAGACCAAATGTCCCCAGGTTGCTGTAACTCTTCATATCACCATTCCTCCACCCCCTCGCTGATTAAACCTGCAGCGAACTCTTTTAGTGATGACTGTGGCCAGAGAAAGTGTTAAATGTGTTTCTAAGAAAGCCAAGGTATGAAATGAACCTTCTAGGAGACAATTTGAAATGATTGAAAATTACAAGTGAAAATTGCATTCATGGGCACTTCAAGACTAGTATTTTGTTACTCTCACTCAATATACAACGTTGTTATTTTCAGTACTCAATCATTCTTCCCCACCTAAAAATAATCCTGGCTACACCCCTGAAACTGACGAAGGATGATAACTAACAAATGGACCTTTCAGTGATGAGAATTCATTGAGCAGTCAACACGTGGCAACAGAAGCTGCCATTGTGGCAGAGGATATTAAAATAAGCCACGAGAATAACTGCAAACAAATATTATGCATTTCAGAAGTTGATGGAGTCAGCAAACGTGTCAAGAAACATGAAACTAACTGTGTA
The DNA here is from genome assembly GCF_977018435.1 of Lepisma saccharinum. Taxonomy (NCBI): domain Eukaryota; kingdom Metazoa; phylum Arthropoda; class Insecta; order Zygentoma; family Lepismatidae; genus Lepisma; species Lepisma saccharinum. The sequence continues at coordinate 73,025,290 of NC_139234.1, read as the reverse complement.
CAAAATATATGATGAAAATATTTTCTTGGCGTATCAATCAGGCACACCGATAGCTGTAGAAATGATCGCCACTATTTTTTTTACCCACTCCTAGGTTTTATTTAAGTTTTGCTCTAAATGTTTGCTAATTTTTATTGTTTATGCGTGCAAGGCAAAAAGCAATTTCCAGATACTAGAATATTGAGGTTACGTAAGGTACTTGGTACAAATGGTATAAAATCAGTTTGGATATTTATGGGATAACCCTAACTTTTAATTAGTATGAGAAAATAGGAATAAGGAAAATTTAAGCAGTTACTAGCAAAAAGCTACTCAGAAAGTCACTACTTCAAAACAACAAAGCAAGAAAGAGAAAAATTAAAAATCAATTACCTTGAATTTGTTTGTTTAGAAGGTACCGACAAACCATCGTGCAACCTAGGAAAACATTACACATTTTTTTAAAAACCATTTGCAATATCAGCAAAAGAAACGCAACAGTCTACAAAATTAGGGCAGCTAAATGCGTAACTATGAATGCTAATCTAAATATAAGGTTTGGGGTCCATACGCCAAATGTGATACTACGAAAGTTGCACAATTTTTACAGAAGTTAGATTCGGGAATTCCATAGGGATTGGACAAATTTATCGGCAGTCTACCAATATTAGCTGCTGTACTTCCATTAATTTTATAGATCTCGTACTTCTATCAACTTAATGGAAAATTATCCAGTTCTTTTTGTAAATATAAAGAAGATATATCTCACATGCCCTTGCTTTGTAATGTGAATGTCTAAATACACAGTTTCTTTTTCAAAGGCAAAACATATTGTATTCACTGGTGACATACAGGGTGTCCAGGAAAGAACTAGTGGAAAAAAAAACACATCTTTGAAACTACCACATTCATTGCTACAAACTTACGTAATCAGAAAGAATCTCAAAGTTTATCTTACTATTCCATGTAAAGGAATTCAACCAATATCATCTGAGGAAAGTTGTGGATTTTTTGCTTCACCTCAAGTGTGAATCAGCTGCTTCTTCTCTCCACAGGGTGCATATGTGTTCTCACAGCTCGTTTCCAGTGCCTCCAACATGAACCTTTTGAGTTTCTCTTTCCAATTACGTAACTTTGAAGCAATTTATGCAGTAGATGCAGTAATGAGATTTTATTTTAACTAATTCTTTCCTGGACACCCTCTCTATTACGGAGGAAAAACAATTCAGGTTTTTCATGCAATATTTCAAATTTTATATTGGTACATTATCGGTATTGGCAAAAATTTCATATCGGTCCATTCCTACAAAAAACACCTTCAGACATAAATATAATTTTAAATGTACAAAATACATTTCCAGTTAATTAAAGTCTGCTTCTTGAGTTAATTGTGTTTGCATGATGGCATAGTATTTCCACGATTTTGTTCTTGTGGTCTCTCAAGCAATCTGAACTCATTAGCAGATTCAATGCTAACAAATTCAGGCTGTAACTTAATCCAGAACATGTCCACGAGATATTAAATAGCATGATTAATCAGGGTTGGCAGCTACACTCAAGGTTAGTTTCTGAAGTTTAATTCTCATGAAAATGTAGCCTTAACGATTTCTTGCATGAATATACAAGGTCCCTTCAAATAAAACCAGGACTTTAGATTTTTGAGAATAACAGAACACTCCCACACATATATAAAAGGCATTACTTATAGGAGACAAGTGTATATTATTACCGCATGGAGCTTTAAAAACATGGCCAATGCAAGTCAGTTGTTAAGCAAGATGGTAGACAAACCTCTGAGTGCAACTATGGAACAGCATGTTGTCATAAAATTTCTTGTGAATTAAGGCATAAAACAGTGAAATCCGCACAATACTTACGGAGATGGGACTCTTAGCTGCAGTAAAACATTTAAATGGTGCAAACGATTCAAGAAGGTCATGGTTGAGATGGATGAGAACACACTGCACTGTTCCCATGAACATTCAACGGTAGAACGTCTGTTCCTTTAAAAACAGACATAAGATGTCGGCAATTTGTGAAACAGGCACATATTTCTGTGGAAAGTTTGAACTCAACTGCAAAAACAGCCTGATTTGATCTGGCATTCTGTTGCTGCAAAACAATACATGTCCACATATTGTCCACCACACGATTCACACTCTACAGGAACTCAGCTGAGAGTTGCTGCCACACACACCCTTATAGTCCCAACCTTACTCCACATGATTTTCACTTGTTTTCATGCCTAAAGGAGTTCCTCAGAAGCCAGCATTTCAGCAGTGACGAAGGGGTGAAGTAAGCAGTCCGAGTCCGATCATGGCTTCAGCGCACTGAAAAATCTTTCTATGTTGCTGGTATCCATCCACGCACTAGCGAAATGCTCGGATAAGTGCATTGATATGGGAGGATGGGGAGGGGGTACATTCATAAATAAAAAAAAAGTTCCATTATTCTAAAAAATCAAAAGTCCTGGTTCGACGAACACTGACCATATGTCATCAAGAGGTAGTTAATATCTTTCCTCCATTTGATGACAAATTTCCAAATTTTGTGTTTGTAACTTAGAATATGTTTATAGAATTATTATTTTTTTTTTTACAATTTCTTTCTTCACTTTGCACTAAACTACAGTAGCATACTTTCAAATATCACGGCAAATTTTAGACTTATATTTATAACTTATAAAAGGTCAGTCTGATCTGACATGATTGTTCAACAAAGTACTGACACTTTCTATAGACTGTATAATAAGTTATATTTTGGTGCAATCAATCTTTGTGTGACAGTGTCTTATCGAAAAGCATATAATTTTATTATTATATTACGGCTGAGAGGCACAGTTTTCTTCATAAACATCAAGGAAATGGCCAAGAGGAAGATTTAGGATTCTCGCATGTGTTTTCCCTGAGATTTCTAGAATCCTCACATTTTTTGCAGAGTACTCAATGCATAATACATTACTATTTTGAATGTATTTTACTAAGGCCTGTCCCATTTCTCCTCATAGCCATACCATCGTCACATTGTTGTTATTAGCGATGGAACAGATTAATTGGTTCTTGGTATTGGCCAATATAGGCATATGCGATATTAGTGTTATAATCTGCCATTTTGTTATTTTTATTAACAAAAACTTATAAATCGAATATCATGATTTTGTAAAGTAAATGCCTAAATACATAGTTCCTTTTCAAAGGCAAAAACAATTTCATCCACCTGGTTGCATACATTAATTAGAAGGTTAATGAGCCATTCATGTGCTTGCAGGAACATTTGCAAATTTATACTAAATCAGTAGGCTATCAGTTACCAGTATTACGAGGGCCACTATTTATATTTTGAGCCTAACAATGAAAAACAGGAATTTGGCATTGAAAACTGCTTTATTGTTTTTCGAAGTATTCTGCTTTATGGTTAATACACTTTTGCATTCGTTCGAACCATTTGTCAAAGCAGTTTTTCCAATCTTCTTGAGACACCTCCATAATGTGGTTTTTGAATGCATCAACAGCGTTTTCCGCCGACGAAAATCGTTGTCCACGCAATTTATTCTTGACATTCGGGAACAAGAAGAAGTCATTGGGTGCCAAATCAGGACTGTACGGCGGATGACCCATCAATTCGATTTTTTGACTGTTCATAAAGTCGGTTGTTAGATGAGATGTGTGACAGCTGGCATTGTCTTGATGAAGAATGATCCGACGGCGTTTGCTTGTTTTTTGTATTTGACCGAAGACCTCTGGCAAACAAATTGTTGTGTACCATTCAGAGTTGACCGTTCTACGTTCCTCTAAAGGCACAGTTGGCACATGACCAGTTTTTCCGATAAAACAGGCAACCATTTGTTTCGATGTGCTTCGAGCGCGAACAACTTTTGTTGGATTGGGTTCATCTTGAAACACCCATACAGTTGACTGCTGTTTACGTTCCGGCTCATATGCATATATATCCATGATTCGTCACCTGTTACAATCTTATATACGTCTTTTGAAGCACCACAATTGTATTTATTGAGCATTTGTTAGCACCAATTGACGCGAGCGTCTTTTTGAGTTTTTGTCAAATTGTGTGGGATCCAACGAGAACATACCTTTCTCACAGCTAAATGATCATGTAATATTTTATATATGCTGGTGGAACTAATGCCTATGGTTGCCTCAATCTCACAGTATGTCACATGACGATCTTGCAGTATTAGGTTTTGCTCAGCATCAATGTTTTCTTGAACAACAACTAATTTTGGACGACCTTCGCAAATCTCGTCGGTGAGCGAATGGCGGCCACGATTAAATTCGTTATACCAGCGTTTCACAGTGGCAAAGGATGGGGCTTCATCGCCAAATGTGGAAGTAAGTTGATCGATGCACTCTTGTCTTGATAATCTACATTGAAAATCGTAAAAAATCATCGCACAAAAATGTTCACGAGTTAATACCATTTTATTGTTGTCCTGCAATCTCCAAGGCAACATAAACAACACAAATGAAGCTATTGACAAAACATTTGAAGTACGTTATGGTCAATAATGCCAGATGATTCCCTGCAAACGTCAAATCGCGCCTAACTTCAATCAGTGTTGCCAAGGCTCAAAATATAAATAGTGACCCTCGTAGTACTGGTACTAGCAAAAAATTCAGTGAATTTGTACAAGAACACATTTTAATCCTTGAGATCTCCATCATCGAGAGACACTGATCAATTAGATGATTTTTCCTAGGACATTAGGTTTTCTTGTTGTTTTTTTTTTCAAATTAGACTAGATTCTCAGGTTCTCCAGGTGTGGGAACCCTGAAATTGACACAGCCTGGCAGTTGGAATTTACATGAACGTTTATGGAAATTTATTACTTTTTGAAGTACTCTATGATCATGTTACTGAAGATAACTGCACAAAGTATGCGAGTGGAAAGGCAAAATGTTGAAGAACGAGCTGTCCTTGTTATTACTACAAAAAACAAATAACCAGTGTGGTAAAAGATACTTTAGAAGTATGTCAAAGCTTCCGATTCCATCCCAGAATCATTATCAGAGCTGGTTGAGAGATGGCAAGGAAGAAGCATCCTCTCGACAAGCCCTAATGATGATTCCGGGATGGAATCGGAAGCTTCGACATACTTCAAAAGTGTCTTTTATTGCACTGTTTATTTGTTTTATGTGGTTTTTAACAAGAATGTTGCCAGAACATGATGCAATAAGAACTAGCTGTTAGGAAATTATCAAAATATTGCTTTCATTATCAAATACTAGGTTGAAGAGCAAGCACTTTCATTCTCCATGTGAAATACGTGGGATTCAATACTATCAACATGCTTTATCCAGCTTAGAAGTGTGCTTACAACTGCAACACGAGGAGAAATCCATAAGCTACAACTCACTGTTTGCACTTTTTATAATCGCAAGCATTTTGACATAACTGAAATAAAGGTGCACCTTAAGAACAACTGTATACCTCATTACCTTACTTTTGCGGTGGCATTTGATGTGCATGTAAAAATCAATAGGTGGAAGAATTAACAAGCAAGTGGTTATGCAGCAATGAAAAACCTATGCCATGCTCATGATTTTTATAATTATGTAACATGCTTTACATGCAGTTAGTTCAAAGAAACAATTCCAAGCTTACCTGCACAGTTAGTAAAAAAAAAAAAAAAAAAAGTAATGTTAGTGTAGAATAAAGCCATCAAGAATTAACTTGTTTAGAACCAGAAGCCACATATATAGCTACGGAAGGTGACTTCCACAAACACAAACTTATCAGGAGAATAACATCATCCCTTCTGAATTGCAGTGTGAAGGCCTATAGGGAGTGTTGAGATGGAGCTCCATGCATTCCTCAATCTTGGCAACAGCCAAGTTGACCTTGCTGTGACCACCTTTACTTCCCGAGTATGCATTTATTGATGGGAGGCTGGGTGAGGCCCAGAACTACTTATATCCCAGAAGGCACCAGAAATATTCCTGTCAAAGAATCCTCCTAAACAATAGTCCAATACTCTACCAAACAGACTATGAACCTTATCAGGCTTCTTGCTCTTCTGTTACACGTAAGGTTTGTCACACTAAAATACTTCAATTATGATTTGTTGTGTCAATATTGCATACTGTCAACTCATGTAACAGCACCTTCAGACAAATTTAGTTGTTTTATCTAATTGTAATTTGGTAACTTAGAATCAGTTTCCTACCTCTCTACATTAAAGATGATTAGACAAGACAAATATAATGGCTATGGCTACGGCTGAAACCCAGAACCTTCAAGAACGACTTTGTGAGATGAACACCCAATGTTTTCAGCCAGTGAAATGGCAAGTGCTCTTAAAACTTCTACCTTTTCTATCTTAGATAGAGCACTGCTAAATTGGCACTTTATCACATTGTCCACATATGATGCTAGTTGTGGAACTGTTGTAATAATTTTAAGATGGATCTTTGATTTGGCACATTTTGGAAAAGACATATGCACATTTGTGCCAGTATTTAATGAAAATGGGCATTCCTGTACGCTGTGAACGTTTTTAAAATACCATCATGAAAAAGGCTCGTCAAACAAAAATGGATCTATCTCGTGTTTTATGTTATTAATGTTGAAAGCTGGTCACATGATTTTTTAAAAACTTTGTATATGACACTGACAGATGGATAAATCTGTGTAATTCTAGACTGAAATATCTTCCTTCCTTCCAAATGTCAAAAATGCTGTGAAAACTAGTATGGCCAATAAAAAGATTCAGAATGATTTATAAAAATCACATCACTATTATTCAATTCTGTACAAACAGTATGTTTTAAGGGAAAAATGTTTCAGCTTTCGTCACAAAACTGTTACCAGATTGAATGATAAATGATTAAACACACAATATAAAATGAATAAAGTAACAAGAAAGAGCAGGGGTATATGGGATGACATATTCTGAAGATATTCAGTGTCAACCTCATTTCCATGTAGTAAACCCTGGACTTCATTTTGCAGACTGACGTGGCTCTGGCACCTGGTCTCACAGCCAGTATAATCCTCTGTGGCACTTGTGTTGTGTTCTTTCTAAGTGCATTAGTGATTCTCCGTTCATCAATTCATCGTACCACCATCCTTATCTTAGCCAGTGGCAGAAAAGCAAAGTAAGACAAATTATGTCAATGAATTAATCAACGAAAAAGAGTGAAAAGTTACAAATGTGAATCGTAGGCACAGGTACAAAGAAAAGGTCAGGTTATTAACTGTACATTGCACAGAGCTGCGACTTCACACAAGAGGGTGAACATTGGCCATAACAGAGATAAGAGCACCAAGCTCCCGTTGTCTTTACGCTCAGGGATGTCTCCTGGTACCAATATTTCAGAAGCTGGGTAGGCTCCAGACTCACTTTATGAAGGTATATTGTCAGAAAACTGACCATCTGTCTTCGCCCACCCCAGGAATCGAATCTGGGTCTCTTGCATGGTACTCAGATGCTGAACAGACTTGTAAAAAAAAACTTTTCGGTTGACATTGGAAATAAATTTGTAGAAATAATAGAGAGACTAGTACTAAATAATTATTTCTGAAAAGTAATGCACTGTCAGGTAAAGCCACATTTTCAACAGCCACGAATGATAGTATGGGCAACAGAAGAAAGATATGGAAATACGGCATTAGAACATTAGATAGTGGTCATGTAGGTAGTGGAGATAATCAGAGAAAGAAACATGATTGCGTGAGTGGGAAAGCAGAATAAAAATAATCCAAAGTCTGTAATGTTTAAAAATAGTCACTAACAGATTTTTCAGAAGAGCATTGTTAAGCTGTGTCGAAACTGTGCACACCTGTAAAAAAAAAACTATTTGCTCTGATGAAAGCTTCACAACTACACCTGAAACATGTCTACTTTAAGCAGGGTTGTATAATTATGCGTAAAAAAAAAAAAGTTTTCTACATGACACTTAAGAAAATTGTAAATTACGTATAAAACTTAAAGTACATGAAAAACTAGAAACAAACATAAAAATGAAAAGAAAACATTGTTTTTGCGATGGTTGTAGTTATGTATGGAAATTGGCAGTGGCAGAAAAAAAAAGGCTTTATAAAACTTTCCTTCCGAATTTGTATGTGCTCTTATATTGGAATTTTACAAACAAAAAATAAGTAGTTTAAGTGTACTGTTCATTACATTATTATACTAGTAGGCATTCATTGCTAATTGTCCCATGAACCACAAATGTTCGCACTTTTGCCAGTTTCCAATCAGCAGTTTATTTTTCAGTATAACAATTAACAATCAACGTATTTCTTTTACAGTTGTATATATGTATGAAAAAGGAATTTGAAACTGGTACTAAAACTTTGAAATCCAATCCGAATAAATATTTATTAATCTTTATGTTATAAATACAAGTACTAGTGCAAAACGTATATATAAACAAGTTTCTAAATTTTTAAAAATATGTGCAAGAACAGTTCTATTGTTAAAAATCTGTTGGTGACGCTGAGGGCATAATTGTGCATAAACACTCTCCAGAAAATAATGATTTTTGCTTAAAATATGTAAGAAAATTAAAGTTTAAAATGTAATAATTAAAGAAGTTTTTATATTACTAATACAAAAGAAAATTAGTTTCCTACATCTGTGTAAGAAACTGGTTTTGTATGCGAAGCATATTACTAGTAAATTATGCATAGCTTATGTAAAAAATGTTAACGTGTACATTACCTTGCCAACCCTGACATTAAGTCTACTTGAAATGTCAACAAATCTCCTCCTGTATTACAATTTTAATAATAAAACTCTCATTCCTGCCAATGCAGGCCTCCCCGGTGGCATAATGGTAACGTTGTGATCTTGTCCTGGGTTTGATACCAGGTGGAGGCACAGTGATGCAGATCACACTTTAAACTGTAGACCCAGTCCCAATTAGATTTTCTGTGCATAAAATGGATTATAAAAACAAACTCAACCAAGCAAGCATTCTGGAATTTAAGGTTGTTACTGGTTATAAAATTAGGATACAAGTATTACTACGGTTTTCTTTTCTTAAAGTCATACACTTACTTGTGAAGCATTCAGAATCAAGCTGGCATTTAATTTAAGGCTACCAAACGTTCGATCTAGTTAGGACATGAAACTGTTTTTGGGACACATTCAAGCATATTACTTTTGTTACGTGTATCATTACAAAAAATTCTAGCTTTCATTAGTTCAAATGCATGTGAAGAAAAATGTGGTTTATTATTTTTCCTGTGATGTTTTGTCCTGGTTTCCAAGAACGTTTTCAAGCTTACACCAAGATAAAACACACACAACCTCTACACGTCTCTTTCACATTTTTCTTCCTATTCCCATGTGATGTGTTTTTCTCTCTCGAGCTGAATTCATTTCTTAACATTCCGTCTAATTGTGTTGTGAATTCATTCTCGAAGTCTGTTCTTTCATCAGTGTCTTCTATCTTAGACATTCTTTTAATCCCACTGGTTACCACGTCTACTATGTTGGTTCCATCTTCTTCAATGGCAAATTTATGACCTTCTGCAAACACTATATATATTTATCGGAATCTCTTCCCTACTCATATTTAATATGTTTTCTTCTGTTTTGTCCCCTTTTTGAATGACAACTTGATCACCTTCATCCCTGTACAGATATTTATTACTTTCTCTCTTGAGGTTATCCCATTTCCTACTTGCACTCTTCCATTTGGCTTTTGGAACAGAAGTGTAGTGTAACTAGTCATGTAAGGTTGTGTGTCGTGAATGTGTTCTATCTTGGTGTAAGCTTAAAAAAGTTCTTCGAAACCAGGACAAAATGTCGCAGGAAAAATAAAAACCACTAAGAATAACTGTATTATATTATACTATTTTGCATCTATTGGTGCATGTCTCTTTAGATTGCCTGAGAAATAGATAAACTTCTACTACCATGAAATTTTACATGTCGTTTGAAAGTTGCCATTGAGGGAGTACAGTCTTAATTCAAAGCTTCGTGCTTTTCCAGTATGTGGATTAGGATCCATGATAATTATGTACTTGAAACTGACAATGGACGCACAAAGGAACACCCATGCCAAGACTGGAATTTGAACATGGGAACAAGGGCTCATATTATTTCCCTCTTACGATCCATCTTCCATTTCAACCTCAGATTTGTCACAATTAAAAGAAGATCATGAAGTTTAAATACGTGATGCGGAAAAGTGTAAAATACAGGAACAAAGAAATCAGGGTTGCACTTCAATTATATTAATGCGCCACGGTAGCTCAGTCATTAGTGTGTCTGACTACCATGCAAGACATGATCCCCGGCAGGGAAGAAGCAGGATTTTTATCTACCTGTTCAAGCAGTTCCGGCACCCAGCCAGCGTCGTATAAAGTGGGTACCTGGAGGAAACTCAGGGGGTTTAGAGGCAGCCAGGGGTGTGGTGCTGATCACATTACTCCCACTTTCGGCTGTGATCAAGAAAGTGGGGCCCCAACTCCACACCCACTATATGTCTTCATGGCGTGCTCCAAAGCATAGGGGAATAGTTTACTTTACTTTTACTGCATTTATATTTTTTCCTATTTTACATCACTTTTCTACCCCTTTAGGCTAATCGTGACAATAGAAATGAATGATGATTGGGTGACAATGGAAAACATTTGCAAGTGAACACCCATACTTAGACTGGGGCACAAACCTGTTCTGTTTAGAGTTCAGCAGTGAATGCCTGACCACAGAGGGTTTTTAGTGAACCACAAGCATACGTATTGCTCTACCAATAAGGAAAACAAACTTCCTGTTGTTGTCGAAGTTTCATCTCTAAGCAAAGGGGGCATAGGTGATGCAATCAGCTGGTTGACATGTAATCTTGCTCCTGAGTTGGTTTAAATTGTGGCATTCTTCAACACATTGCCATCACCATTATTGTGCTTGTATCATCATGAAAGGAAAAACCATACAAGGCAACATGGGTACATGCAAAGTGGAACATTCTTATCTGCTATGACTATAAGAGTAAACAAGTGGCTGTCCATTTTAGTTTGCAATTTTGCCACAGTCTTTCTCTTCTTGGCTCAACTGTTAACATACCAGTTACATTTTTGGGGTAGTCAAAGCCCCTATGCACTAAAACGTATACCAAAAAGAAAATTACAGCATTGAAGATTGTTTTATCATAACTAATCCTAATTATGTGCTGGAAAACTGAAAAATACAAGGATCACTCATGCATCATAGCTGACTCAATAATAACCGGGAATAATCATACCAAAATGGTGGTTAGAAGGTACGCCTGTAAGTTTCAGAACTACTAGGAACCAATACTTGACAGGGAGGATAATTATTTCAACACACTCTGAATGGTCAGGCATACATACCTACCACAACCCTAACTTTTTGAAGACAACAATGTGATATTGCAAGAAGATTTTTTGTGGACGAACTGTATAAAGTAAGTGCACTTGGAATATGTAAAGATCCCATCTATTTCACCCATGCTGCAAAATAAACTAAAGTCATCTTTCCATGCTAATATTCAATTCAACACACAAAATTTAATCAAACCATCTTTTAAGATTTAGTTTACTCCTGAAGCTATCACCATGCTGAAAACTTTAACAATTACTCTAAAAAGCTCCTTTTAAAAAATCTGTCCGGTTTGGTGAGTTTTTTGGCCACTTTTAGCTAACGAGGACGAATGATGAATACATGAAACTGATGGACAACACCATGGTTAGGTCAGGACTTTAACCTGAAAATTTTGGTGCAAACAAATATCTGTTAAACTGACAAATTTTGAAATAATCAAACTTGTTAATATTTCACACCATTTCTAAGAATTAATTTTATCCCATTCTTTCCCATTGCATTCTTTACCTGTAAAAAATCCCATTAATATTATATACCCTTACACTATATCTTAATTTTTTACAGCACTAATTACGCTATATTTTTTCCCTTTTAGTAACAGAAAACCATTTTATTACTCAACGTATCAAGAAAATTCCACATGTCTTTTCCAAGAGTAATATATAAATGAAATGCAATGTCAATTACAACAGATGATTAATGTTAGTTAACATTGCTTTTCTGCCACTTTTAGGTAATTGTGATAAGGATGAGTGATGATTATACTCTGTCCCTTGAATCTGCAGAGCAAGGCTGCAATAACAGATAAGAAGGGGAGGAAGTGTGTTGGCACAGCACAAGCAGTGGACCCTGCTGCAAACGGCTAGTAGCTGCACTCCCTTCCATTCTCATGGGTTCATTGGTCGAGCCCTTTCAAGTCACAACTTGCACAGACACTTGTTTCTGTTCGCTTACTCCAGAGATTCCATGGACAGAGTGTAGATGAAAATTGACGAAGGGCTGTCACAAATAACATCTATGCCCAGGAGGGACTCAAACCTAGGAACTTTGAAGATAAGACCAAAAGTAGACCACACAACATGCACGGCTACTGAGCTGGCTAAATAATCAACAACAAATGAATAAACAATTAAATACTATCAGAATGTTATTACACAAGATGATCTCCACATATTTAATTTTTTTTTTCTTCTTTATTTTCCATAAATGAACTGGTCATTCAAGGTGCTCAGTTACAGAGGTGGAAGATTACTTTTATGATGATGTCCTGTTAACCTTCGCAACATCCTCATATTATTATATTTTTTGTCTTGAATTGAATATTAGTAACAGTGACAAGCAATGTGCACTAAAAATCAAGACTGGTGTTGGAAATTTTAAATTTCATTAAATAAATGAACACAAAATACAAATCAAGCATTTCAATGCTTTCATTATTTAATAAAATTACACTAAGCCTCTCCATTTCTACACCCAACAATATGTCTCCCTGTACAATTACTTGACCTTGCAGACAATTTTTGTTTGTTTCATTACCTATTTCTTCAAACTTTTCTTTCCTATTTCAACATTCATCACTTCATTTCCTGTGCACAGATTGATATATTCTAGAGTGATAAATCTTACCTGTGCCTTATGTTGGAATCAACAGGTCCCCTCCTGAACGTCACAAAATGGCCAGAAATAACATTACCCATATGAACAACAACTGCCTTCAGTCGATACAAATTTTTGAAATGTGTATCTTTCCTGTGGAGGAAAAACAGTATTTAGTATTATGATGTTTTTGTTCATAACTAGTGCTACATTATAATAATTGTACTTTCTATTATTGTATCATTTTAACATAGTTTCTGTGAGCTTCTTAGTAAATCATCATGACTACAAGGATGGTAAACTGACAAAAGAAATGAAGATACGAAATAGAAGTAAACAATGAGTTTTTGGTATGAAAAGAAAATGCACGAGGTACAATTTCTAATATAATCTCAAGTTCTAAATATGGGGTTGCACAAAAGTTGCAAATGGTCTTAAAACAATGGTAACTTGTTCCACTTCTTAATTCTTTATTTTTTCTCTTCAAAATGATGCAATTTACTGTTGGATTAAAAATTGTAGGTACTCGAGTTTGACTTCAATTAAAAATTAACCAGTAGGCCTACATAAAAATGGGTTAAATCAAAATTTAGCTTATTCAATTCTGCATTAATCTACGCTAATCAATTTTTTTTTTCGAATTTGCCTTGTATTTTATATTGTCATGAGGACAAAAAAAATAGTTTTTGTTTTAGATTTGCGAACGATCGTTCTCCTCGAAATTCTATGAATCAAAAATGGGTGGTCCGATTATGATGAAAATTTAGTATGGTGCTGGCAGAAAGGTTTTAAACTCAATTTTCAAATTTTTCAAAAAACAATTATCAATTTTGTGAAACAACTTTTTCTTAGTATTGGGTAGTCCTTCAAATACAATATTGAAGCTCTTTGCATCTGTTTTCAAAATCTATTATCATTGTCAATTCACATTGCGAAAGCGATCTTATACAGATTTTTATTCGACAGAGTAAAGATGTAAGTGGAACTTGGCAACACTGCATGCTGCGATGTCCGTTGAAGCGTGGGCTGCCACTGCGTGCGGTGTTGCCACGTTCCACGCACGTCTTTACTCTGTTGAATACAAATCTGAATAATATCGGTTTCGCAATGTGAATTGACAATGATAATAGATTTTGAAAACAGATGCAAAGATTTCATGATGGATGCAGTAAACGCTGTTTAAAATTACTTCCTGCTGCCCGGGAACAAACAAAGCAGTGATGCGGTACCAGACGCCAAACCCTTAGTGAATGAAGACAGAGGATCTTCAAAATTAATAGGATTTGACTATTAAATTGTGCAACGCGGAAATACGAAAATTTCTAAATTTCACGTAAGTAATAAGATGCGAAGAGCTTCAAAACAAGAACAATATTGTATTTGAAGGACTAACCAATACTAAGAAATAGTTGTTTCGCAAAATTGATAACTGTTTATTGACAAATTTAAAAATTGTGTTTAAAATCTGTCTGCCACACAATACTAAAATTTCATCACAATCGAACCACCCGTTTTTTATTTATATAATTTTGAAGAGAGCAATTGTTTGCAAAACTAAAAAAAACTGCACTTTTTTCTGTTCTCATAATGATAAAAAAAGAAGGTATACTCGAAGAAAAAAAATCGTTACCATTCACGCATAACTGAATACGCTAAATTTTAATGTAACCAGTTTTCATGTAGATCTATTGGTTAACTTTTAATTGGAGTGTTAAAAGATATTCTTTAGCTTGATGTTGAAGGCAATGCTCCTGTTAGCTTCAAAAACATATTCCATGATGTTGGTCCAAAGTATCTGATCTTAACATGCATATTTTGGCTTGAACACACTGTTTCAGCTGCTCAATGGTTCTTAATTTATAGATATGCGCCATATCCTCCAATTATCTCAAAAGATAAGCAGGGGTTTAAATCTGCCTCATTACTTAAAATAAACCAACTAACATGTTCTTTGGGATATTGTGGCGTAGGTTAATGCACGCATTGCACTTTGCATTGAAATAGGTGTAAATCTAGTCTGTCATTCTTTCAATCCAGCATCAAACTGAAGAATACTTGACATTCCAATGTTCCCTTCACAAACTGACAGAACACTTTGAACATTTGCTTTATTTTGTGTGACCATGGTTTTCCATTTCATAGTTTCCTCGCTGCACCTTACTGCTCAAACCATCACCAAACATTGATTCAGAGGGCAGTATCAGCATATTGATTGATTGGTTTGTTTCATTTTACTTCGCTTTTGGTGATGATATGATGAAATTTATGAATGGACATGTGACCGCTTACCAATCCTTGCAGCTGGAGAACCGTCGGGGACCAACTTCCTTACTGGGATTTTTACCTTTCAGGTTCTTAACACACTAATTGTTGCCAAAAAGAAGTCTGCGGTTAGTAATTTCAGGTTTTAATTAGGTTTCACATGCAAACATGCTTTAAATTATTCCAAAACAATCGGATTCACATGCATAGCAAAAACTTACAACCACGGTTTCGATCAGCTAAGCCACAGAATCCCTCCACACAGCCATTCCTCTCTTTTATACAACGTGATTGCCAATATGTCATTTCTTTACATTGCTTGCAAAGTTATAATTTGTACAGCGTGATTGCCAATATGGCTTTTCTTCACATTGCTTGCAAAGTTATAATTTGTAGTGTGATTGAACTCTTATACCATTAATTTTTATACAACGTTTTACAACTCGAGAACTTATGATCTGTCATAGACACTCACAAAGAACACCTATGCCCTGGCCGGGACCCCTGGAATCGTAGTGTGCTGTGCTAACCACTCTGCCTCTGACATCGGCAGATTCTGCACATTTTAATATATCTTGTATTACTTTTAATATCAATTCTTTAAGTGTCTGGGGTTTATTGCTATGGTGGTGAAGGATGACAAACTTGAATGAAAAAGTTATTAAACTGTAAGCTTGTAAGCATGGATTCTTAATAATGTACAAGGTAGAATTTTAGTTAAATATTAGTCCACAAAATGAATCAACATCATAATACAATTAAAGATACCTTGGCACATCACAAGGTTGTTATATTACAACAAGGTCACCGAGCTTCTTCAGGAATAAATTTTAAAACAGAAGCACTTACATGCTGTAACCATCAGCATTAAAAATATAAAACTACGTGTCCATACGAAGATTAAAAAGATAGTACAACACAAAAAAGGTGAAGCTGAAAATGTGTTGTTCCTATTAAGTTGTGGTCTGTACTGAGATACAGGTAAAGAAGGGCAATGCAAGTGGGTGGATGTCAGTATTTAGTCTAATTAGTTGACTGCATTGACTTCCGCTTTTATGATAATTTTTTTTTTCATGAACAACAGTGTAGCCTTATGCTTCAAATCATTAATTCGACCAATAATATAATATTGTATTCCAATCCAATCTATGGCACATTCCACTTGCCTCTTTAAGAGTAGATTCAGGTCATTTTTCCCCGCAGTCTCCTTATCAGTGCCTCTCACTGAATTAATTGATACCATCTGTACAAATTTATTAATGGTGAATTCAATCCAATTTTCCACAGATTTTGCATTCAATGTCATAGTCTCCCACCAAGTGTAGATATCTTTCAGCCATCAAAATAAATGCTCCCAAGTAATGTGGATTATGCTATCTTCACTAATTCTTACTTTATATAGTAGCTGCATGTGAACTTTTCTCAATAAATAAATAATGATTAACCCAAAAGCTTTACTACAACCCTGGATAGCTTGTAATGTTATGTGCTTTATTAGGTCTAAAGATAGATAAAATAGTTCCACTGTTGAAAGCATTACCTTTCCTCATCTGCCGCAAGATTTGGAGCTGAAGGAAACTTCTGCATCTCTGAAAGAACTTCCTGCAAAAGAGGTT